>NC_067399.1:129677943-130277943 GCF_016432865.1 Antechinus flavipes | reverse complement strand
ACTCCCAGAAACGTTTGTTCATTTTTCTTAGTTTTGCCCTCTGGGACCAAAGAGAACAAATCTATTCTTTCTTCCCCATGGAAGCTCTTTATATAATTGACAGCTATCATGCCTCTCTTAGACATTCTCTTCCTCAGGTTAAATGTTCCCACTTTTGACAACCAGTTCTGACAGTCTCCTCCAGTGTCCTCACCAGCCTGAGGGTCTGATCACCTTCCAGTTTGTTAATGTCCATCCTAAAATGTGACACTCCTCTTCTCAGAAATGAACCCAATACTCCAGGTGTTATTTGAACATGGGAAGATTTTTTCAATTTCAATTTCAAGGTAGAAGAAACCTTGGTTGGTATGAAATATGGAAATAATCTAATTTGGTTCAATTTTAGTCTTGTTTTCTTCAAAGTGGGTTTGGCCCTTTTGTTTTTGTGTCACTATACCCAACAGAACCCCCTTTGTGTGGGAAGAGAGAAAAAAATAGCTAAAGAAAGGTCTAAGAGAGAAAAAAGCAAGTCCTGGGTGGTCTGAATATGAAAGAGATTGCCTTGGTCCTTCTTGGATGTCAGCAGCATTAATATGAAGACAGATTTATTTCAAGTGTTGAATTTTGCTGGAAGACAAAGAAAGATCATAGAATCTCCGTCTTAGAAGGAACCTTCAAGATCATCCTTAAACCTTTGTCTTGAAGTGAGAAGACCTGGGTTCAAGTCCTGTCTCTTGAAACTTAGAAGTCATATGAAGAGTTTGTATAACCTCAATTTCAGCCTTTCTCATCAATAAGGAGAGTAATGTTTCTTGTGTGCTACTTTTCAAAAATTGTTAGCTGCAGTGTTGTAAACCTTAAAGCATATTGTGGACATGTGATGAAATGAGGATGAAAAAGATAATTATGGTTATTATTACTATTATTATTAGTAGTAAAAGTAAGTAGATAGACTATAATAATAGCAGGATATCTCTTAGTAGTTTTTTTTAAATAAGGAAATGGGAATCCAGAGAGAAATGGCTAACTTAAGGTTACCCAGGAAACTAGGTTGTTGGTCTCCTAGGAGTGTTTTCTTTTCTTCACAATGTCACTTTGATTAAGAGTTTCTCCAAAGCCCTAATGATTATCTTCAGTTAGTCCTATTTCTTCCCCACTGAGTTCAAAATGTCACCATTGGCCTCAGTACTGTAAAAATCAAAACATTTGGTCTTGAGTATATTATAGAAATAAATTAAGATATAAAAAATAGGAGATTTAGTTCGATTTCTGACATGTCAGGTGATCTTAATTAAGAACCACTTTTACTGCAGCTTATTCTGTTATGAAATTGGCTAGGTGATACCATTTGTTTTTATGCCCCATTCCCATTTTCAACTCAGTCTGGAAAACTTTCAAATGAGAGTAGATAAGATGATTTCTTAATTTTCTTTTGTCCTTAGAATTGTATGATTTTGTGCCAAGATATATGATAAGAGAGGTGTGACCAGACAACAATTTATATGAAAAGGAAATGGTGGTTTTAAGGTATCACAAACTAACATGGGTCAATGTTATGATATGGAAGACAAAAAATTCTGAATTTTGCTCAAGTTTAATAATAGAAACAAAGTGGCCAAAAAAGGATGGAAGTAGCAATGTGGTTATAATCAGCTCTGCTTAGACTGTATCTAGCGTATTAAGCTTGTATATTGTTCAGTTGTTTCATTTGAGTCTGACTCTTCATGACCCTATTTGGGGTTTCCTTGGCAGAGACACTGGGATGGTTTGCCATTTCCTTCTTCAGATCATTTTACAGATGAGGAAACTGAGGCAAATAGGGTTAAATGACTTTTTAGGTCACCCAGTTAGTAATATATACCATATTTTAGGAAGCATATTAGTAAGATGGAGTATATCTAGGGAAGGGTCACCAGAATGGTGAAGTTGTTTGAAATAAAACCATACAAGTCTGGTTTGGTAACTAGAAGCATCAGGAGGTAGAAGAATTATAGTTCTTATGCTTGACTCTGAAGGACTAAACCAAGAGTAATAAGTGAAAGTTGCAGAGAAATTCATCTGAGAACAAAGAAAAATGTCATAATATTTCTTGACCTTTCTAGATTCTATTCCTGTGATTCTCTAAACTTTGTCTACCATGACACAGGAGCTTTCTCACCTTTGATCTATCCTTGGTCTTCTGAAGCTGGAAGTATTCACTATCTCTGTGGCACCTGACTTTGATTGCCTGACTCCTCCCAGAAACTCCCTTTTAAGGCAAGCATCCAGAATAGTTATATTTTTATTCTTCTCTGGTGTCTGCTTCTCTGAACTTTCTCTACCATAATCCTACCTTCAGCTTCCTTTTCTGTTAAATTATCTTCTCTCCATTCCCTCCCTTATTAGAATGTAAGTTCATTCAGAGCAAAAACTGTCTGTTGTTCTGCTTGCATTTGTATTTCTAGTACTTATTACAGTTCCTGGAGTATAGTAAGTGTTTACTAAATGTGTATTGACATAACTTGAACTATTAGAGCTATCTAAAAGGAGAAAGGGTTGTTTCCAAAGGTGCTGATGTCCCCATGATTGACATTGGATTTCTACCAGTTGGGGATTTTGTAGAAAAGAATCTACTTCTTCAAAAATGGATTGGACTATCATCAACTTAATTTTTAAACTTAATCAGCAAGCATGTTTCAAGAGCCCACTATGTGCCAGGAACTGATGGCTTACAAGCACAACTGATGAAAAAATCTTTAAAAATCTTAGTTACTATAAAGTAGGGAGAGCATCAGCACTTGGTAGAAATTAGGAAAAGCTTCATATAAAATGAGCTGTGTCTAGAAGAAAAAAACAGGAATATATATGTATATATGGCAGAGATGAAGAAGGGGTACTTTCTGGATGTAGGGGATGACCAATGCTAAGATATAGAGATAAGAGAAATGGGATATTGTGTGTGAGAAATGATAAAATTCTAAGATTATAATTTTTTTCTTTTCCCAAGCAGTTATCATTGTGCTCTGCACAAAGGAGCCACAGAAAACATGACTGTTGAATGAACCATTTAATCAATGATTGAATGATTTTACATACTAAAAATATCTATTTGATATTTGTGATAAAATCCTGCTTAGGAAAGAGATTTGGGGGAAGGATAAAACTTATATAAATGTAGAATAACATTCCATCAACATTATTTCATTATCTAGTAGGACATTTGTACATTGTGTTGGTTTTGTTTGATATGGGGATTCATAGAGCTTAGCCTCAAACTCCAAGTTTGGGAATCACTTTTCATCTGTTAAGCTTAAGAAAAGACTATAAAAAGAAGGAAGAAGTCAACAAGAATCTTCCCCTTGGGTTTTATGTTTAGGTCTAGTTTATTGTCTCTCACTGACATCATTCTGTCCATTGGGTATATGTAGTACATTCTGACCCTGAGGCACATTGCCAAAGTACTTTAAGATAGTGGTCATGGAGACAGGTGTTTATTGACTTCTAGTAGTCTCCCTAACTTAGAAAAGACTCAAAAATGATTAATTAATCACTAACAATTCAGCTGGGTCAGCAGTGATCCAGAGATCCAGAAGAAAAGCCAAAGCAATAACTGGGTCTACTTGGAGGAAAAGATCAGAACTAGAGCTGAATGAAATAGCCTAAAACAACATGTTTGGAGACAAGTCAGATGGGCAGTAATAATGAAGTTTCCTTGAAAATTCAAGTAACATCGCGCTGACTCTGCAACATCCTGGCTGCCACCCTGCATCACCAGCTGCTTTCCTTCGGATCTAATCTGCAACTTCTCTTGCCATGCGGTTTTCATGGAGGCCAGTGGTCCAGGTGGGGGTTGGGAGGTGGACTTTGTATGAAAAATAAAATATCTCTTCCTTGGAGGCAGCTGGGTGTATTTTAATGGGCAAGGTCAGAGATGAAATGACCAGGAAGAGAAATCGCTGCCATTACAGATCAGTCGCGATCTTGTATCAATTATTCCTTGCACCGTTCCCTTTGCCACGGGCTGAAGCAAACACGGCCCTAATCAGTTTTACATCTCCGTTTAATTTTATTGGAAAGAGGAGCTGGCAATGCATCATGGGGGCCGAGTGTGACACAAAAGGTGACCCCCCTGCCAACTTAATGGCACAATACATAACCCTTAATGAAGTCGCTATCTTGTCCCTTTTTTGCTGTCTCAGCCCCGTGATTTACGACGGCATCATTTTGCTTTGCCCTCTTTTCATTTCAGCTTTGACAAAGTGGATGAAACAATTATCTTCGTTATCGGCCAGAGGAATAGAAATGTGATAGTTGGGAGATTTCTGCAGGTAGAAGGTCTTGGCTGTGGATCAAAACCAATGGTGAAATGTGCTTAGGAACTGTGTTGTGGTGGTGAGTTTTCCCCCTCCCTTCCCTCTCTTCTTTCCTCTCTCTTTGACTATGGGTTCCTGAAGATGGATTGTGTATCCCAAGGAGCACTGCAAGTTCTATATCATTGTGGCAAGAAGTAATTTCAGGAAAAAGAGATCTCTGTACTTGAAGATAGAAGAAAACTGGGGATTCTGAAATTCATTCCCTCTAGGCTCCCTGTATTTATGAATTCATGCATAGCCAGCAGAGGCATATATCCCTATGCATTTATGTAATTTACTTCTGCTGTCATGTCATAGGATCGTGAGCTATTAGGGTCCTTAGAGATCATCTGGGCTAACCTCTCCATTTTACAAATGAGGAAACTGAGGTGACTTACCCAAGATCACAGAGAACACAAATACAATAACAAAACAGTTCCTATCCTCAAGCAGACAGTCAATGTCTACTGGGCAAAGAATACTATGCTCAGTGTTAGGGAAGAAAGGCAATTTAGAGGAAAATGTCATCCTTGTACAGGAAGACTATGGGTATAAAGTATTTCAAAAGTCTTAGTGGAGTTTTAAGCTTTAATAGCACAAAATGGCATGAAGATTTTTTGAGATACTCTGTATAGTCTGGTAGAGAGGTCACTGTACTACACAACAATACAATCATGTTAGAGATTGTTATGTGAAGACTGAAGGAGAAGATCAGAGAAAATTTCATGGAGGAAGTAGTACTTAAGGTGGATTTGACAATGTTGACCACCATCTCTTTCTTACTGTTATTTCCTGTTTGGTTTTCATGACACTATTTTCTTTTGGTATTTCTTCTACCAGTGCAATTATTTCTAAATATCTTTTGCTGATTTATCCTATAATGTCCCTTAATATGAGTGTTCCCTGAGACTCTGTCCCAGGCTTTTTCTTATCTCTCAACAATCTCACTTGGTGACTTCACTCTCATGGGTTCAATTATTACCTCTATTCAAATGACTCTTATTCATATATCATAGAACTTCTCCCCAGTTCTAATCCCATATGAATAAATACCTGTTGAACAGTTCAACCTGGATATTCTGTAGTCATCTCAAATCCAATATGTCTGAAACTAGCAAAATTTTATCTGTCTTCTAAATTTCTTGATAATTATCTAGACCCCCATCACCTTTCCAATCACTCAGATTAAATACTATATTGTCATCTTTGAATCCTTACTTTCACTAATCAGATGCCAAATCTTTATGACATCTCCTTTCCACCCCCAGAGCTACTAACCTTGTTTGGGTACTATCATCTATTGTCTTAACCATTTTAATACTCTTTTACCTGGCCACTCTGACTCAATCCTCTCTGTCCACTGTGATCCATCCTTCACACAGTGGCTAAAGTGATTCCCTTAAAGCACAGATCTGACTGTTTCACTTTCTCACACACTAAATTCCAAAGACTTCCTATTAACTCTAAGATAAAGCATAAGGTTTTCTGACATTTAAAGATCTTCACAACCTTCTTATCATTATTCCCCTTATGAAGTTTTCCATTTCATATACTCTATGGTTTATCCATACTGATACACTTGCTGGTCCTTATATATAAAACTCTCTCTTGCCTCTGTGACTATACATGCTGGCCGGTATGCCTGGTATATTCTCCCTTTTAATCTATTTCTGTTAGAATTGCTGACTTCCTTCATGACTTAGCTAAGGGGACGAGCCAAAATGGTGGAGTACAGACCTGGGACCCAGTTGAACTCTTCTAATATTCCCTTACAAACTAGTTTAAAATAATGACACAAATCAAATTTGGAATCATCAGAACTGACAAAATGTGAGAGGGAGACATTTTTCAAGCCTAAGACAACTTAAGAGGTTTATAGAAGTCTGTAACACTATGGTGGCTGTAGGTCAGGAACACATCAGGAAAGGGATGGACCTTCAAGGCAGCTGTTACAGTAGTGGCAACAGCAGCAGCAGTGAGCGCTCTCAGCCCAGAGATGTTATAAGGACTCACGGCTAGCAAAAATTCTTTTTGAAAAAATAAATTTTATTTATTAGTTTTCAGCACTTTTATAAGATATCGATTCTCATTGTTTCTTCCTCTTTTTGTCTACTATCACCTCCAGCTAATAAGAATTCTTGGAAGAGTTATAAAAAGGATGAGAAATGCAAAGAAAAATTGGAAAAAGAAATGACAGTAATGAAAAAAAATTTTATAAAGAGACTTAACAACTTGATAAGAGGCACCAAAAATACTAAAGAAAATATCACTTTAAAAGACAGAATTGGCCTAATGGAAAAAAGGTACAAAAATCACTGAAGAAAAGAACTCTTTAAAGGTAGAATTGGCCAACTGAAAGAAGACATATGAAAGCAATCTGAAGAAAATAATTCCTTAAAAATTACAATTGAGCAAATGGAAGCTAATGATTTCATGAGACTTCAAGAAACAATAAAACAAGTTAAAAGACTGAAAAGAAGAAGAAAATGTGAAATGTTTCATTGGGAAACAATTGATCTAGCGAATAAATCCAGGAGAGATAATTTAAGAATTATTGAACTGTGTTAAAATCATGATTTAAATAAAAAGGATCTTTCAATAAATTATCAAAGAAAACTGTTCTTATGTCTTAAATGCAGAGAACAAAATAGAAATTGAAAGAATCTACCAATTATCTCCTGAAAGAGCATTCTGCATGAAAACTTGCAGGAATTATAGCCAAATTCCAGAGCTTCTAGGTCAAGAAGAAAATACCGCAGTCAAAAAATTCAAATATCATGGAACTACAGTTAAGACCAAACAAGATTTTGCAGCTTCCACTTTAAAGGAGTAGGGCTTAGATATTATGGAGAGCAAAAGAAGCTAGGCTTATTACCAAGAATAACTTATCTAGCAAAACAATTTAATCCTTCAGGAGAAAATATATATTAATGGAATAGAGAACTTTCAAGTATTCCTGAGGAAAAGACCAGAACTGAAAAGCAAATTTGACATTCAAAAGAAGCATAAAAAGGTAATCATGAAAAACTAATTATAAAGAATTCAATGGAAATAAACTGTATAAATTCCTATATAGAATGATGATTTAACTCCAAAGACATTTACCATTATGAGGATAGTTAGAAGTCTGAATATACAAAGTACATGGGTATGAGTCAATTATGATGAGAGGATTTCTGAAAAAAAAAGATGTAGGGATGAAAAAGAGGGATCCTATGGGAGAAGGAAGAAAGGAAGAATTAGGAAAATTTTCTTATATAAAGGGGGTACACACATTAAGGAAAATTTTTATACTGAAAGGGAAATGGATGTAGTGATGATGGGAAATGCTTCAGCTTTGCATTGGTATTGATTCAAAAAGGAAAGAATATACTCATATACAGAGAGAGAGAGTTAAAAAAGGGGGAAAAGCAGAATCTATCATGCTTCAGTTGAAATAAAAAAGATAGGGATAGCAATCATGATCTCAGACAAAGCAAAAGCAAAAATAGAACTAATCAAAAGAAATAATCAGGAAAATTATATTTTGCTGAAAGGTACCATAGGCAATGAAATGATATCAAATATGTTCATAGAAATTTCTCTGATAAAAGCCTCATTTTTCAAATATATAGAGAATTCAATCAACTTTATAAAAATAAGAATCATTCTCTAATTGATAAATAGTCAAAGGATTTGAACAGGCAGTTTTCAAAAAAAAAATCAAACTATCTATGGTCATATTAAAAAAAATGAATCACTATAGATTAAAAGAAGTCAAATTGAAACAATTCTGAGGTACTACCTTGCTCCTATCAGAAATGACAAATGCCTAAAGGAATGAGAAAAATAGGTACATTAATGAACTATTGGTTCAATAATGAACTGCTCTAATCATTCTGGAGAATAATCTGGAAATATGCCAACAGGGCTATCAAACCATTCATATATTTTGATCCAACAATGTCACTACTAGGTCTGGACCCCAAAAAGAGACCAAAGAGAAAGGAAAAGGACCTATATGTACATAAGTAATTGTAGAACCTCTTTATGTGATTGATGGCAAAGAATTGGAAATCAAGGAGATGCTCATCAATTGGGGAATGACTAAACAACTTATGGTATATGATTGTGATAAAATACTATTGTGGTATATGATTGTGATAATAAAAATTGTGGGGAAGGGGCAGTTTCAGAAAACAAACAGAGCAAGAACTATATGAACTGATACAAAGTGAAGTGAGAAGAACCAGGTTACCATTGTGCAGAGCAATAACAATGCTTTAATAATAATCAATTGTGAAAGTCTTGATTAGTCTGATCAATATAATGATCCAAGACAATTATAAAGAATTCATGCTGAAAAAAATGCTGGAAAAAAAAAGAGAACTGATGAACTCTGAGTGCAAACTGAAACATAATTTTCTCACTTCATTTTTTGAAATATGGCTAATATGGAAATGTTCTGCATGATTTCACATGTATAATTGATATCATATTGTTTGCCTTCTCAGTGGGTGGGAATAGGATTGGTGGGAGGGAAAAAATCTGGAACTCAAAATTTAAAAAGAAAAGAATGTTTGAAATAAATAAATAAAAACTTAAAAAAAACTTAGCTAAAATATTCATTGTCTGTAGGTGGCATTTCCTTGTTTCCTCATCTTCTAGTGTTTTTCCATCTAAGGTTAAATTGTAACAGTTTTTTTTATATATTTTGTACACACACACACACACACACACACACACACACAGACACACACACACTCAAGCTCACAAACACAAATATATGTCTATCTCCCGTGAGAGAAACATGTTCCTTGAGAAAAAGGTCTTTTGTCACTTTTGTCTTTGCATCCTCAGTGCCTGACACAGAGAAAGCACCTAACAAGTGTTTGTGATTGATTTTAATATGTATACTACTTCAGCAGACCAAAAAGGTATGTAAGGCATAAGAAGTATGAGCACACGGGTATTGAGAGACTGAGGAACTAGCTATTAGGCTAGATGAGAGAGCATCATTATGTATGAATATACAGATTATAGTGTTCTAGCATGAAGGTATGAGTTAAGCTTGAGAGAAAGACTCTGACCCAGGATCTGAGGAAGAAAGGAGAATACTCAGGGGGGATCAATAGATAATGACCCCAAGAATCTGAATTTGGTAACAAATTTGAATAATTTGAATCTTAAAGAAGAAAAATTGCTGAATGATGGTGGTAAAGGGTATTCTGAAAGTGGAAATGTACAAGGAGAATTTTGACTTTTCCACCATGACCAATTTGAGTAGGGTAGAAGTGAAAATACCATCAATCCTAGAAAGAATGACCAGGGATTAATTGTCATAGGTAGGACCCAGTCTCAATTAATGCCAGAAAGGAGCAATTAAAAAAACAGGATTAAGATGAAGGGAAGTTTGTCAGTTATGGACAGAGAAGAAGGAGTGGATAGGGTTGAGGTAGATAGGAATAAGGAAGCAGGCAACTGAGGAGAGGGAACAAGATTTTTATATTAACAATCAGGAGATTCCGAATCACTGGGATGGGGAGAGGATGAGGAGCTGGGAGTGTACCAACTTTTGCACAATGTGTTCAGGCAAAGTATTAGTGATTGGAGAGTGGCTTGTGATGGTGGTGGGAAATAGGGATCAGAGGTAGTGATTTGTGGTGCTGGTGATTAGATTGTTGAAGGCTTTCTCTCAAGGTCCAATCTTGTGACAGATGGCAACGTTATATGTCCTGTGAAGACAAAGGAAGGTCACTTCACCCCTTTCGGAAGTGTGAGTGTGTGTGGTTCTGGCAGGAGGCAAAGCAATATGAAATAGGCTGGTTGAGACAGGATGTCTGGTCTCTGGAAAACAGGCTACGGAAAAGCAGTAGTGTTGCAGGAGACCTTGGGTTGAAAATAGATCTAATAAGATAATAGATTGGGGTTGTTACAAGGTTCCATGAGGATCCTGAGGTAAAGATGGAATTTCTTTTCCAACCTGGCCATTTTCTAACCTGCCAGCTAGGATGGACTACCTTCTTGTCACCTCCAAGATTAATTCTGAACACTATAATCACACTACTGCCCTAGAGAGGGTGTTTTGTTTAACTATTTTTGTGTGTTCTCATCTTTGTAACTATTTTCCTTGGCTACCATTCCCCTAAATGTGTTATCTTCCCCATTATAAAATAAGCTTCTTGAGGGCAAAGACTTAAGCCATCTTTTTGAATTTTCAGTGATTCGCAACATGCTTATCATAGTTCCATCATACAGGAAGCTTCGCAAGTGAGGAAATACTTTCTACTACTGCAGATGATCACCTCCTCTGCAACTTATTGTCTGGCATAGTTTCTTGGGGATGTTGGTAAGTTAAGTTCCTTCTCAGGACAGATGGCCACTTTTGTAATAGTAGGACCAAAACAGAAGTCCAATCAATGTGTAACAAAAATCCTTAATTAACATTTAGTTCAGTTTCAGCTATTACTGAACTTAGCAATTTCAAAATTGAACATTAAGGCATTAAAGAAGCACAAGTGTAAAATGCTATTGTCATTAGTAATTTGTGCCTTAATAAATCTCCCCCTTTCTTACTTGATGACATATTGGGAAGAAAAGTGAAGATAGCAGAAATTGTACTTGAACCTATATCTTCATATTTTTCTCTTCCCTCTATCCACTTTGATAGAGTGAATATAAATGTATAGGTATATAATGTATAGTATGTGTTTTTATGCATGTCTATATCTACATATATATGTAGAAAAGTATATATAGTGTATTTAACATGTGTGTGTGTGTGTGTGTGTGTGTGTGTATACACATGCTCTCTTTGTTGGGAATGATCTATCCTTCCATAAGTGTTGTATCCTGCTTTCTAGAGCCCCCAAGTTGGGGTGACAAAACATACTGTGCTTTTTAGAGCCCCCATGCTAGGGTGATTAAAGTATACCATCTCAGTGGAGAAGTAATGAGGCGAGACTTCTGAGGATGGTGGGAAAATGGAGTCCATTTATTACAAGGTCTTTTCTCCTTTTATACTCTCATACCCTTAAGTAACAAAAACACTGGGCATGCGCTAAGTATATACTGCGTACATGGGACCATATGAACAACTTGCTATTGTACGTAGTTTGCCACCTCTGCTTCAATCACAATACAGGTTTTCACTGCCCCTTGACTTCTCAGGAAGGCTGAGAACCCTTAGGAGAGATAGGGAGCCAAACCAGACATTGTCAGAAGGTTCTCTCTGGGCTGAAGGATCTTATACCTCACCCAGAGTTTCCCCGCTGTCTGTGACCCTCTACATCTCATCCTTTCTTTTGTTTTTAATTGGTTAAATCCATCACTATGGGAGGAATCACACAAGCAAGTTGTAATATCAGATAAGCAAGTAGTAACAAAACAAATAATATGAATAAACAAAATGTTATAAAAATTTCCACAAATCCCAGAAGAAGGTATAGAAAATAACTATCATTTCACAACCACACATACACTTCCTTTAGCAGCCAAGAGATAATCCAAAGCCAATCTATTTATTGTCCATTACTTCATGTGTCAGGGAATCCAATGATTCCTGCAGGTTTTGTAGTCCTGCATCAGTCTTATTGAGAATAATTTTTGATGTTCATGACTCAATTGCCATACACAAAGGGTTAACTGCCAGGCTCTTTCAGTGGTAGGCACAGTCAGCGATGGAACCACGTGATGTTTCTTGGGTCTTCTCCTTTGTTTCAAGGGTCTGCTCCGTCTCTCTCTGATGGACAAGGCGAATACGGCTTGCTGGCACCCATCTGATTCCTTCTCCATCTGTAGAGATACAAGCAAACCCTCTCCCCCAAGCAGTTAGCCTATCTGGTCCCTTCCATTCACCACTTTCTGGGTCTTTCCACATCACCTGGTGATTATCTAAAGAGAGTGGAGATGCTTGCACTGGACACTGCCCTTCTGGTGGGTTATAAAACCTGTCTGCCAGAGTCAGTGCATCTTTGTCAAAAATCAGGAAGTTAATAGTATAAAGAGCTAGATTTAGAAGTTCTCTCTGGTTACCTGTGGCTCCCCCTTTCTTTTATTTTTGGAGGATCATCTTGATGTCTTCAAATTTCCATCTCAAAAGAGCAATACTAAGTTCAGCTGCTATTGATTCTCCCATGCCAGACACTTGGGTGTTTGCCGTAATCTTTGGTGAGTGACTCGGATATTAGTTACACATTCCCCAGTTTCCCACATCAGTGCATAGACACTGTTTTATAAGCATTCTCAAAAGGTGAAAGGGTCAAGACAAAGGTGAATGGAGGCAAGGGATCTATAGACCAGACAAGGACAGATTTCAGTTCTCCAGGGGATCCCTCAGTAGTTCCAGCAGCATTTAGCTCTATTCTTCCTAATTGCAATCTCCCTCCTACACTGGCTTGCTTAAAGCCTCTGTGGGTGCAATGGCAGTTGCCATCATGCCCCAAATGTTTTTTGCCTGGGGTCCTGGAGCCAAGCCTCACTTCTTATAATGAGGACATAGAGGGTGGGCAAAACTGCTTCATGGGTGGTACTGATGGTGTCATCCTCCTCCTCCTTCTCCCTCCCCTCCCTTCCCCCCTATGAAGGTGGAGTTGAGGGAGGAGGGTCAGGAGATGGGGAATACCCTAAGGGCACATGCTCAGGTGTAGGCAAAATTGAAAATGAGCTTTGAAGGTGAAAATCAAGCTCATCAGCAAGGTACTTAATTTCTTTTCTACCCAACAGATCATGGTACTTAAGATACTTAAGTATTTTCTCACCAGATTGGCTGTGTCTTGCAGAGTATTAACAAGCAGAATAAATCAGTAAAATGCTAAAAAATACTTTTTTACCTCTGCCTCACGTGCTGCATTCTTTGGGGCTACAGGTACCAACTCTCTGCTTGATTTTCTCTTCATACTTCCTTGTCTAGCTGTCCAAGTTAAAGTCTTTCCTCTTTCTAAAACTTGTGGGATTCCTTAATCCATTGTATTCAGTTAGTGTTCTCCCACTAACTTCCACATTTCTAGCTCCAAACTCTCCTTACAAAGCCACGTTGCACTCAGAGCATCTGAGAAACTCAGTGATCTGCTTCTAAGTTACCAACAAATCTTGCTTCTCTGTTAACCTAACTATGCCTGCTTCATATTTCCCTTGGAGGGGAGGCTCTTTTCTTAGTATTTAGCTCATTTTGGTTGAAAAACAGAAGTGACTAGATTAGTCCTTACTAATTCTTCCCACTTGCCTATTTTTCTACTTAGCCTTCTGGGTCTCAGGGACTTCTCCACTGAGTTCTGCTGATGGCCTCAGCCAAGCTAATTTGTATAGGACCTCACCTAGAGCCTCATGTTGGGTGCCAATTATTTTGTCTTGGTTTCTAGAGCCCCCAGGTTGGGTTGGTTGGTTAAAATATACCATTCTAATGGAGAAGTGTGATGACCGCGTATTTAAAATCAGCCAGAGTCAGGAATTCAGGTTAAGGGAAAAATCTTCTATCTTTATTCTCAGTAGAGGTGAGAGAGGATTGTGATAGCAATATGGGCAAGAAGGATTGTGATAGCAATATGGGCAGCTCCGACAGGGAGCCAGATAACAGAGTGGGATCTGAGCTGAAAGGGCTGTTGCAATAGCAATGCGAGCAGTCTCTCCTTCCCCTTCCTTTTCCACTCCCCTGCCTCCACCCACCAAAATCGTCATTTCCTATACAACACATCAGGACTTGCACAAAGAGTGGGCGGGGCCATTCTTTCTCCAAGCTTATATTTTAATAGAGTATGGTCCAATTACTATTTAGCCTCATGTGCTTGGGACCTCAGTGCATCAACTAGAGCCTCAGACCATTACAGAGAAGTGATGAGGTGGGATTCCTGAGGATGATAGAAAAATGGAGTCCGTTTATTTCAAGAGCTTTCCCCTTTTTTATACACTCACACTCTTATGTAACAAAAACACTGGGCATGCGCTAAGTATATACTGAGCACGTGGGACCACATAAACAACTTGCTATTGTACGTGGTTTGCCACAGTATCATTCTTCCACCTGGTATTATTCTGCTTCAATCATAACACAGGTTGTCACCACCTCCTTACTTCTCAGGAAGGCCTAGAACCCTTAGGGGAGATGGGGAACCGAACCAGACACTGTCAGCAGATTCCCTCTGGGCTGAAGAGTCTTATACCTCAACTAGAGTTCCCCCACTAACTGTGACCCTCTACACATAAGTGTAGGGAACTCTCAATGAAGCAATTCCCTCTACCAACAAAATCAGGAGTTGTTCTATAACTTTTATAGAATATACAGTACACAGAGACATGAAGTCATGTTACCAAATGTTGCTAATACAGCGCAGGGCATCCAGTGGGTACCTAATTAATGTTTGCTATAATAAAGCTTTCTGTTTTTTCCTCC
This sequence comes from Antechinus flavipes, assembly GCF_016432865.1. Lineage (NCBI taxonomy): Eukaryota > Metazoa > Chordata > Mammalia > Dasyuromorphia > Dasyuridae > Antechinus > Antechinus flavipes. Next base: position 130,263,267 of record NC_067399.1, on the reverse strand, counting down.
TTCTTCAAAACTTTATATACACTTATTTATTTACTTTCCATCTTTTTTACATCCCTATGGGGTAGAATGTAAACTTCAGGAGGACAGAGGATATTTTTCATTTTGACTTTGTCTCCCCAGTTCCTAGCACAGTGACTTGTACATAGTTGATATTATGAATGCATATTGCAATACATTGTCAGATTACATAGCTGAGGAATGTGTATTTATTTTACTAATAACTAAAGTCATACAACTACTTAAGCAGGTGCTGCAGTGAACAGGATGCTAGATCTGGACTCATAAAGACTCACTTTCCTGAGTTCAAATCTGGCCTCAGACTTAGCTGTGTGACTCTGGGAAAGTCACTTAATTCTGTTTGCCTCAGTTTCCTTTTCTATAAAATAAGCTGGAAAAATAAATGACAAACCATTGCTTTTGCCAAGAATACCCAAAATGTTGTCACAAAGAGTTGGACATGGTTGAACAATGGCTGAACAATAACTATTGGAAATCATAGATAGAATCAGAAGTTATGTAATTTGGCTCATATTTAAAACAAAATTCCTTTCTATGAGACCCCTGATAAGAATGTTCTAGCTTCCACTAGAAGATCCGTAGTGATGGGATTTGGTACTTCTGAAGGGATCTTATTTGACTTTTGATTGCCTTCAACTTGAGGCAACTTTCTTTCGCTACATCAAACCATACTCCACATTTCTTCAACCTTTGATCATTGCTTCTGTTTCTACCCTCTGAGACCAAGTGAAAGAAGTTTAATCCATTTTCCATGTGATAGTCCTATCAGGACAAAGATCATATCATATCCCTGGTTCTACCCCCTCTTTACTTTTTCTAAATAACTTGCCCTCATCCTTGTTCCTTGTATTCTATGGTTTTGATGCTTCTCACCCATCTCCCTAGCTTGTTAGTATCTTTGTTGAAATGTTACTTCTGCCTAAAGGAACATTCTGCTTTTCTTTATTTTTAAAAAAAAGGTCTGTGTTCATATAAGAACAAAAATGATTTGTTGTAGCAAGTAAAAGTCACTGAGCTTTCCTTTGCAGAAAACTTCATTTAAAAATGAGGTCATGTGACCAGAAATAGCCCTCTATTATTAATTCTACTGTTGAAAGGAAAGCCAATTTTTTTTATCAGAACTCTTCAGGTGGGTAAAGAAATATAATAAAAGAATGATTAAACAGGGGACATTTTAAGTTGGCTCCACATGTAAACAAATTTGAAAATAGATATGTCATGTAAATTGATTTGAGCAATTATAGGAAAGCAGTCCTTAAGCATGTTGATATCTCAAGGCCTAAAAAAGGCCTAAGGCTGAAATGCCAAGGCCAGTGGACTAAAGATGGAAAAAAAGTCTGGTTATCAAAGATAGATGGCACTTATTTCTGTATTTGAGAGAAACCAGGAGAGAAATTTTGGTAAATATACCTTTTCATCCTCGTGCCTCTGCACACAGGGGAGGAGGGATTTTCTCACCAGCAATATTGGCTCCAGAATCGCATCCTCATACACACCATGTGCTATCCCATGTGTCCCTTTGCCATCCGGAAAACCCCTGAGTAGGCAATAGTGGGTGATGAGATAATCTCCAGAAGAGAAAACAAGACATTTTTGGCCAGAATCAGAGAAAAATGGGAGGGAAAGAGGAGATCCATGTGGATACCTCCTTCTATCTAAGCAAATTGGAGAGGTCTTTCCCCTGATTCCTGCTGACATCTCCTGATGGAAATTTCTTCCCTTGACAGAGATACAGATGGAGTTTACCAACATGGGTACTGTAGGAACATTCTGGGATAATGAACAAATGCCCAAGGTAGCCATATGTTCAGTGGCCCTTCATTTGAAGTAACTCCAGTTGGGTGAATGTACAATTGCATTTTTGGCAACATTGGCTGAAGGGGGATCCTCAGTATTCTGTCTCTTGGTATTTTTTTCCCACATTTCCTTGAGTTTTAAACTGAAATACCAATTACTAGCACTCAAAAAGCAGTTATTTTCTTTTCTCTATCACCCCTTTCCTTTTATCCTGAACCAGGAATGTTTTCCTAAAGGTCAGTATGACTTGGCTAATGCCCAAAGTCAGGAAATGAATTCCATCTTTCATCTTTCATCCTTAAAATCATTTAAAAATATGTTCTGTATGTGACATATGCTGCCCTCCCAACTGCATAAGATTGTAAACTCCTTGAGATAGTATCAGTGGCTGCCCCTTTTTATCTCTGCATTTAGCAAAAGTTCTTACACATAGTAGGCTTTTATGAGATAGTTGCTAAATACAGTTTAACTGAATTGCAGCCATGAACTTTCCTCTTTTCCTGGTTGAAGGTGTTGGAGTAAAGGTGAGGACTGGGGAATTTGTAAATTATATCCTTTTTCATGGCCAAATATTACAATACTCCTATGCTGGAGGCATCTTGGTACAGAGGAAAGAACATTCATTTTGGAGTCAGTGGGCTGTGTTCAAATTCTTCTCTTTGGCCCTTTGTCTCTTGTTAGCTTATTGCCTGAGTGACTTTAGATAGGTTTACCTCCCTGAAATTCATTTTATCATTTGTGAAATGGAGAAGGTAAACTAGATAACTTCTGAAGTCTCTTTCTGATCTATATGCTTAATTAATTTTCTTTCCTAGTCACCTCTGAGAACTTTTCCCAGAATCATTTCTTCCCTCACTTTTGTCTTTATTTTTTTCTTATCCTTTGTTTTCCCTGATGCTTACAGACATGTGTAGGTTTTTTCTATTCTTAAAATCCTTTACCTTCACTCTCCCATTTTTTCAAGCTTATCCCCCCCATTTATCATTTATGATCTATGTGTTTGGGGGTAAAAGCCTTAACTTTTCCAGGCCTTGACTCAAAAATGACTGCATTGGATTAGATAGTCTCTCTTTATGATCACATGCTACTATTTTCTTTTCCCTGTAAAAGCCTAACTCTCAGAAATAGCCACTTACAGTCACTCATTCCTTTTATTTCCTCTTTTCCTACTCAACACTTCACAACCTGACTTGCAACTGTTCCCCTAAAGAAAATAACCTCTCTCCCCCACTTGTCATTTTTCAGCTGCTAAATTGAATTATTTTTTCTTAGTTCTCATCCTACTTTACACCTCTCCGCAAATTTTAATTCTGTCAATTACTTCTTCCTCTTTCTCTCTCTTTACATGGATTTTTTGCGATTTTCACTCTTGATACTTTCCTTGCCTGTCTGTTGACTGCCTCTGCTTAATCTTTATAGCTAGAACATTATAGTACAACTAATAATAGCACACACACACACACACATACACACACACACACACACACATATATATATATATTATATATGTTTACTTTGTCTCAGTTAGATAGTAGCTAGATGGCAGAGTGGATAGAGCACCAGGCCTAGAATCAGTAAGGTTCTTCTTCCTGAGTTCAAATTCAGCTTCAGATACTTATTAGCTATGTAAGCAGCAAAAGTAATTCAATTCTGTTTGCCTCAGTTTTCTCATCTATAAAATGAGCTGGAGAAAAAAAAAAAGGCAAACTACTCCAGTACCTTTGCCAAGAAAACCTCAAATGGAATTATGAGACTTTGTATACCACTGAAAAATGACTGAATAACAGCAACAGCATGTCAGTCAATGTACTAAGAGCTTTACAAATATTACTTCACTGTATCCATCTTCCATTTATTGTGTGAGTGGCATTTAAGGTTTTGTCCTGGTCCTTTTCTCTTTTTAAAGTGAGTTTTCTTTACTAGTAATTTCATCAAGTCTAGTGCATTTAATCTTATCAGTGGAAATCACCTCCAATTTTATACACTCATTCCCATTTTCTCTCCTGAACTGCAGTCCTGTGCTACTTCTGGATGTGTCCATCTGGATATTCCATTTGAATTGCAGATGAAAACATGTCTAAAAAAGCATTGATTATTTTTCTTCCTAAACCCACTCTTTTCGTAATTTCTCTCTTGCTTTTGAGAATATCACCATCTTTCATTTACTCAGATTTTCAATCTCAGATTCATCTTTGACTTTTTTCTTTTCATTACTAATTAATCAATGACCAAGCTTCATTGATTTCACTTCCACAACAATTTCCCATTCTCTCTGACTCACTGCTATTCACTCAACTACTCCCTTAGTTCAGGGCCTCATAGCCTCATACATTTCTCTTTTCAGTTCTCCTGCATTAGATTGTAAGCTCTTTGAGGACAAGGAATATTTTTCATTTTGCTTGTATTTTTATTCCCAATAGTTAACACAATGCTTGGCACATAGGGCTTTATAAATGCTGTTACTTTCTCTCTCTTCCCTCCCTCCCTCTCTCCCTTCCTCTCTCCCTCCCTTTTTCCCTCCTTTCCTTCTTCTCTGCCTGCCTGCCTTCCTTCCTTCCTTCCTTCCTTCCTTCCTTCCTTCCTTCCTTTTTTTCTTCTTTCCACTAACAAATTCACATTATAAGACATAAAGCCATTTTAATCCTCTGTTTTAAGAACTTTATTCATTCTCTGTAGCCTGGACAATGAGCAGATGTCCTAAATATTATATATATATTATATATGTTTACTTTGTCTCAGTTAGATAGTAGCTAGATGGCAGAGTGGATAGAGCACCAGGCCTACAATCAGTAAGGTTCTTCTTCCTGAGTTCAAATTCAGGCCTGAATCAGATTAAAATGTTGGGAAATTTGAAAAATGTTTAACAAAATAAATAAAAACAGAATACAGCATCAATGATGCTAATTTACTATTTTCTAAGTTCTATTATGTACTAGACACTATGCTAGGTTTTTGGGATACAATGAAAAAAATAAAAACAATCCCTATTCTCAAGAAATTTAAGGTAAATCAATGAGATTATGCCATATGAAGACCAGTCAAAAGAATTAGCTATATTTATTCATGAGAACAAAAGCAAAAAAACAAATCAAATCAAACTTTGTGTATATGTGGGAGGGGAGGGGGACAAGAAAGCCTCTGAAGTTAGAATGTGGAAGAGGAATTGTTTTGTTTGATTGCAAAGAGCATGAGTAGGAGCAATGCCTAGAAGCTGTGGAAAAGCTACTTTAGATCTCATGTAATGACAATTTTGCTAACAGAGTTATTCAAAGATGAAATGGATTGCTTCAGGAGATAATGGTTTTCTCCAAACCAGAGGACTTCAAGCAGAGGCTAGAGAATCACTTGTTGGACATATTGAAAAGGGAATTTTTTTTTTCAAACATAGGTTTAAAATCCTTCTCAATTCTGAAATGATGCAATTTTGTTTTTTAGTCTGCTACTTAAAGCAAGGATGTGCTGAAAGCTGCCATTTATGCTTCTTAGTGCTGATTGTTAAATTTTCAGTGTGGTCATTTACATCTCAGGAATTAGCAAACACTGCAAATCAAAACTTGATTATTTTGTTGCTTACCTAGACTTAAGAAAGGAAGAAAAAATGTTTATGGAGATTCATTTAAGTGTGTTCTGTATGATTCTCCCTACCTTCCCTATTCTATATCTAGTTTTTTTTATCAACATATACATATTTTATACAGATTTACCAGCATACTCACTACTTAATGCTCTCTTAAACCTGGCTTTCATTTATATTTTCAGACTTTAGTATAATATAGGGGGAATGAGCATTGGATTTAGAGATCTTCTTTAGAAGAGCAAGATTCAAATTTTACCATTGCATCTTACCACATGTGTGAACTGGAAAACAAGACACTTCACAGGTATGGATTTCAGTGGCAAGCACAAGAGTAGAGAAGTGACTGTGAGTGGAGAGAAGGGATAGGATGCTAGAGATGTGTAGACAGAAACAAGTTTTGATATCTGAATGATGGAGAATGAAGATTCAAGGTTGTCTGCCAAGTTATGTAATTCGAGATTATTGATTGATTGCTTTTGATGGAAAATTGGGAAGTTCAGAAGAGGGGCAGGTTACTTTAATGAGTTGTGTTTTAGACATGCTAAGTTTGAGATGTCTACAGCAACCAGTTTGAAATGCCCCAGGGGAGATTTGGGATGCAGGACTAGAGTTTAAGACAGAGATAGAGGGTTAGTTTGTTCTTCTACTGCTAAATTTAGGATACTGTTGTCTTTTTGATAAGTGGCACAGTGTATGAAGTAAAGAAAGAAAAGGAGGAAAAAAGCATTTTCAAAGTGCCTACTATATAGACACCTTGTAAGCTCTTCATAAATATGATCTAATTTGGAGCTCACAAAAAACTCTATAATGTGAGTGTTATTATTGTTCTCATTGGACTAAGACAGACAGAGTTTACATGACTTGCCTAGGATCACATAGCTAATAAATTTCAAAGGTTATATTTAAGTTTAGATAAGTTTTTCCTGACTCCAGGACCAGAGCTCAAACCATTGAACTGCCTAACCAGACGCGTACTTGCTCTGTGACTCTGGGGAAATCACATAACCTTTGTTCGCCTCAGTATCCTTATCTGTAAAATGGGGATGATAATAGCACTTATCTCCCAGTGTTTTTGTGAGGAGTATTTGAGATAATAATTGTAAAGCCCTTACCACAGTGTCTGACAAATAATAAGTATTGTATAAATGTCAGCTGTTGTGATAATGATTATGATGTCCCTACTATAAGTTTCTACTGAACTATAAAGTTTCTGAAAATAGAAGATAGTTCTCATTCATTTTGATTACTTCTGTAAGCCATAGTGCATTGTACATTGTACACAATCAAGCTGTGTAAATTTGAGTACACCACTTAATTCTTTTGAGTTTGTATTTCCTGATCTCTATATTTTTTTAAACAAGGTATTTTTTCCAATTACATATAAAGATAGTTATCAACATTCATTTTTAAAATAAGATATTTAGTTTCATATTGTTCTCATTCTTTTCCTTCTCCCTCCTTGACAACAAGCAGTCTGATATAGGTTATACCTGTGCTATCATTTTAAGTATGTGTCCAAATTAGTGTGGATATTAATTAGTCAATTAGTGTAAAATTGTGAAAGAAGTAACAGAACAAAAGGAAAAAAAACATGAGAAAAAACACCAAAAAAATAAAAAAATAAAAGTAGTATGCTTTGATCTACATGCAGACTCCATAGTTCTTTCTCTAGATTTGAATGGCATTTTTCTATCCCAAGTCTTTTGGAATCATCTTGGAAGACTATATTGCTGAGAAGAACTAAGTCTATCATAGTTGATCATTGTTCGATGTTGCTGTAATGTATGTACAATATTTTCTTGGTTCTGCTTGCTTCACTCAACCACCATATTTTTTTAAAAAGGGAAATAAGTGGGTCCTGATTATTGCAAATAATGAATTACTTAGAGCATGCTTGAATTTACACTATTTGAAGTTATAATTATGTAAAATATGGTAATTGGTTCTAGCCCAATGGGCATTAATTGGGACCAAGCAGTAATAATAGCTATTATGCCTACCTCATTGGATTGAGATGAAGGAAGTTATTTTCCTATACAAAGGTACTATATAAATGTAAATTGTTGTTTTAATAATAATAATTATGATTATAGCTATCAGCTTTTAATATAATCAGTAGTAAGATTTGTCATATTGAAGAATGAATAAATGATTGAATGAACTTGTGACATATTAGCTATGTGCTTTTTTAGGTCAGAATATTTTGGGTTTGGAGACTGCCTATGGTGACTCTTATGTATTTGTATTTGTGTGGTGTGTGTTTGGGTCCCAGTGAGTTGTATACCTTTTTGCTATCTCTGATGTCAACAATTGGAATCCTTTTATTTTAGTCTCTGAAGCAAAAGGCTGAAATATTGCACTTTTACATGAGATGCTGGCTGAGGGAAATATAGAAAAGGAAGAGGCAAAATAGCGGGTAGTCACATTAGAGGCAGCCATAGTAAAATAAGAAGAGAATTGGCTTTGGAGATAAGAGACAGAGGTTCAAATCCCAGGTCAGTTATTTATTATCTGTGTGAGCTTGAGCAATCAAACTTTCTGGGTCTCAGCTTCACCATTTGTATACAAAATGAGAAGGTTGAACATGAATCTAAGTTCCCTTCCAATTCTACATTCTGGTTTTTTTTGAACAAAAGATTAACTGTATTTGTGAAGGAGGGACAAAATTAAATGTTATTGTAATGATGTATGACTAAAAACTAATCTGAGCCAGTCATATAGTGGGAGTAAAGGAAAATCTAACTTCCCAACCTCCTTTTGCCAACTAAAAATCTCACTTGCTATAGGAAGCTGTCTCCAACCCCTCTTTATTTTGGTGCTCTCCTTCTGTTGATTATTTCCTAGCTATCTTGTGCATAGCTTGCTGTGTATATATGCATTTGTTTGTTGTCTGCCATGTTAAATTGTAAGCTCGTTGAGGGCAAGGATTGTTTTTTATCTCTCTTTTCCTCTTCAGAGTTAAGCACATAATTCAGTGTTTATTAATTATTGATAATTAATGGAGAAGGGTTCATAGCCTTATAGGTTTGCATGTTTAGAGTAGGGAAAGAACCTAGAGATAGCCTAATTTATACTTCTTATTTTACAAAGGAGGAAACTGAGGGTCAGGGAGATCAAAAGTCATGAGATTATTGATTTAGTTCTGGATTCAGAATTCAAATTCAACTCCAAATTTAGGACTCTATAAATTATGCCATGTTACCACCCCACTTGCTCTGTTGGTCCCCATGCAATGCTTACAGGAAGGTTCCTAGCACATTGGATGAATATGCCCTTCCCTCTATGGAAGATTTGCCTGAAAAAAACAAAAATGGGTTGTGTGTGATATGTACTACTGTAGAAGGTAGAAATGGGGTGCCTTTCTGGAGAACCCATGAGCTTTAAGAATGCATGATGAGTGGAATGCCTTGGGCTTCCTGATAGAGACTGCTTTGATTAGACATTGAATTGTGTGGCTATTTTTTTTTTTTTTGGCACAGATAAATTCCCCATACCTGGGTAAAAAAATCTTCATGAACTACTATGTCCCCCCATTCCCCAGAATTCCAAAGAAAAAAAAAACCAAACACTTGATGGTTTTACTTCTGATGCTCTTATTGACCATGGAGATAATGGAAGTCTCTTGGAGCTGGGCTACTGTTGTCCTTGAGCAATAGCCAAACTAAATTTCCCTAGGATATTTTGATGTAAATGTGAATTAAAAATGGGTGTGGTCTAAGAGATATTCAGTAAATTCAAGGCAAAGGGGCACCCATGGGACATCCATTCCCCAATATAACAATTAAGTCCTCTCTATAAACCCTATTACCATCCTATGTGCTAAGGCAGAACTGTGCCCTTCCTTATTTCAGAATGAAGGAAAGAAGGGCAGCCTGTTCAGACGGAGGTAAGCAGCTAATTCTGGAGATGTATTTGCTTCCTTCTTTTGGAAATATTCATAAAGAAAACATACCCTGCAGGTTTTATATCCTCATTTTCAACCCTCTAGTGTTGCTGTGCAAACTCCCCAGGTCTGGCTTCCTTTCTGGGGAATGACTTGGCACATACCTAATTAAGTTAGTCTAGCTCATTCCTCGGTAATATAAAACATATTTATAAACCCAGATTGTCTACTCAGGCCCTTGATTTGCCTAAAATTTCATCTGTCTTTTTTCCCAAGGTCAGCTCTTTTGGGGAGAGTGGGGTGGGGGAAAAAAGCAATAGGGATGAGAGATTGATGTCTTTTTTATTTTTTAGGTTTTTTTTTTTTTATTTTCTGGATGACCTGAACAAGACTTTGTAGGGTAAGTGGGGGAGTGAGGGGGAAAAGACAAATGTAGTTTGGCAGGACATTAAGGAAAACCACAATATTGCCTTGTAATGGAGCTCCTATCTGATCAAGGGAGTCAAATATGGTCCCGGAGTTGTGTCTCAGAGGAAGCTAAATCTGCCAGCTCCTGTCCAGTTGATGGCCTAGATCCTTGCAGAGATAGCTCACTGTCTGTCTGCTGGAGATACCAGCTGCTTAGACATTCCTGGCGTTTACTTCTAATCCTTTGTCAAGGCCCTCCCTTCTTCCATAATCCCCAGAGTAGAGGTTCCTAAAGTTTTAGGGTTGCTGAATATCTATTAGGAGTTGTTTCGTTCTTAATGGGTGCAATGATGGGATGGCACCTGTGAATCAGTGACTGTGAGTGTATAAGTCAGTGTTAGGGTATGACTGAGTTTACAGAGCCATGGGAGGGAGCGGATAGAGAAGGGGAATGTTGGCTATTATGGGTGAAGGGCAGATATATTTGAGATTACCTATTAGGAGTAGAATGTTATCAGTTTTCCTACCAGGAGATTACTTGATCACAGACTTTTTCAAGTTATTGCTCAGTTCCCTAGAATTACTCCCTTCCTTCCCCACACACTTTGTTTACCACTGTCCTGGAGGCTCTGAGAAGAAAATCTGCAGCCCTAGCCCCCATCAAAGCAGCAGGGCTAGTTAATAAAAGAGACTCCTATCTTCTGTTTTCCTTTTCTCTCCTGTAGCTCTCAGGCTCCTTCCCCTTGACAGTACAACCCCCATTTCTTTCTTTCTCTACAGGAGATGAAGATGTGTTGGCTGTTGCCTTCATTCCTGGGACAAATGGCCTAGTCATTTCCCTCAGAAGAGTCCATGCCAAGGCCTACCAAAAACATGAGGGGTTGCTATAAAATTTGTTTCAAGGGGCAGGCAGCAAATCTGTTCCCTTGGCAGAAAATAGAAGTAATAGCTTGTGACTCTCTCCTGATAATCAAGCCAGGCCATGGGACAGCCAGCATTTCAGCAGGAGGGCTGATATGTAAACAGACTATGCTCACTGGTAGGAAGTTGTTTCCACTGACATTGTTAGTCACACATGAGATGTCCAGGCAGCATTCCAAGCTTGTCTTAAGGGTCGGGAGAAGGGGATGCAAGAACATCTCTCTTGCTCTTTACATAAGGGGAAACCAAGTCTCTTTTAGGACTATAAGTCTCGTTGCAAGCCCCACAAATGAAGGCATAGCACTGTTTCCTGATATTTTATAATCTGGTTCTCTTAGCACCTCTGAGAGACAGGTGGTGAAGATTTTATTATACATTATCTGTTTTATAATTGAAGAAAAAGGCTCAGAGATGAAATGACTTGCTCAGGGTTTCATAGTTACTAAGTCATTTATTCATTCATTCAATCAACCATTTGTTTATTTTATTAAGCTCCTCCTATTTATTAAGCATTTATTAAACTCACAACCAAAAAACTGAAACATCCTCCTACTGATTCTGCCTCCATCATCTTTTCTGCATCCCTTCTCCTTATGTAATCATTCTGTCATCCTGGTTCAAGCCTCATAATCTCTCTCCTGGACCATTACAAGAAACTCCTAACTGACCTCCCAGTTTCTCTTCTCTCAGATGCACCCACAACATGACTGCCAAAGTGATCTTCCCAAAGTGCAGGTGGATCAGGCCACTCTTTTGCTCAATAAACACCAATGGATACCTTTTACTACTAGAATCAAAGAAACACTTCTTTGTTTGACTTCTAAAGTGCTTTACTACCTAAATCCGAACAGCATTTACAGCCTGATTATTTATTCCCTTTTATACATCCCATGGTCCAGACAAATTGGTCTTCTTGTTCCTCTTCCACATAGCATTGCAACTATTGTCTCTATGCCTTTATTCATGTCCTTTCTCCCTGGAACGCATTTTCAACTCACCTCTGTTTTCCTTCAAAGCATGATATAAATACCATTTCACACACAGGTATGCTCTGCAGCTGTTACTTTTCCCTTTGAAATAAGATTGTATTTATTTTGGATACATTTTGATTATGTTTCTATGTATAGTTACTTTCCTGATATTCGGATCATTTGATGCCAGATCCAGTGTTTGCACTCCATATGAGCTGTTCTTGATCTTTCCCTTCCTCCTATCAGAGGGTCCACCAGACCCCTTCCTCTGCCCCATCCAGTCTTAAGTGGCTTTCTCCAGGTGCACAGTCTATAACATGTCTATAACCCAAATCAGAGCTACAGATTGGAAGAGCTCTGATATCATCTAATTAGGTAAACACATTACTGCCATGTACAAACAAACAACAGATTAGCACGAGGCACAGCAAGGAAGCCCTGCACAGCAACCACCAAGTAGCAAAACTGTGTGCAGGGAGGCTCAGCCGTGAGATCGTGTAGACAGCTCACGCTCCCAGCACGCTGTCTTCCTGCTTTCCAGGATCCCCTCTGCTATCTTTCAGGTGTCTTTCTTCCTTTCTGGAGAAGATGACTTTGTCTGAAAGAGATAGCCTGTTCTTTCTTTTCTGGGCAGTGAAGTTATTTTTGAGGCTCTCAGGAGCAAAAATATATTAGGTTAATATTCCAATTTGTATGAGTTTGGGTATTCCTTGACAAAATAATAATGCTATCAATAATTTTATCAATAAAAATACTATTAATAAAATAAAGATTAAACACAGAAAAATTTAATCACCATAACATAGCTATAGGGCTAATTTTATGTATATATTTTATTTAAAAGAAGAGGAAAATTCCATTACACTATGCCTTGGTTATACAATTTATAGTTCATTGAGCTGAATTCTGGGTACCACATGTTAGGAAGTTTTTTGAAAAGCCAAACCATGTCCAGAGAAAGCTAAGTAGGATAATCCCATGAGCTAAAAATCATGCCATTTGAGAATGGAATGGAGGAAATGAGAGATGGAATGGTTAGCCTGGAGAACAGAAGGCATAAGGAGGACATATTTGGTGTCTTGAAATATATGAAGTCCTGTCACAAAGAAGATGGATTAGATTTATTCGGTTTGGTCCCTGATGGCACCACTAGGAGCACTAGAATGCTTCAGAGAAGAAAATTTCAGTTCAATACAAATAGGAAAAAGTTTGGCATAATAGAATGTGAGTTGGATTAGAAAGCTGAGATATGAGCTCAAGCCTTAAAACTATCATTTAGAGAGAGTTGCATGATCTTGGGTCAATGACTCAACCTATGACAACCTTGGTTTTCTCATCTGTCAAATACAGAGATTTAACCAGATTATCACTAAGATTTCTTCAAGCCCTAATCAACTCCAATTAGAGTCAATATGGAATCAGAAGTACAATGTGATGGTTTGGAATGAATTCTCTACAATTGGAAATCTTCAACTGGAAATTATGTGACCACTTTTAAGGGGAGATTGTAGATGGGATTCCTGCTCAGGTATAGATGGGATTGAGGGTTTTTTCAACTTTGAAATTCAAAGTTCAAGTCATGTGTTATATCTGCCAGTCTGATCAAGAACATGTTTTTGCTCCTTAAAAATTAATTTGGCACATCTTGGTTAAATTCAGTCCATGTATACTCATGTGTGTGTGTGTGTGTGTGTGTGTGTGCGTGCGTGTGTTTGTGTTTGTGTTGGTAGCAGAAGGATGTCTTTTCTCTAATACCATACAAAACTTAGTAAAGAATTCATAGGGTTATTCTCTAACCTGCTTGTCCACTCACACAACTGTTATCCACTTGCCTACACTCCAATATTTTGATGAATCTATGGCCTTAAATTTTTCCTTCTAAGGGCTCATATTTTTTTTGTTACTTATTTTTTACCTCTCATTCTTGTTATATGACTGATCCATCCCCCTTATCAATTATACACTTTCTTGGTGTCATCTTTTATATCATTACTTGTATGTTAGTCCTTAATAGTGATATGCTATATGACCTATTTACTTTCCCTATGCAAAGATTTCCCCCTTTCCTTTTGTTTCATCTAGTAATTTACTTCTGAGAAAATGGCATTTTATAATTCATAAACATAAGGTACTATTGGGAGAATATTGAGGCTAGACAGATGGACTTTTGAAGGAGTGGGCACTTCTTAGGATTATTGGGTCATACATAGATTTAGAACTGGAAAGAATCTTAGAGGTCTTTGAATCTAAGGTATTTCTAATAGAGGCAGAAACTGAGGATCAGAGAGATTTAGTGATTTGCACAAAATCACATGGGCAATAAATGTCAAAGCTAGGACTTTCACCTGAGTAGGTGCTTTGAATCCAAACCCAGTATCCACTGACAGTGTCATGCAACTTTCCCAATACAATCCAGCCCATTCTTTCCCTCCTCTGTAGCTCAGGGACCACTACATAGTCAATTTGTGGATCCTGTCCAACATATGTTTTACTCTTATGGATCAATCAATCAGACAATTAGAAATTATTCAGTATTTTCTATATGCTAAATGCTAGGGCTATAAAGAAAAGCAAAGATTGTGTGCAGAATTTTCAGATTTAGTCTCTTTCTTTTCCAATTCTAAATGATTATGCTACATATTGCCCCATTTGTTCTTAAGTATAATTACAATTGTTGCCATTTACAGGATGAAAATATATTGCATTTGTTTTAAAGCAATCTGGATGATAATAACTCATAGCTATATTGTGGTTTATGATTAAAAACACTTTATATACAGTATTTCATTTGATCCTCACAAAATCTCTTCAAAATAGTATTGGTATCATTACTTGAAAACAGTGTTGAATTTGGAAGTGAGGATTTGGGTTTAAATCCTAACTGAAACCTCTTAGCTATTTGCCTTTGGAAATTAGCCTCTTCAAACCTCAATTTCTTCATCTATAAAAGTGAAAGGTTTTCTTCCAGGAGTAGAGCCAGAATGGCAGAGTAGAGAAAGCACTCAACATTTCCATCCAAACAACTTTAGAATAATGCCTCAAATCAAGTTCTGGAGAGGCAGAACCAACATTTGTCCAGCTCAAAACAACAAAGGAGCTTGGATAGAGACACAGGAGTATTACAAAGAGTGAATACTGGCTTGGAGCCCATGTGAATGAAACACCAGTGGTAGGATTAGATGGTAGTGATAAAAGTCATAGCAGCTTTTGGAGTTCTCAAGCCAGACAGCTGGCAGGTGGCAGCTAATAAGTGACAATTGGTCAGAAAGAGATTATAAGGTACCTCTGTGCTGTGCAGAACCAGACACTACTTGCCAACTACATTGTCTATACACACTTCTGGATAATAGTTCAAGACTAGAAAAACGCACTTTTGGTGAAAAAGGAAGTCCCAAGAGACACTATCACTTCTGGCCCTAAGATATCTAAGACTCTAAGGAACAATATTATTTCTAATTCACAGGGAAGAGGCTCCCTGAAGAACAGTTTCAATTGCAATCCCAAGGGATCACAGATCTTTCCTGGATAAGCACCAGAATACAAGCTTGACAACTTTCCCCAGACTACACCACCATGGAAACACCAAAAACTTGAAAAACTCCAGAATTAGTATAGAAAATGCAGTGCAAAAAAGCCAAAAGCTTAATACTGAAACAAATTAGACCTTTAAAAATGAAATTGATCAAATGGGAAAAAAAGATACAAAAGAGCACTGAAGAAAGTAATTCATTAAAAATTAGAGTTGGGCAAATAGAAGTTAATGACTCCATGAAACACCAAACCAAACCAAACAAAAAAATAAAGTCAAAAGAATGAAAAAGTAGAAAAGAACAAATCATAGAACCAATAATTTCATTAAAGAGAATGACAACAATGTGACAGCAATCCAAAATAAGTTTCCCCAAGGGGGACTTAGGGGGAAATTTATATCTTTAAAATACATACATCAATAAAAGAGAGAAAAAGCAGATCAATGAATTACGCATGTGACTAAAAAAAAAAGACAGAAAAAGAACAAATTAAAAATTCCCAGTTAAACACCAAAAAGAGAATCTTGAAAACCAGTGGGGAAATTGATAAAATTAAAGATAAGAAAACTGTTGAACTAATAAACAAAAACCATGTGATAAAACCAAGTAGGATTTATACTAGGAATGTAGAACTGACTCATTATTTAAAAAAAAAAAAAAACTATCAACAAAATTGATTGTGTCAATAAAGATAACAACAAAATTGCATGAGTATGTCAATAGATGCAGAAAAGACCTTTTAAAAAATACAACATATTCTTATTAAAAACTCTAGAAAATATCAAAAGGAGAATGGCTGAACAAGTTGTGGTATATGATTGGGATGGAATATTATTGGGCTATAAGAAATGATGAGCAAGAAGGTTTCAGAAAGACCTAGAAAGACTTATTTAAACTGATGCAAAGTGAAATGAGCAGAATTGAGAATGTTGTAAACAGCAATATTTTATGATGATCAGCTGTGAAAGATTTAGCTACTCTGACCAAGACAAAGGTCCAACACAATTCCAAAGGACTATGATGAAGAATGCTATCCACTTTTAAAGAGAGAGTTGATCAAATCTGAATGCAGATTGATGCATACTTAAAAACAGCAACAACAACCACCTTTATATTTATTGTTTTATTCTGTTTGTGTTTTCTTTTTCAATGTAGCTAATATGGAAATGTGTTTTGCATGACTTCATATCTAAAATCAATATGAAATTATTTGTCTAAAGGAGAGAGGAGGGATGTGAGTAAGGAAGAAAATTTTAAAATATGATTGTTTAAAGTGTCTTTATATGTAATTGGAAAATATTTAATAAAATAAAAATAATTTTAAAAAATAAACTAAAAATGAGATGTTTTTATATTTATGAAGTTTAGATCTCTAAATTCCTTTCAGCTTTAAATCCTTGATCCATTATCTTTCCTGCTAAATATTGTGCCTTCTTCCTCCTTCTATTACTATTGAGAGTATCACCATCTTCCTAGTCCTTCAGGTTTACCTTCTAGTTATCACCTTGTATTCCTCACTCTCTCTCTCTTCCCCAACCAATATTCATTCTGTTGTCTAGATCAGTTGATTTCACCTTTGTAACCTCTTTTGAATATATCTCCTTATCTCCTCTCACACTATTACCATTATGGTCCAGGTTCTCATTACCTCACATCTAGATTATTCTAATAGTCAATTGAGGGGCCTAAATACCTCAAGTCTACTCTTTTCAATACATTCTCCATTCAGCTACTAAAATAATTTCTCTAAAGGTTAGGTTTGATCATGTTATTCCCTTAATCAGTAAATTCCAGTGGCTCCTTACTACCTCCAGGATCAATAACAGCTAATATCTATAAAGCACTTACTATGTGTTAATTACTATGCTAAGTGCTTTATAATCATTATCTCATTGATGGTTAGGTTCTATTGTTGTTACTATTTTTTCAGATGACAAAACTGATACAAATGCATGTTCAATGACTTGTTCAAGTTCACACAGCTAATAAGTGTCTGAGTTTGGATTTGAGCTGCCAGACCTGGTACTGTACTCACTATACCATCTCTCTAGCTGCCTGCTCAAACATAAATGCTTTGCTTATTTTCTTCCTTACTCTCCAACATGTACTTCTTGCTCTAGAGAATCTTGATGATAGAACAGCCAGGGGGCCTGGAATCTTCATCTCCATCTATTATGTTCTCTGATTACCTTAAAGTATTCCTCTCTTTTTTTTCCCCTAGTAAAAGTATTCATTTTTAATACACATTGTTTTATGAATCATGTTGGGAGAGAAAAATCAGAGCAAAGAGGAAAAACCATGGGAGAGTTTAACAACAACAACAACAGAAAAAAGAAGTGAACATAACATGTGTTGATTTACATTCAGTCTCCTTTCTTTTTCTGGATGCACATGGCATTTTATGTCCAATGTATGTTGCTATTGCTTTGGATCACTGAACCTCTGAGAAGAACCATGTCTTTCATAGTTGTTTATCACACATTCTTGCTGTTATTGTATACAATGTATTCCTGGTTCTGCTTTTTTTGTTCAACATCAGTTCATGTAAATCTTTCTAGGACTTTCTAAAATCAGCGTGTTCATCATTTTTATAGAACAATAGTATTCCATTGACTTCATATACTACAACTTATTCAGCCATTCCCCAATTGATGGGCATCTACTCATTTTTCAATTCTTTACTATCACAAAAAACCCTGCTACAAATATTTTTGCACATGTGGGTCCTTTCCCTCCTTTATGATTTCCTTGGGAATATAGACATAGTAATGCAACTGCTGCATCAAAGGGTATGCTCAGTTTTATAGTCTTTTGGGCATAGTTCCAAATTATACTCTCCAGAATGATTGGATCATTTCACAATTCTACCAACAATGCATTAGTGTCCCACTTTTCCCACATTTATCATTATCTTTTGCTATTATCTTAGCCAATACCTTAAAGTCTCAACTAAGATTTCCTCTTCAATAGGAAGCTTTTTCCAACTCCTATAAATTCTACTGCTTTCCCTTTTTAAAAATTATTTTCCATTTAGCCCGTATGTGGCTTTTTTGTGCATATCTGTCTCTTATTGTGTCTTTCTCTAGATTGTCAGGTCCACTAGTGCAGAGATTGTCTTTTGCCTGATTTTGTATCTCCATATCTTAGCACAGTAACTGACACATAGTAGGTACTTAAAAATGTTTATTGATTGACTACACTTTCCATTTTCCAAATGAGGAAACTGAGCCTCAGTGACTTTTATAATTTCCCCAAGAATCAGGCTATTCAAAGTTTTTAGCTCTAAGTACATCATCTTTTTTCTATCCCAATTGCTACTTGATTTCAAGATAAAAGCAAGGTAAGAAAATTTTTTAAAAGACCTATTTTCTAATAAACCCTAAATCCTCTTCCAATCTTGTGTTTGAACATATTATTATGATATATAATACTTTCCCTACTTTCACAATTTTTTTTTGGTCATTAAAATAACTTCTACATGGAATATTGGACACAAACATTGTATCATTTTTGTTTTACTGCCACTTTATATATAACTTACATATTTCTACTTTTACAAAGTTCTGTGAATTTTTCTCAAACATTTTGATAACATGAGGCCTTTGTATTATATCCCCAGGATTAATGCTCTAAAAAAAAAGTTACTTGGCCCATCCAAAGAGCATGTAGTAAAGAATAAGACAATAAGTTTCATTTCTACAATATTAAAGATTGCAAGATTACTTGAACTTTGAGGTCAGAAAGTCAGCAATTAAAGAAAATATTTCTGCAGTCTGCTTTAAAGTGGGGCCATTGAAAGGAAAAAAAAAACAGAATTTTTTTACTTATGTTTACAAAGTTGGATAATTCTATTGTAGTTAGAAATGTGAATTTCTTGGAGGGAGGGGAAGAAGAAATATAGAGAAGGAGGAAAAGAGGAGACAGAGAGAGACAGAGAGAAGAGAGAAAGAAAGACAGACAGAGAGAGAGAGAGAGAGAGAGAGAGAGAGAGAGACAGAGACAGAGACACAGAGACAGAGGACAGAGACACACAGAGAGATACACAGAAATTTCACATGAAATGAAGCTTCTTGTAATAGAGTACTGAAGTTTCAGTGATATTTTTCTTTGACTTTCCCTGTGTCTCTGTCCTTTGTTATCTCTGTCTCAACGAACGTTTTGTATGCTGAATCACACTGTAACCTTCCTGACTTCTGAGGCAGAAAGAACATGGTGGTGAATCTGTGCCATAAGGTCAGCAACAGCTTCATCCTTGACAACACTCATACTACCCTTTTTTCTCTTGGTGTGCTTGTGTCAATATTCATTAGATATTGGTAGTTAGAGATCATTGAGACTTGATATACAGAGCTTTATCTAACAAAGCACATTCCTTGCAATAATGCCATAGTAATGCAATATTGTCATCTCCATTTTAGAGATGAAAAAACTGACATATAGATAATTTAGGGCATTTTCTCAGGGTCAGACAATAGTAATGTAGTCTTGGGACTAGATTTTCTAAATAAATCCTTTGCTGATATTATTCCACACACTGCAAAACAACAGCATGACTCAATAGTTGGTATTTCTTTTGACTTTTTTTTGATGTTCTGCTTTATTGCCTTTTTAAAAAATACTAGCTAAATACTAGTATTTTGGGAACCTTCACTCATAATGAATACAAACAAGCAAAATTGGCCCACAAAACTACTAAATCTGCTATCATATCCAAGGTTTTGCTCCTGTAGCTTTCCTCTTCTCTACTAGGAGGAGAAAAATGTGTTTAATCACCCATCTTTAGGAGCAAGTTTGCTTATTGTAATTAGTCTGAGTTCTGTTACCATTTATTAACATTTTATCTTCAAAGCTCTCCAAAAAGAAGCATTCACTGTCATGATAATATACTCCCTACTTTCCCCTTTTCAAGCCCTATTTCCCTGAAAGGAGAAACCAAGAGCCATAGCTATTAACAGCCACCATTTACAAACATTCCATTAACAGACAACATAGCATGTAATGATGAATGGAAGCTAGAAGGCCCCTACTCACAACAAGAGGGAGTCTCCCTTTCTCAGAATTGAGGTAAATGGCAGGAGTGTCTAAATTCTTGGCCATATAGAGCTGCTGAAAACCATCCTTCCTCTAATGGGGACCTTTTAGCTAAAATTGGAGGAAACAACAGCAACAGCCTTAGTGTGATTGTCCCAGCAGTGAGCCCATTATCAAGTAAGGGAGCTGTGGAAGGCCATTTTTAATTGAGCTTATTTTAGAATGTGGTTAGCAGAGAGGGGTGCAGAGTGGGGAGAGAAGGAGGAATAGGGGAAATGTGTTGGCGGAAGTCTGAAGGGACCATCACTCAAACCTGAACCAAATAAAATAAAAATAGAGATAAATAAATAAAAGTGAGTTTCAGCCAAAAGGGGGGGCTGAGAAGAAAAAGGGAAAAAAAAAGCTCACATTACCAACCAATAAACCCAATAATCCATTAGTGACCAAGGTTGCTGAATAATATAGTACTTTTCCAGTGCCATAATTTATACTGCAGACTAGAGAATAGACACGGTTATTAGAGTGAGGGCTACTGGATGACACATGATGCATGAGCGAGCGGCATTGATCTTCACACAACAGGAAGGTGTCTAGACCGGGAGATATATGGCTGTGTGATTCCGAGCGGGGCATATTTCATGTGGGGCCTAATGGAGTAGTGGAGCCAATGATAGATGGGCTTGCCGAGTTTCAGTAGCAGTGCAGTTATAGCGGTGCTAATGTCTGACCTCTTCTGAGCCTCTTGTCCTTCATTCAGTCAGGGTGACCTCATTGAAAAGGATGGAAAAGGAGATGGTGAGAAGAGATAGGGAGGGAGGGAAAAGGAGGGGAAAGGGAGAATGGGGGCTGAAATGAGCAAGGAAAAAAAGATTAAAGGAGAAAAGGGAAAGGAATTTGAAGTACTAGAGAATGAAGCAGAGAAGAAAAGTGTAAGGTAGAAGGGGAGAAAAAGGAAATGGATTGAGAGAGATAGCAGAAAAGAAGAAAGGCAAGAGAGATAAGAAAAGCAGGAATTAATAAGGAAATGAGAAAGGAGGGGAAGACAGAAAGAGAAAGGGTAAGGGAAGAGAGAGAAAGAGGTGGGGAGAGAAAAAGAGGGAGGGAGAGGGCAAGGCACACATCAAAGAGAGAAGATGAAAGGGAAAAGGAAAAGCAAGTTTCATAGGAAAAATTCTCTAGTGTAAGAGAAGCTTCTTACCTCTCCCCCCGCCCCCCCTTCAACCTCTAGATTTTATGGAGGTTTTCTTAAAAGAGATTCATTTAAAAATGAACTTCTCCCCTCCCTACTCTCAGTTCCATTGACTTTTGGGAAAGCCTCCACTCCCCCTCACTGAGATAATTCTTTTCATCCCCTAGGGAGAAGAAACAAGAAGTAAGAGGCCAAATGGGCCACAAGGACTGGGGTTGGCGCTAATAGGGTGAGGCATTCTGTGATCAAGTTTGAGAGATTTGCATCGATCTTCCAACAGTGGAAAGCCTCAGACATGTCTTTGGGCTTTCCTTTTCCACCCCTCCCGTTCTTTAATCCCCCTTCCCCATTCATACCCTGTTAGATAATGCTGTATGCATTTTAATGCCATGTCAGAGTATCCCCAGGGAAAAGTGTATGCCTTGTGTATTGCCAATGCAAACCCTTTTATCCCACTTTCAGTGCAGGAAGGATAGGGCAAGGACCCTTCTCAATTCTTATCTGATAGTCATGCTTACTTTCTACTTCTCCTACAATCTTCATCTCTTCAAATAGGCTTCTCATACATGAACAAATTGATGAATTGGATTAACTGAGAAATCCAACTTCAAATCAGAATATTCTCCCTGGAGAAATCTTCAGGATGCATTTAAGCAAACTCCCTCTTTTGTAGATGAGAAAATTCAGATTGTGAGAGTATAAGTGACTTGCCCAAAGTCATATGTCAAATTAGTATCGAAGATAAGACTAGAACCCAGATATCCAGAGTCCCAGTCCTTTCCTTAACCTATTCTATCCCAGTCCTGTCTTAAGAGCTATGTATTAGCCCTGACGTAAGAACTCAGTTAATGGTTTTAATAGAGAGATAATATACATAAAAAAAACATAGGAGTGAAATTAGAAGATCTAGATTCAGATCCTGGTAGTTAATATAAACATTATTGTGTCTTCCTTCCGTGAGGAAACTGAGGTTCAGAAGGTAAAATTGGAGCCACAACTAGCATTCCTCCTTCATGTCAAATGATAGCCACTATGGAATAGAGAACAGGGCAATAGAAAGACTCAAATGGTTTGTAGTCGTTGAAGGAAGACTGGGTTCACAGGACATCAAGTGATTTCTGTGCTGCTGAAAACTAGCCAGTGATTGGGATAGAACCGGTGTCCTGATGGGGAAAGGAAATGTTCTACAGAATACAACAAAGTTCTTTAACTGCTGAAAGGAGAATGAGCAGATTCCTGAATAATGGACTTTACTGCCTCCCCCACAAACTCTGAGGGTGAGGTTGGTCAGAAAAAGTAAGCTTTCAACATTTTCTAGATTTCTTATTCTGAAACAAAGTTTTGATCACTCTGTCTTAATTGCATTTCTGAGAATACTGGCTTGATTAGTATCATTGAGGGAGTATGTAAAAATTCTAGTGTAATCAATGAGGGGGAAAGAAACTATTCCTTCTCAGGGGTTTAGATAGAATCTTCTCTCCACTAACTTGAATCTCTCAGGTTCTGAGCTAGCTAGCTTATTTTTTTACTGGCCTCTCAGCCAATCAGGACATATTTCTTGTTCAAGATCATTCCAGTTAATCCAGGACAGTTATTGTCCTTGTTTTAAAATCTATGATTGTTGTATTTATTGAGATTTGTTTTCACTGGGTTAAGGTATCATGGTGTAGCATATTACCATTTACTTAAAATAGAGAGATGACTTGTATTCCATCAACCTTCATCTTTATACTAGGTTTTGAGCCTAGTTCTCCTAAGTCTAGAGCTTTTCTCACTGAATTCTGATATATAATTTCCCCGTTAGTTGCAAGAGGGTCTTTTATTTATTCTCTCTCTCTCTCTCTCTCTCTCTCTCTCTCTCTCTCTCTCTCTTTCTCTCTCTCTCTCTCTTTCTCTCTCTCTCTCACTTTCTCTCTCTCTCTCTAACACACACACACACACACACACTCAGATCTATTTTTAAAAGCACTATTTCCATGTTCTAGTATTTGGTCTTGGACATCAATTGTTCAGCATAACATGATGTAGACAAAATGGTATAGCATCAACTCTAAAGACTTACAAGTCATAGAAGGAGCCCAATTAGGAGGGTCCTTAATTTTGCATGTGCTTAGTAAATGTTACTTGTTATTATTTTAATTCATATTCTATAAATGTCACATTAATGCTTAACAATAGCTACATTGTATCACACAATAGTAATGGTGCTGATCCACAGAAGCAAAGGTTATATGACAGATGTTGGAGATCTGTTGATTTTTCATTCTGTTAATGATTCTCTGGATAATCTATGCTTGGGAGATCTTGACAGAGAAATATTTTAGGGCAGAGCTTGGAAGAAATGAATGGTATAGTGAACTCTTTTAATTGTTCTTGTGCTTTTACCAATGAGACCAATTCAGGCTTCAGGGCAGGAATTCCAAAATCCTTCAGGACATGATCTTTTGAGTCCAGTGGTCTGTAGGGTGCAATGGCATGGTGAATAGTGAGAAAATGATCAGACTGGAAGGCAGATAACCCTTTCTTAATTGTGAGCAGGATTTGGGGAGAGGTAACTCCCTTCTTTTTACCATTATAAAAATTACCATAAGTTACTGTCACTATGATCAAGGACACTGTAATTTGAGGGAAATGAATCTTCCTCACCTCCATCAGAGCCTGCAGAACTTTTCTTGTATGGATGGATGTTCTGAAAATAGAGTGATCTGTAAACTACATAGGAAATACTTATCTTTTGAACAGCTTATTTCTCTAGATTTAAAATTAAGTAATAGGAAAGAGGACCACTTTTTATTTATCTGTAAAAAGTACTAAACTCCTTAAATTAAAAACATTATATCTCAAAAGACATATAATTTTTGAGAAATTAAAAAAAAAAGGATGCTCATTCTTCCTCTAACATGTGCAGATAACATTAGAGAAGGGAGAAGACAAACAGAAGTGTCAGTTTGTTGTATTACATTTACACCTTCTGGTATCACCTCAGATGGCTGGTTCCTAGAACAGTATGTAAAATAGTTTCCATCCAATATTATGCAACAGAATCTTCTCTTTCCAAGATCTTGAATGATCTCTTAAATTCTAAACCCAAGGAACATTTCTTCACAAGGAGCTTCGATGGCTCCCTGTTTCTTCTAAAATAACATATAACTTCATCTGATTGACATAGTTGTGTTTTTTCTATATATCTATAGCTATATTATTGAGAGAGAAAGAGACAGAGACAAAGAGACACACACTTGTATTGATATTGATGTACTTAACTGTATTTCAACAGTATGCTGGATCTATTTCCTACTAGCTTGTGAAAGATAATTTTGAAATTTTCAGAGTGACCATTTATAACTCATAAACACAAAAATCATGGCTTTATTATTTCCTTGACTATATAGATTTAAGAAAGTGATGTATAAAATGTTATTCATGCAGATTAAATGTTAAGAATACACTTTTCTTCTCTGGAGAATTAGTTATCAAACATCTGACAGCATACCCCTATGTATAATTAATCTATTATTCTCTTTTGTATTCTCTGTATGTGGCATCTTCTCTCTCCTTGCCTTTTCATATGGCTAGAATGTTCTCCTGCTTACCTAGTACTTTTAGAAGCTCTGACTTCCTTCAAGGCTCAGATCAGATGACTCCATCTTCAAAAGGCCTTTCCAGATTTCACCAGTTATTAATGCTCCCCACTCTAGTTACTTTGTTGTATATTTAATTATTTGTACAGAAGTTGTATTCTCTTTCTTCCCTTTCCTTCTTCCCAGTCCCTTTTCCTAACTCAACAGAATGTAATCCTCTTTAAGATAACTACTCTGTTTTGTACTCTTTTTTGTTCAGTGCCTTCCCCCCACCCCCAATCTCTTTCTGTATATGACTTTTTCTCTATTTATATGTCTTTGTCTCTACCTGTGTCTCTGTCTCTGTCTCTTTTTCTCTCCGTGTCCCTATCTCTGTGTCTCTGTCTCTCTCTCTGTCTCTCTGTCTCTGTCTCTCTCTGTCTCTCTGTCTCTCTCTCTCTCTCTCTCTCTCTGTCTCTGTCTCTTCTCCAAATTCTGCATGTCTTTATGTCTTGTCTGTCTCTGTCTCTTCCTCTCTTGATGACATAATGATGTAGCTATAGATATATTGAAGAAACAAAATTCAGGCCTTCTATTTATTGTAGAAACAGACAAAACTATGGATAGAGGTTTGCAGTATTGTACAGGAGGCAGCAACAAAAAAAAATTCCAAAGAAAAATAAAAACAAAAAAGCAAAATGACTTTCTGATGAGATTTTCTAAATAGCTAAGAAAAGAAGGAAAACAAAAAGTAAAAGAGGAAGGGAAGTGAATGCAAACTTTCAGCAAATTACAAAGAAAAATAAGATTTCCATAAATGAACAATGTAAAACAAAATGGAAGACAATAATAGCATGGGAAAAACAAGAAAATTAGAGACATCAAAAGAAAATTTCATACAAAAATGGATGTGATAAAAGATAAAAATGGTAGAGATTTAACAGAAGCAGAAGAGATAGCAAAAACACATAAAAGAACTTTACAGAGAAAGATCTTAACATTATCAGTAACCATGACAATGTCATTACTGACCTAGAGCCAGTCGTCCTTGAGAATGAAATCTAAGTGGGCCTTAGGAAACATTTCTAATAATAAGGCTGGTGGAGGTGATGGAATTCCAGGTGAGTTATTTAAAATACTAAAAGATGATGCTATTAAGTTCTATACTCAATATGCCAACAAATTTAGAAAACTCAACAGTGGCCAATGAGTTGTAAAAGATCACTTTACATCCCAATCCTAAAGAAGGGAAATGCCAAGGAATGTTCAAATTTTGGGGCTTATTTCACATGCCAGAAGGTTATGCTTAAGATTCTGCAAACTAGGATTCAGCTATATGGGAGCTGAGAAGTATCAGAAGAGCAGACTAGTTTTTGAAGAGGCAGAGGAACTAGAGACCAAATTGTCAGCATTTGCTGGATTATGGAGAAAGCAAGAGATTTCTAGAAAAGTAGCTACTTGTATCTCATTGACTACATCAAAGCCTTTGTATGAATCACAAGGTGTGGCAAGTTCTCAAAGAGATCTTACATCCTCTCTGAAAAAACTTATATAAGGTCAAGAAACAACAATTAGAACTAAACATGGAACAACTGGTTTAAGATTGGAAAAGGAGTATAACAAAGCTATATATTGTCATCTTATTTATTTAACTTATTTGCAGAATATAGCCTGCAAAATATCAGGCTGGATAAATCAAAAGCTGGAATTAAAGTTCCCAGGAGAAATATAAATAATCTTAGATGTACAGAAGATAGAATTCTGATGGCAGAAAGTAAAGAGGAATTAAGAAGCCTCTTGATGAGGGTGAAAGAGGATAATATAAAAGCTGGATTGAAGCTTAACATCAAAAAAATGAAGATCTTAGCAATTGGTCCTGACATATAGAGGAACAAGAAATGGAAGTAGTGTCAGATTTTACATTTTTGGGCTCATAGATCACTGCAGATGGTGACCATATCCATGGAATCAAAAGATACTTGTTCGTTAGAAGAAAAGTTATGACAAATCTGGACAACCTACTAAATAAGTGTGAGATCATCTTGCTGATGAAGGTCTAGATAGTCAATGCTATAGTTTTTCCAGTAGTAATGTATGTCTGTGAGAGTTAAAATTTAAGGAAATTTGAGTGCTGTAGAACTAACACTTTTAACTTATGGTGCTGGAGAAGACTTTTGAGAGTCCTTTAGATAGCAAGAGGATTAAACTAGTCAATACTTAAAGAAATTCATTCAAGCTACTTTCTGGAAGATCAGATACTGACACTGAAGCTAAAATACTTAAACATTGAAAAAATGGATCAAATACTGACACTGAAGCTAAAATACTTAAATATTGAAAAATGGAACTCATTGGAAAAGAATGATATTGGGAAAGATTGAAGGAAAGGAAAAGAGAATGTCAGAGGGTGGATTGAATAGATAGTTTCATGAAAACAATGAATATGAACTGGGACAAACTTTGAGAGAGAGTGGAGCATAGAAAAGCTTGGTGGACTGTGCTCCATGTAGTTATGAAGAATCAGACATGATTGAGCAATTCAACAACAACAACAACAACTACTACTACTACTACTACTTCTGGAATTAGAAAAAAATGATAGAAAAAATGGAAAGAGCTTATTCAAAAGCCCTATGGCTTTTTGTTGCTACATTCCTTCCTTCCACTGATCTAGATCATTATTCTTGTATACCTTAAGAGACAGTCTTTATGAAGTGCTTTTGCCAAAAATATAAATACTATGTTGTTCAGCCTTCTAGTTATAAGAATCTCTGTTCCAAATATTGGTCCACAAGCAACTATCAGTTACTGGTCCCATACCCACAGACTTCATTATCAAGATCTTTGAAACTCTGGATTGCCTTCTCACTATAATGAATAAGTCACTCAATAAATATTTAAATATTTAATCAGCACCTTCTATGTGCACCAGACACTGTTCAGCACTGGGAATATATGGAAGAACAAAAAGCAGTCCCTGTTCTCAAGAAGTTGACAGCAGGAGTCTCTAATGGGAGAAGATAACATATAGAAGGAAGATGAAAAGGAAAAATATAGGTGTGGAAGTGTGAATGAAGTCCAGAGGAGTGTAACCAGATGGAAAATAGAGAATTGTAGAAGGACTTGCACAGATAGTGTAGCTCTCACCTTTTGCAATTTGTGCAAATTTTGGCATAACATACAGGCCCTGGCATACACATTTGTCTCAGAGAATGGCAGAAGGCATCACAGTTCAGTAAAAAGAGCATTGGATTTGGTCTTTGGAACTGCTACTGATTCATTGTACAAAGTGAGGTACCTGAGCTTCGCTGAAGTTTTATTTCATTTTATTTTACTTTTTGAAGCAAATAGTGTTAAGTGACTTACTCAGGTCACACAATTCATAAATGCCTGAGAATGGATTTGGACTCAGTTCTTCTGACTCCAGAGCTAGCGCCCCTTCAATGAACTTCTAATGGACTTCAGAAGTCATAAAATTCAGCTTGCCAGCAGGAAAACTAGCAATAGTGACTTTTCACAAAGAAACATCTATCCTTAGCTTGAAGATTAATCTCTGGTCAGTTTGTGAGATAGTCCTAAATACTTTTGGAAAACATATGAAGGAGAAGGCATTGGAACTGAGATTTGAAGGGTACTAGAGATCCTAAGAATTTGCTTTTCTCTGTCCAAGACATTTCATTTTTTATTTCTGTCCAGGCTGTTTCTCATGTCCAGAATATTCTCTTCTCATTTCCACCTCCTGGAACTCTTGCTTCTTTCAAGGCCCATTTGAAGTTCTAAACCTACAAGAAGTCTTTCCTGATATTCTAATTATTAATGGACTCCACTCCCTTCCTCTTCCTCCCAGCTAATTTGTATTTCATTATTAACTTCCTTGTAATTCTCAATCATTTGCCTTAGTTCTGTTCTCTGGGACCAGTTCTACCAATTAAGATAGCTTGTTCATTCCTATACATTCTCCACCTCATCTCCTGATACTGACTTTTAAAACAAAACAAAAAATGACCCTTGTGAAAAAGTCTTTGTAATTATATTCTTGTGTCTGAATCTCTCTGTCTCCCTCTCTTTTTTTCTTTCTCTCTCTGCCTCTCTCTGTCTCTCTGTCTCTGTCTCTGTCTCTGTCTCTCTCTCTCTCTCTCTCTCTCTCTCTCTCTCTCTTTCTCTCACTGTCTGTCTCTCCTTTCTTCCCTTTGTTTATTTCTCCTTCTTTGTGGACAATATAGTTTGAAATAGGGTATATTTGGGAAGATGATATAACAAGATATCTAAATCCTGTTAAGTTAATAAGTATTTAACAGAAAGAATAAAAGATTATAAAAAGTTGAGCTTGAAGATCCTCAGAATGTCAAATGATAGAATGGTAAGGACATCAAAGAAGAAAATTACAATTAAAAAGGGGTGAGTTATTATTATTCAATAACTTCACTCCAGTTATAGGAGATCAGATCATGACCCAGACCTATTTATTTCTCAAACAATGAACCTTGAATGGTTGGATTGTTTTTTCAATAGGAAGAAGAATGACTAAAGAAATTGATTACTTTTTTTTTCTTTTCCAGCCTATCTTCTCTTGATGATAAGTAGTCAGAACAGTTCTCAGATACTCGTTTCACTTACTACTGATTTGTAGCCCTTCTGCCATATATACTCCCAGTTATCTGACTTCAAAGCACTCTAGAGATCTGCTTTTGCTCTATATTCCCACTTCTGATTAAATGAACAATTATAAGGAGAAATAAACCCTAGCTGTAATAACTCTTATCCTATGCAGTAGCTGCAAGGTAGACTATTGGTGACATTTTAATAGGATCATAAAAACCCCCGAAGGCAGAACTAGCACCAATGGATAGGAATTACAAAGAAGTAGTACATATGACTTTAAATACGGAGAGAATCTGAAATCACCAAACCCAAGCACATCATTTTACAGATGAGTAAACTGAGGCCCAGAGGTAAAATAATCAGAGGACACACAAATAGAAAACAGCAGGGCATAGATTTGAACCTAGGTCCTTTGACTCCAAATACAATAATTTTATTTTTGTAGTCAGGTTGTTTTTAGCGTTGTTTTCCCTGAGTGATGGCTATGGGGCCAGACTGCTAGTAGGGATAGTGGTGGTTGTGGCCAAGGGGAACCCAGCTGCTATTCCCAAAGCTCTAGAGATAGATAGCCTCTGAGTCCTGGCTTCTGTCTATATATGTCTGGGTAGAAGTCAAGGAGTAAGGGTAGTGATGGCTTAACTTGCCTGTCACAGACTACCTTCTTTCTTTTCCTCAGAGTCTGACTTCTTCTGTTAGGCTGGCTTACAGGCCCATAGGGAGAAGCTGGTGAT
Organism: Antechinus flavipes; assembly: GCF_016432865.1. Classification (NCBI taxonomy): domain Eukaryota; kingdom Metazoa; phylum Chordata; class Mammalia; order Dasyuromorphia; family Dasyuridae; genus Antechinus; species Antechinus flavipes. The sequence continues at coordinate 130,233,049 of NC_067399.1, read as the reverse complement.
GGCTGGCCCATTCTACAAAAGAATTGTCAGTACTTGGAGTTAAGAATAGAGTGCAATGGAGTGCTGTTTCTAGAAGTTCTTGAGTTTCACTATTCATTAGTGTCAGTTGGTCAAGATCGTGGTGGTCACCAGGTAGTGGAAATCACTACCATGGGTTGTTCTTCTTGATGATGACTGTAGGAGCAAGCTTAGAAGTGAGATTAGTATTTTGAAGAGCACTGCTACTCTCAAGGCTCCTGGGTTCCATTACCAGGTTGTGCCATTTTTATTCCTTTTTTTTTTTTTTTTACAATAACTCTTATATCTACCCCTTTCTTTCTATTCACATAATAATATATTAGTTCAAACTTTCATCACTTTTCAATTTGACTATTTTACTTCCTAACTGGCCTTTTGATTTCTAATTTCTCCTCTTTCCAAATCATCCTCTTCCCCACAACTGCCAAAATAAGGCAACCTTTTAATTTTCCCTGTTGCCTCTAAGATAAGATGTCCGTGACCTGATATATAAGATATCCAATCCCAACCTGGCTTTCCTGTTTTATACCATCTTATGCCAACTTGCAAACTCCAATTTCCATCAAAAATAGATTTCCGTTTCTTAAATTTAGTATTTCATCTTCTGTCTGTACAACCTGTACATACCTAGAAGACCCCTCCCTTTTTAAAACAATGCCTGTTCCTTGGAATTATACTCTTTCTGCTTCATATGGCTATCCCCAACACCTCAAACATTCTTTTCCATATTTGCCTCCTGGCTTCCCTGACTTCCTTTATATCTCAACTAAGGTTTGTCCTTGTGCAAAAAGACTTTTCCCAATTTCAATCTTTTCTTCTTGGACTACCCCCAATTTATCATATACCTATCTTGTTTATATGTAGTTGTTTGCTTCCTATTCTCAAGACATGAGTTCTTGAGGGTAGGGATTTTTTTTGTCTTTCTTTATCTACAGAACTTAATATTATGCCTGACACATAGTAGATGCTTAATAAGTTCTTATTGACCAACACTCCATAAGTACCAATGTTATGAACACATAAGAACGGCCCTCTGGCATTCAAAATCTCTTCCAGCCACCCACTTTCTAGATCTCTCTCTCTCTCTCTGTCTCTCTCTCTCTCTCTCTCTCTCTCTCTCTCTCTTTTGATTGACTTATTTGGGATGATGTCCTATTCCTTACTGTCTCACTCTAGCCACTTAATCTCTAAAAACAAATTGAGTTTTCTAAATTTCAGGACCAGGAACTCCAATTTGATGTAATTGAGTATACCTTTAACCAGGGGTACAGAAGTAAATGCTTAACAACTGACTCTCCAAAAACATACTTATCAGTTTCATATGTATCAATTAACATTTTAATAATGTTACCACTTTCTTAAGTCTAGGTAATCCATAATCCACACAATTATAAATTAAACTCTGATTTGTAGCACTTTCCTATTTCCAGTATATCAATGCTACCTAGTCATAATCACTGAATGAGCACAGTCTCATTTGATCTGTAAAAAGCCTGGATCTAAGTGAGTGCAAGGGATAATGCTGTAAAAAATTACCCTGGCATGGATTCTGTCAATAAAAAGTTATTAAAAAAAAAAGCCTGGATCTCCCAGGTGATCTTGCCCAGCCTCCCTCACTTAAATCCAATTCACTTGTACGTCATGGCGTCACTTGCCTGATGTCTTGGTCCTCTTTGAGAATGAAGGGCAATTTAATAGCTCATGCTGACAATTTAACAATCAACTCCCTCTAGCCTGTATGAACTGGCTCTAGTATACCCCCAACTTTAACTATCGTTGATTAGAAAAGACAAAACATGCATAAAAAACATGTAACTATTGGGTTTCAGCACCAAGTCAGAGATACTACAGAGATATTATTAACTTTAAGCCTCAGCTCAGATATCCAGGAAACCTGTCCTCATTCCCTTAGTTGTTATTACTCTGTCCTTTCTCAAATTATCTTCTGCAAGCATTATCTAGCTCTAGCAGAATATAAACCTCTTGAAGACAGGAGCTATTCTACGCATTATCTTCTCCAGGACTAATACAGTTTTTTGTGCATAGCACAGCTTTCCTAAATATTTGATGAATTGGATTTTGCTGACGAGAAAACAGCTGGGGAAAGTGACTTGCTGACAGCCACATTGTAGCAGATTCGAGAATCACTGCTTCTTTTGTACTGCAGTGATCTTGCCATATTATTGATCTTAAAATGAACGATCCTTTTGATCTTACATCTCTTGCAGGTGTTCTCTTCCCTCTATTCACATAAACACCATTTTAGTAGAGGTTGCCATTTTTTTTAAACCTAGATTATATTATAAGAGCCTTCTAATTGCTGTCCCTGCCTCAAATCCCTCCGTAAGAGTAGCCCTTCTAATTGGGGGAGGGGGGGCAAGCATGCAAACAGATATATACCAAGTATGGTAAAACAGGAAATAATTAAGAGAGGGAAGGCACTGGAATTGAGAGAGGCTGGGAAAAGTTTCTTCTAGAAGGTGGGATTTCAGGTAGGATTTAAAGGCTTCCATGGATGGGAGTGAACAGAGTAGAGGAATGAAATTGTTGCTGACATGGGGAACAACCAAAGAAAATTCTTGAGGTGGAAGGAGGGAGTCATGCATTGCCAAGAACCCAGTGTCACTGAATAAAAGAGTATGTATTGGGGAATTAAAGTGTAAGAAGAATAAAAGTTGGAGGATCCTAGGTTGAGTAAATGCCAGTCAGAGCATTTTGTATTTGTTCCTGGAGGCAATAGGGAGCCAGTGATATTTATTGAGTGGGGAAGGATGACAAGATCAGATCTGAATTTTGGGGAGAATTCGCTTAATGGAGAATGACTTGGGGCATATCCTGAGCTCCTTTTTTCTCCTCCCATCCAGTAGCATGTTTATTCATGTAAAATCTGATGAAGAGGAACATCAAGGACTGTCTCGTGTTGACACATTTAGGAAGGCAGGCCAATGAGTTGTGGGAGAAAGAAGGCAGAAATTGTTAGCAAATGCCCTAATTAGCATGGCAGATTTTCTTCCTGTTCACCCTTCAAAGGCAATTTAGGTAGTAATGAAAATCAGGACCATTGAGAATTTTGGATTGGTATTATTAATTTCATCCATTCGGTAAAATTAATTGTATAATGATAATAATAGCTAGCATTTATGTAGTTAATGTTAAATACTGAGTTTTAAATATGATTTCATTTGATACAACTCTGGGAGGGAGGGAGGTACCACTAATATCCCCATTTTGCAGTTGAAGAAACTGAGGCAGTCAGAGGTTAAATGTCACACAGCAAGCAATTGTCTGAGGCTGAATTTGAACAGCTATGGATCTAGCATTCTATCTCCTGAGCCTTTTAACTGTCTCCTTAGAAAAATGGAGAGCAATGATTTCTTCATTGCACAGTGAAGCAATTCCAGGGTATACAATTGCCTAGATGACTTTTGCTTTAAGTCTATGTCTTATGTGTGTGTATGTGTGTGTGTACACATGTGTGTTTGTGTTATGTCCATCTCTGAAAAACCATCTTGCACATTGGGTTGTGCTACATAATGCTTGCAATATTAGTCACAGAACTTATCATCAAGGCTGGGAAATGATGGATTTCAAAAGGTCAGTTTGTGGTATGTACTTGACAATACCTTTTGAATCCTACTCCATTTTCTTGGATGTGACAACATTAGAGATTATAGGATACTGATACCTTAACAAGAAGCCTAGTATCGAAGAAAGAACACTGAACTTAGAGCTAGGATTCAGAGCCCATATTTCTTCTGGCTATGTGACCATGAACACATCACTTAGCTTTTCTGATCCTCAGCTTCCACATCTGTTAAACAGGGTAACTAATTTCACCATCATCCTCAAATCATCCTGAATAAAACTCTTGAAAAAGCCAAAGTTTTATGCAAATGTGAATTATTATTAAATCATGAAGCTCAATAGAGCAACATGAAACCCGTGGAGTATCTGTAATGATGCTTACTTTATCCTGGGTATAGAACTGATGGAGTATTAATAGGGAAATTTCCCTCCCTAATTCCTTCCTTAAAGAGAAAAATCAATCAAGTCAGTGACCAGGCCTAATCCTAAATGACAGCCACTCCTAATCTGAACAGTTGATGCTTAGTTTTCTCTTGCTGTTTACAGAGACAGAAAACAGTTCAAATGTTCCCTGCATCTCCCCTTTACCTTCCTTTCCACCCTATTCCCCATACAGAATACTCCTCCCTGTCTCTTATTCTCAGATACAGAGGCTGAATTGAGCAGATTGTAAAGGACACTCCTTGTCTCACAAAACCAGATTATAGGGAAAGTCACTTGAGCTTTCTAAACCTCAGTTTCATCATCTCTAAAATAGGGATAAACATATTTATATTACCTGTTTCACAGAAGTGATGGGGACTATTGTGAGCCTCATTCTCACAGCCCTGGGGACATTTTGATTGTGAAGCTCAACAGTGTCATCTCTTAATGATAACTTGACTCCTGTGAGTAGAGATAAAGAGATTGTATCGCCAGCATCGAGCTCTGTTTGCCATTGAACATTATAGGCTATTGCTTTGATGACAAAGAGGCAGCATCTGTTGATAAGAGCCCCTTTCAGTTGTGTGACTACTGCTGATTGCTTTGTATGTTTCTCTTTTTTTCTATCCCAGTGTGTTTTTGACAAATCCTTCCCTCTGAAAGACCTTCTCTTTGGAGCCATGGCTTTGATTAGGCACACATGGTTATATTTACTAGAAGGCTATGTTGGAGAATATATCAATAAAGTTGACATTATTTGGAATAAGGGAGCAAGGCATTCTTGTGAGACAGTTGTCTTGTTTATATGCTTATTACAAAAATGTAAACGCATGTTTTTGTCTTTAGTACTGATCATCAAAGGTCATATCTTCCTCTTCACTGTTTAACCCCATGCCTGGTCCTCCAAACATTTTGGGAATCCCCAAATCACTGGATCAGGGAGATCATCCCAATTTATCATAAGCAAATATTCTGTGACTATTATTAATTAATAGAAGCAAAGCAGAAAGCAAATAGCAAGCAAATATTGGGCATTAAAACTGTGACAAAAGAGGCATTAGTGATCATAAATGAAATCTGAAATCCACCATTCATTCATTCTAGAGTGATCTAAAGAGAATTTGGAGAATGGGAATGGTGGTTTGCCATCATTTTTAGTGCTCAAGTTTCCAGATTCTGTTGTTAAGAAGTTTGCTAATTCATTAGATAAACTTAACCTGTAATTATGGAATAGCAATCAATACCAATTAATCAATAAACATTTATTAAACATCTGCTTTATGCTAGACATTGTAAATGGTATTACTGATATGAAAAGAAGTAAAAGAGAGCCCCTGCCCTCAAAGAATTTACAATCTAATTGAAAAATAGATAAATATTATTCCCTGACCAGGACCAAATAATATAAACAGAATGATTCTTCCATAGACAGATTTTAATCTACATGAAGACAAGAATTGTATATAGTCCTCTTGGACTCTAGATCTACCTGTTATGGAAGATTTACAGGAAAAAAAAATTCAAGAATATTAGAGAATGAGGAAGATTTTTAGGAGTTAATGGAGGAATACCTACACCAATGAGATAATGTATTGAAAGAAAGATGTCAACTTATTCTTTTTTAAACATAGAATTATAACTCTTTGCTAAAACATCTAACTATAAAAATTGATGGTGAAAATAGTTGTATAAAACAAGTTCTGAAAAATTTACATCTATGTATAACTTGGCATCTTTCTCTCCAAGCCTTAATTATAATTCTTAATAACCTACAAGTAGTTGCTAAAAGACTTTGAACTTATATTAAAGACCATTGCATCCTGAGCAATGTCATTAATTATAAATCTTTAAAAAGTTTAAAAAATATGGTTAGAGTAATAAAATCAAGGATATATCGTGTCACTTCATTAATTATTAATGTCTATTGGTTTAAGTATCCTAGAATTAAAGGGCAACCTGAGGTTTCCAAATGAATGAAGGACAACGCAATTTGTTAGATCATACCTGACTCAAAGAATAACTAAAATGAACTTAGATTATGTCTGAAGCAGCAAGAATAAAGGATGAACACATCTCCCAGGCTTACTGTACTTACTATGAGAATAGGGAAAATGGGATTCATCTTCAGAGGAAGTAAAAAAAAAGTCTCTTCTACCCCAAAGAGTAATTCTTCCCAGAAAGAATTTATAGAACTCAGAAAATAATTTAAAAATCAAATCAGAGATTTAGAAAAAAAAACAAACAAACTTAAAAGGGACCATTCAAGAAAACCAAGAAGATTTGGGGGGGGGGGAATGTTAACTGAGCAGAAAAGGAGATACAAAGTATTAAAGAATAAAATAATTCTTTGAAAATTTGAATTAGGAAAGAGGAAGACAGTAAAGCTATGAGACTAAGAAATAACAAAATAAAATATAAAGAATGAAAAAGTAGAATAGAATGTGAAATATAAGGAAAAAGAACAGATCAAAAAGAGAAAATATAAAAATAATTTAACTACCTAAAATCTGGGACAAAAAAAAATTAACCTAGACACAATAATGTAGGAAATAATTAAATAAAATCGTCCTGGAGTGATAGAACATGAAAGGAAGTAGGAATAGAATAGATCCAACAATCATTACCTCAAAGAGATTTTACATGGAAAACAGATAGGAATATTAATGGATAAATTTCAAAACCCCCAGATCAAAGAGAAAATTCTAGAAAAAAACGATCAGACAAAAAAACCCAACATTCAAGTATGCTGGAACTACAACTTGGAATTGTTTAGGATTTATCAGGAGTTACAATAAAAGACTGCAGTTCCTGAAACTTTATATATCGACAATCAAAAGAACTAGACCTGTGGCTAAAAATGTCATATCCAGAAAAACTAACCATGACATTAAACAAATAAACAAACAAAAAGAACATTTAACAAACTTTCAGATTTTTAGGATTTTGTCTCAACCAAACCTGAGCTTATTAGAAAATTTAACGTATAAAAGCCAACATCAAAGACTAATTTCAAGAGACTCACTGAGGACAAACTGTTTATGTTTCACATGTGAAAATATAAATCATATGTGTAAGATTGACATCTGTAACTTAGTACTTCAAAAGAAAGACTGAATCAGACTTAAGTATAATCTGGCTCAAAAAAGCAAAACTGTTTAGGAAAAGGTAAAAATAGTAATAATAATATACAAATGAGGTGCAAAAGAAGAACCCAACATAGAGGCATTAGAGGGAGGAGGGCTAGTAGTTCTGAAGACCTACTTAATTTGAGAATGGGTTAAATTGGGAACCATGCATATATATACACAATGATGTATGTAAATATGTATATATCTACATACACATATACACATATACATACATAAAACATGAATGGTATTGCATCCTTAAAAATCTATAAAGATATATATATATATATATTTCCTCTATAAAGAGAGAAAGAATAAAATAAGATAAGGTATAGAAGGGTGTATAGATTTATGACACTGGGATAAGGTCTGTAGATTAATGGAAAAAGGATAAAGATGAAAGGGAAAGATAGCAGGAGAAGATTAGAGAGGGATCCCTGTGGAAGGAGGCTAAGTAATAAATAGCAAGGCAAGTTAAGAAGTGGAATTAAAGTAAAAGAATTAATAGAGTTAGAAAATAAGAGATATACACATACACAATAATAAAGATTAGGAATAAAATTTATTAGAAAAAAAAGTAGGACCAGAGCATAAAATTATAACCTACAATCAAACAGAAGATAGCCATGAATTTGTAATTTCTTCTATTATCATATATGCTTTCTTGAAATGGAAATCTATTGTTACATATTTTGAATCCTCCCCAATTTTCTGCTGGGCACATGATAATGTTTTATTTTCCATTTTCCTTTTCTTTCTTTTACTTTCTCCTTTCTTTTACAATTTTTTTTCTATTTTGTACTTAGTTTTAAATGGATTTTAAAAAAAGAAAAAGAAAGTAAAAAATTATGATTCAATCTATACTCAGACTTTATTGGTTCTCTCTCTCTGGAGATAGCATCTTTCTTCATGATTTTTTCAGAATTGTCTTGGATCATTATCTTGATTAGAGTAGCAAAGTATTTCACATCTGATGCCCCTTTCCTTCTGCCTCTGCTCACTTCACTTTTCATCACTTCATGTAGTTCTTACCAAATTTTTCTGGATGAATTCTGCTCATAATTTCTTAAAACACAATAATTTTCTGTCACAAGCATGTACCACAACTTGTTCACTCATTTACTGGTTAATGGGTATCCCCTCAAGTTCCAATACTTTGCCATCAGAAGAAATGATATAAATATTTTTGTGTATAGAGATCCTTTCCATTTTTTTATTTCTCTGGGATATAGACTTAAAAGTGGTATTTCAATATCAAAGGATATACACAGTTTCATAGCCCTTTGGTTGAACTCTAGTAGTTCACAATTACACCAACAATGCATTATTAGTATCCACATTTTCCCTCATCCCCTCCAGCATTTGTTATTTTCTTTTTTTATCATGTCAGCCAATATGATATGTGTGATATAATGTTACTTTGTTTTAATTTTCATTTTTATAACAAAAATTATTTCAAAAATATTTTAAGTGATTATAGATAGTTTTAATTTCTTTTTCTGGAAACCACCTGTTCATATTCTTTGACCATTTATGGATATAGAACAATGGCCCTTATTTTTATAAATTTTATGAGGTTTCCTATGCATTTGAGAAATTAGGCTTATATCAAGGAAACTTCCTATAAATTCCCACCCATCCCAGTTTCCTGCTTTTCTTCTAATCTCAGATGCATTGATTTTGCTTATGCAAATTTTTTTTAATTTAATGTAATCAAAATTATCCATTTTACATATTGTGATATTCTCTCTTATTCGATGATTAATTTCTTTACTTATCCATGGATCTGACAAGTAATATTTTTTCCATGTTCTCCTAATTTATTTATGATATCACCCTTTATGTCTAAATAATATACTGATTTTGAGCTTGTCTTTGTATACAATATGAAATGTTGGTCTATATCAAGTTTCTGCCAAACTACTTTCTAGTTTTCCAGGAAACAACTATTACAAAGCGAGTTTTTGACCCCAAAGACCAGATCTATCACATCCTAGTATTGATTGTATACCTAATGTATTCTAATGATCCATCATCCTATATTTTAGCCAAAACCAGATTGTTTTGATGATTATTACTTTATTATACAGTTTAAAAATTGGAATTGCTGACTACTTTCACATTTTTTTCATTGATTTCCTTGATATTCATGATTTTTTTATTTTTCCAGATGAGTTTTGCTGCTATGTTTTTCTAGAGCTAAAAAATAAGTAATTGGTAGTTTAATTGACAAGGGATTGAAGAAATATATTAATTTAAGTAGAATTGCCATTTTTGTCATACTTACTCAGCCTATCCATGAACAATTAATATTCTTCCAGTTATTTATTTGTCTTTATTTCTATGAAAAGTGTTTTGCAGTTGTGTTCACATAATTCCTGGGTTTGTTGTGGCAGGTATTTTATTATTTCTATAATCATTTCAAATGGGATTTCTCTCTATATTTCTTCCTGCTATATATTTTTTTGATAGTACATAGAAATGCTCATGATTTATGTGGATATATTTTATATCCTGCAACTGTGCTAAAATGTTACTTGTTCAATTAGTCTTTTAGTTGATTCTCTAGGGTACATTAAATATACCATCAATATAATTTAAAAAGAGAGTATTTCCTCCCCACAAGAGTTATTTTAATTCCTTCAAATTCTTTTTCTTATATTATTGCTATAGCTAGAATTTCTAGTACAATATTGAATAATAGTGTTGTTAATAGGCATTCTTGCCTCACCCCTATCTTATGGGGAAGGCAAAAACCTTTTTTCTATTAAAGATCATGTTTCCTTATAGCTTTAGATAGATACTAGTAATCATTTTAAGGAAAACTCCAATTATTTCTATGCTTTCTAAGCTTTTTAATAGAAATGTGTGCTGTTTTTTAGTCAAAAGCTTTTTCTGCATCCTTTGAAATAATTGTATGATTTTTATTGTTATTGATAGTTTTTCTAATACTGAACTAGCTCCAACTTCCTGGCAAAAATCCTATCTAACGATAGTGTATAATTCTTTTGATATATTTCTGGAATCCCCATGCTAGTATTTTATTTAAAAATTTTACATCAATATTCATTAGGGAAATTGAGCTATAGTTTTCTTTCTTTGTTTTTATTCTTCTTGTTTAGTTATCAAAACCATATTTGTGTCACAAAAATAATTTCGTATGATTTTTTATTTGCCCATTTTCCCAAATAATTTATATAATGTTGGTATTAATCCTTCTTTTAATGTTTCATAGGGTTCACTTGTAAATCCTTTTAATCCTGAGATTTTTTTCTTGGGGATCTCATTTACTGGTTGTTAAATGTCTTTTTCTAAGATAGGTTTTTTTCCTATTCCTTCTTCTGCTAATGGAGACAATTCAAATATTTTGTACATATTCATCCATTTCATATAGGTTATCAGATTTACTGCCATATAATTGGACATGATTATCAAATTTTCAGTGTGTGCAGTTATAGCTCAGAAATCAGAAGGTTGATTTATGGTTTTATTGATTTCTAAACAAGAAAGTGATAAAGAAAATGTTAATTACACAAATTAAATGTAAAAGCTCATGGTATACACATTTTTTTTCAAGAGGGATCTGATTGTTAAACATTGATCAGAAACCTTTCATTTAAAGAGCTATACCATGGAAGAGGAAATTGATTTGTTCCAAATGATTCCACAGGATAGAGTTGGGAGCAATGGATTAAAATTACAGAGAAATCAACTTTCACTCAATGTAAAGAGAAGCTTCCTAACAAAAGTGTGATAAGCTGACTTGGTAAGTAATACATTTCTTCTTGGGAGAGCTCTTTAAGGAAAGGTTAAGGGATCAAACTTTAAGAATATTGTACAGAAGATTCCTATTCTTGAATGATGGCATTAAATAAGGCTCCTTCCTATCCTGAGATTCTGTGTTGCAGTGATCCTATCATGAGGTTATCATAGTTTTACTCATGACTTTAAACACCTCTAAGCAAAGGAGGAAGACTAGTGCAACAGACTGTATGATCATAGGGAAAAATATTCCCATAAGATACTGAGAAGTTATTGAAATCTCTGTCAAAAACCAAGAACAATTGGTTTTTATTGTGACTAAATATACCTCACTGTAAGATGTAGAAAAAAATTTAAATGCATGATTATAAAATGAATTTTTCAAAAACCAACCATATTTTGCTTACGTCCAGAGGAACATTTAAAAGAGTTATTTAATAAATTGTTTTGAAAAGAAAAGAGCTGTTTCATTAAATTAAAGAAAGATTTATGTGCATATACTACCCACATCTAGACATATATTGGGCTTGCTTAAAGAGTTTTATACTTCTGTTGCCCCAACTGACTGGGCAATGTATATCTGATTGTGTATTTATGAATTATAATATAAAGTAGAACTATCTTTGAATCTCTCAAAATTGTCTGATAATGGACTTGGGGATTTGATTTTGGGGCAGCTAGGTAGAGTAATAGATAGAATACCATAGTTTGTAGTCAGAAATCTGGCCTCAGACACTTACTACTTCTGTGACTTTGGACAAAGCTCTTTACCCTCAGTTTTCTCATCTGTTAAGAGCTGGAGAAGTAAAAAAAAAATAAACTATTCCAGTATCTTTGCCAAGAAACTGCAAATGGAGTAATAAAGAGTTGGATATGACTATAACAATTGAACAAGAGACTGTAGTAAGGAGTTTTTTTCCCCCTTCTACTTTTATCCAATTCAATCTGACAAGTACTTATTATGTACTTATGATCAGTTTCCTAAGTGCGAAAGATATAAAAGCCAGTTGAGAAAACTACTCTTGCTCTCAAATGGCTTACCATTTTTTTGCCAGTAACTTAGCCTGAGAACATTTTTAGTTTTTAGATTATAAAGTGGGATTAGTGCCTCACTACCTCAAAGGGGATGTTATATCAAGATATCTATTTATGTAGCCATTCCTTTATTTCATCCATCTATTCATTGTGTTCCCTATGTCTTTATCACTCTTTCATCCACTTACTCTTTGAATAAGCATTATTGAATACTTCAATCATCCTATCTATGAGGAAAAAGAGAGTTTAGAACATGTGTTCCTTGTTTTTAGGAACCTGCAGCCTGGTGAGGAAGATATAATAGCCAAAGCCATTAGAGAACGGTTATAAAATCAACCTGTGTAAAATATGGGAATATATTTAAAATCCACTATTTCCTCACTTCCAGTATGGGAATCATCTCCATAGATGGACATCTTTTAATAGTTTACTACATCAGTCCTAGGGATTATAAAACAAGAGTTAAGGGACTTACCAAACTTTCTGTGACTAGAGTCATTGCTTGCATTATAACTTCCCTTTCTGCCTCTAAACCCAACACTGTTCATTATGCCATACTTCATCTCGATATGTAAACTGTTACTTAATAGACTTCATGTAAGTATTAGGAGGAATGGAATAAAAACAGGAGTATTTTGGAACCAGCTGAATTATTCTAGATTATATTTATATACTCTAAACTGTCTCAGTAACTCTTGGTTATTGTTTTCCCCTTTGGGGCAGCTTGATGACTCAATGGATAAAGTGTTGCCCCTAGAAGCAGGAAAATGTAAGTTTTCATTCTGCCTCAGACACTTATAAGCTATGTGACCCTGAACAAGTCACTTAGCTCTATTTGCCTCAGTTTTCCCACCTATAAAATGAGCTAGAGAAGAAAACAACAAACCACTCCTTTGCCAAGAAAACTCCAACTGGGGTCATGAAGAAATGGACATGACTGAACAACATAGTCCCTCTCGGGACACATTTTTGCTATCCTCCTAGGAATTCTACTGGCTTCCTAGTTTGTGGTGTGAAGACACTAATTCTGAGCTCTGTCCTCCCAAATGAATTTATTAAATATAGTTCCGCGGCAAATGAAAAAAATATGCTGAAAGCAAATAAAGGGAGTGACATGAAGGGCCAAGGAAAAGTCTCCACATACTTTTAAAAGGTAGGATGGCCATCTGGCCTGGCAGATATACTCGTTTTACATTTCCACTGGTACATGACTGACATCATTTACCATTAAGTTCTATTTGAATAAAATGGCAGTAGACATTTAGGTAATATTACAGGGCAATAAATGTTTAAGAGCCTTAGGGGTATGAGCTTTCCAAATGCAGTCCAGATCCAGATGCTAAAAATACTGCTAATATATTAACCTTTTTCAAACTTTTGAACAAATGATAGAGGTTTTCCCCCCTCCATACATACACCCCATGCCCATCCACCCTTTCTTTTCTCACTCTGAATTGTTTAAGAGTTTCCTGGTTACAATTTTCCCTCCTTTTCCCTGCTTTTTAACTGCACTGGATAGAAGAAGCATGAGGGAAATGTAGTTAAAATTCAAAATGCTTCCCCTTTATCATTACCATGAATCAACACAATAAATGAGCCCCTTCAGAGCACGGTAATAAGAATTTGATAAATCATCAGCCAAAAATTAACTAGATGTCAAAACAATCTTTGGGAAGTGTGATGGATTAGGGGTGATAGCAGCAATTAATCTCCCAGCATGACTTCACGGGAGAGACACAACTAGTGAGATGGATAGAGGGGGGGACTGAGGCCCTGCAAGGTCAGGACACTGCAGAAAGGAGAAAGGGAGCAAGTAGTGGGAGAGCAGAAGGCGGAGAGAGGGGAAGAAAAGAGAGATGGGGGCAGCGCAGGAGATGGAGAAAGGAAAGGATGAGAGAGAGAGAGAGAGAGAGAGAGAGAGAGAGAGAGAGAGAGAGAGAGAGAGAGAGAGAGAGAAAGAGAGAATGAGAATTCAACTGAGTCTGCAATACCCAGGCATCCAGCAGCTGAGCTAGAGGTCAGTTACATGCCTTTGAAAAGCTTTTCTGTATCCAGCTGCTCTCTCTGATGAGGCAAGCATTTTTCCGCCTGTGCTAATAAATGCCACAAGCCAGCTCATGGGGCTCAACACATGGCCAGGGTGAGCAAGCAGGAGACCAAAGAGCTCCTAATATGGGGAGATGGGTATCTTTGTAAACAAAAACAAGAGAAGGAGACCCAGGAGGAGCCCTGTAAGGGCTGGGTGGGGGTAGGAAGGGACAGGTAAGAGAAGGGAAAAGGAGATCCAGGGCTTAGAAAAAGGAGATGAGGGAGCCTCTTCCTCCTTTAATTCCCTTTCCCCTTACTGTATCTACCTCATAAACCCCAAACTATCTGAATTTTGCCCTAGATGTGCTCTGATGGAAGCGATGGGACTACTGAGAGATTTCAGTTGAGCAAGAATGGAGAAAGGGTATGCTGCAGGGAGGAGCCTGGCCCAGGAGCCTGGGGGGGGGGTGTGTGTGAAACTTTCTATTGTAAATTTCTTCATCTTTTTGATGGGATTGATTCCTGCATTTCTTCTTCACAAGAGAGTTTATGAAACTGGAAGCAATAGCAGCTGGGAAGGGGCTTGGGGAAAAAGCCCAGGAAGGGGAGAGGGGTATGGTAGGAAGGCTCTTATCTCCCCACTTTTCTCACCAATGGTAAGGTCTAGCATCCTGAGGCTGTGCCTCTTGTCTCCCACTCTCCCTAATGAGGGCCTCCAGGGTGGAGAAGAGTGGTCCTGAGAGCTTAGTGCTGAGCAGGCAGGCTGAACTGATGGGAAGAGGATGGGATGTGCTGGAGGGAAAGTGGAGAAATGAGCACAAAGCTAGATGTGAGTAAATTACCCAGGAAAGCCAAATGAAGGGAGAAAAGGGAAAAAAATGTTTCATTCTAGTAGGAAATCAATTAGAATTATGGGATTTCCAGTCTTAGACATATTCAATTCAATTTAACAAACATTAAGTGCCTCCTCTATGCAAGGCTTTCAGGAGGCAGTATATCATTATGGAGAAGACAGTCATCCTCAGAGTCCTGGGTTCAAAAGCCACTTCTGATGTACACTGGCAGTGTGACCCTGGGCAAGGCACTTCACCTCTCAGGGCTGCAGATAACTCTAAGACTATAGATTGCTTAGAAGATATTGTCTTGGGTTGATGAATAGGATTTCCTCATCTGAACGTTTTTTATACTAATAAAATTACAATTCTAATCTCTATCTCTAGCTCTTTCTTTCTAACTACAAGGTTCTATGCTACAAATTCAGAATATAAGGACAAAAGCAGAAAGGAAAAGGTTAAGGTTAAGGACTTTGCATCTTGGGGTGGTGGTGATGGTGATGGTGTAACATATACCATCAGTAAATTTAGTGATAGTATGATGCAGGTCTTATTAGTCATTCTTATTCACCCCTTAAATCTCTTATGTGGCGGCTACCCTTCCCTTGAAGCCTGATTTCTAACCACTTCTTCATCTCTTCCCTTCTGGGAAGAAATTTTCTCTCCAACAAAATCCGGAAAAGATAACAAAAAATCCTACCTCAGTGCAAACCCAGCTAATTGGCTCACCCCAGGCACTGCTACTTTCACTCACTACTTAGAAGTCTAGGATAAGTGATCTCCTTTTGCTCTGAGAAATTGTAAAAAAATGAACCAGTAGTTTCCTCTACATGTCCAAGCACCCAGCCAGAAATAATACTCTGGAAAAACACCCAAGTTACTTTTTTCTTTGCTTAAGCCTCATGAAAAGCCCCCCTCTCAATGCATTCAGTGATCAAGAGCTTTTATCACAATTTCTGGGAAAAAATAAATAAGATGTGAAATAAAATTTTGTGAAACAAAGATTTTTAGCACTCCAGAATAATGAACAGAAAAAAGTCTTCTTCTAAGACAAAGGGAGATAAAATGGAAAGGGGAATGAAAGTTCACTAGTCTAGTCTTGGGACTTGGGAGTTCTGACTGGTTCTAACAAGGCAGCACCTGTTCTGTGTCTCTGATGCAGGCTATAATCACAATATTTTGGCATAAGGAGTTCAGAACTACTCATGACAGCTATTTCCTACTCCCCCACAGTCCTGCCCCTGCCCTGCTAGCTTATTTTCTCCAATTCAGTTTAGCTTTTCTTAAGATTCTGCTTCATAACCCTATTTTTAAACCTTTATCACTAACATTTAAAAATGTTTTTATTTAATATTTTGAGTTCCAAATCTTATTCCCCCTCCTTCCTTCCCCTCTCCCCTCCCTGAGATGGTAAGCAATCAGATAGGCTATACATGTGTAATTATGTAAAACATTTCCATATTAGTCATTTTGTACAAGAGGATTGACATAAAAAACAAAAAGGAAAAAAATGAAAAATAGAATTCTTCAGTTTGTATTCAAACAGTATTAGTTCTTTCTCTGGAGGCAAATAGTATTCTTCATCCTCATTTTGGATCATTATATTGCTGAGAATAGCTAAGTCATTCCTTCATCAAACAATATTGCTGTTCTTGCTGTTCTTGTTCTGTTTACTTAACTATGCATCAGTTCATACAAGTCTTTCCAGGTTTTTCTGAAATCATCCTGCGTATTATTTCATATAGTACAATAATATTCTATTACAATCATATGCTACAGCTTGTTTAGACATTTCTCAATTGATGGCAATCCTTTGATTTACAATTCTTATTCACCAAAAAAGAACTGTTAAACAATGGATAGAATACCCACCCTGAAATCAGGAGGACCAGAGTTCAAATCTGATTTCAGACACATTCAGCAATGTTATTGCTAGGTCAAAGGGTAAACACAGTTTTGGAGCCTTTTGGGCAGAGTTCCTAATTGCTTCCCAGAATAGTTGGATCAATTCACAATTCTACCAACAGTGCATTAGTGTCCCACTTTTCCCATGTCTCCTCCAACTAAAATTTTTCTTTTTTGTCATATTAACCACTCTGATAGATAGATGTGAGGTGGTACCTCGGAGTTTTCTTAATTTACATTTCTATGATCAATAGTGATTTAGAGCATTTTATAAAATATGACTTGGATTGAATTGTCTGAAAACTGCCCATTCATATTCTTTGATCACTTATCAGCTTGGAAATGGCTTTTACTTTGATAAATTTTACTTAGTTCTTCATATATTTGAGAAACAAGCCCTTTATCAGAGATGTTGCAAATCTCTATTCCTCCCTTTAGTTTTCTGTTTTTTTTTTTTAAAATAATTTTGGTTACATTGTTTTTGTTGATGTAAAAATGTTTTTATATAATCAAAACCATTCTATTTTACATTTTGTAATGTTCTCTATATCTTCTTTGATTCAAAATTATTTCCTTATCCACAAATCTGACACATTCTCTTAATTTGCTTATGATTTTATAAGTAAATCATATACTCATTTTGACCTTATCTTGGTATATACACTATCAGATATTGGTCTATACCTAGTTTTTGCCATATTCTTCCCCAGTTTTCCCAGAAACTTTAGTCAAATATTGAGTTTTTGTGCCAAATGCTTGGATATTTGAATTCATCACATACTTTATTACTATGATAATTTACTATAATGAAATACAATGTATTGTAATGTAATTTATACCTAATTTATTCTAGTGATCCATCAATCAGTACTAGATTATTTTGATAATTACCACTTTATAACACAGTTTGATCTATGGCTAAGTCACCTGCTTTTTCATTTTTTCCATTTTCTCCATCTCCACTCTCATCTTTTGTTCTTCCAGATGAATTATATTATTATTTTTCTAGTGCTATAAGATAAGTTTTTTGGTAGTTTGATAGGTATAGTATATGTAGATTAATTTAGGCAGAATTGTCATTTTTATTATGTTGGCTCAGCAGACCCATGAGCAATTAATATTTTTCCAGTTGCTTAAAATGGACTTTATTTGTATGAAAATTGTCTTATTTTTGTATTCACTTAGTTTTGGGGTTTGTCTTGATAGGTAGACTTCCAAATATTTTGTATTGTCTACAGTTATTTTAAATGGAATTTCTCTTTCTATCTTTTGAGAATGAAGTTTTTTTTTGGTAATATATGGAAAAGCTAAGGATTTATGTGGGTTTATTAACAACTTTGATGAAGTTGTTAATAATTTCCAGTAATTTTATACTTGATCCCCAGGATTTTCTAGTTAGCTTTGCATTTTGCAATTAGTAAATTGAACTTTTAAAGAGGTGCTTTGTTCTTTGGATTTTTTTTTCCATTACACAAATTCTGTTTTTCAATGAATTGGTTTCTTTTTCATATCTATTTTGTAAGGAGTTATTTGCTTTTTTCCATTTTATCACATCTATTTTGTAAAGAGTTATATGATTTTTCTATTTCAATAAATCTATTTTAAAGAGTTTTCTTCAGATATTTTCTGTGTTTTCTTTTCCAAACTCTCTTGTAAAGTTCTCATTTCCTTTCTCCATTTTTTCTTTTAACTATCTTTTAAGATCCTTTTTGAATTCTTCCAAGAGAACCTTGTGAGATGGGGACCAACTCATGTCACTTTTTGGGGCTTCATCTGGAGATGATTTGTCTTTAGGATCCTCAGGGTTTAAAATCTATTCTTTTTCTCCATAAAAACTGTTTATGGTCAGAATTCTTTTTGCTTTTTTCATCATTTTTTAAAGGTTAAGGTCTCTTAGGGCTTCTCAAGTTTCCTCTACAGGTGACAGCAGTCAATGCTGCAATTCTGTTGGAATCCTTACAGACTGCTAAGATTAGAGTTGATCTAATCTTACAAGAAGATGTTTTGGGCAGAACCTGAAACAAGGTACTAATTAGAACCAATTAGTACAATGCTTGTGTTTGCACCTTTACTCACTGGAGTTCACAAGTATGCCAGCTTCACAAAGTAAGCTTTGTAACTTTGGGAATTCACACCTCCCTTAAAGCTCTTAGGGCCAGAGAGCACTATGGGAGAAAACCCATAATCCCTCTCTCTCGTATCCCACAATTCATCCCTCTTGTATAAAAGAAACAGACAGAGGCTCTCGGTCAGATTTCAGTGGAACTACGCCAGAAGCCCTCTCTCCGAGGCAAGGCAGAATATTTTCCACTTGGCTGGCTGGTGGCAGAAGAAGAGTTTTCAGAGGAAGAAGCTACAAGTCGAGAGTTCAGTGGACAACCAGATTCATCTTCATCTCACACCACTGTGGTAGGTGGCTGGGCTCCTGCATGCCCCCCACTGAGACCAAGCTGGTCTGAAAGACTCACCAGAAAGCTAGCCGAGCCCCAAGTGAAGGAGCCAAGAGATTCATTCCATCTCTGTGCTGGTTGGAGGCTGAAGAAATTAGAGGCAGAGGCTGAAGGACAAAACCTTTGGATTTGGCGACATTCGGAGGGAGCTCTTGGAACCAAGCAGAGAGATAGACCTCTAAACTAACCGGGCTATATTGGAGATAATAAAAGATCTGAACTTTTATCACCTGGCTGCGTTTTGAGAAGAAAAAGCTCACCACATTTTGGCGCCCAAACAGGGACCGACAAAATCCTGATTCCAGGGAAGGCACCCAGAGAGAACTTTTATAATATTTTATAGAACAACAAGAACCCAACATTTGAACTCACAACACAATTCCTTCCCACCCTGGGTGGGTATGGCATGTTCCCATTATTGTGGGATTCTGAGGCTCATTATTTGCCCTTTGTATTTGTGTTGGATGTCTCACAGCTAATCTGTTGATCTAGTGGCATATAGCCAGGATAGAATAGCCAACCCTGCTGTATTTTGGCTAAGGACCTCCCCCTAGATTCCTATGCAGAAAGACATTACACTGCCTTAGGTCCCTGCATTGTACCTGCACTCGGCTACTTCCCCACTACACCCCGCCTCCTCCCCACCTAATTGAAACAGACATTTTCTGAAATTCTTCCAAAATATCTTCCGCTGGAAATTTATTACACTCCAAATATTTGTGGGGTTTATCACTCCAAAACAAGTTCAGAGGCTTGATCTGATGTTGATTTGGGGAACACTATCTGGGAGAACTCAGATAAAGACCTATCTTCTCTCCTCCATCTTGGTTCCATTCTCCTCCAGGATTTTCTAAGTATGACATCATATCTGCAAAGTGTGAACATTTTGTTTGCTCATTGCCTATTCTAATTCCTTTAATTTCTCTTTCTTCCTTTATTGATATAGCTAACATTCTAGTACAACATTAAATAATAGAAGTAATAATAGGCATCCTTGCTTCACCCTGATCATTTTAGGAATGCTTCTAGATGATCCTATTTTTCAAATAATGCTTGCTGATGGTTTTAAATAGATAATACTTATTATTTTAAAGTAAGCTGTATTTATTCCTATGTTCTCTAATGTCTTTAATAAGAATGGGTGCTGTATTTTGTCAAAGGCTTTTTCTACATCTATTGAAATAATCATGATTTGTTTTATTGTGGAAATGGTCAATTATTTTGATAGTTTTTCCAAAATTGAACCAGTCCTGCATTACTGGTATAAAATAGTGTGTATTATCCTTGTGATATATTGCTGTAATCCCTTTGCTCATATTTTATTTAAATGTTTTTGCATAAATGTTCATTAAGGA
The DNA here is from genome assembly GCF_016432865.1 of Antechinus flavipes. Lineage (NCBI taxonomy): Eukaryota > Metazoa > Chordata > Mammalia > Dasyuromorphia > Dasyuridae > Antechinus > Antechinus flavipes. Next base: position 130,212,527 of record NC_067399.1, on the reverse strand, counting down.
AATTGGTCTATCATTTTCTTTCTCTGTTTTGGCTCTTTTGGTTTGGATATCAGCACACCACTATCTTATGTTAAGGACCATGCCTGGGTGAAGAGACAGGGCAATTCTCCAAGAGCCCCCGCAGCTGTGGATCGTGACACTTGAAGGAGTTGCAAAGCAGCCTTTATTGACACAGGTGTTACTTGTGGGCTGGGAATGAAATAAATTGGAGGCAGAGGGAAGAGGAAAGAGAACAGCAACTGTCTCTCAGTCTCCTTGTATCATCATCATCATCCTCTCACATGAAGAGATCCATTCTACAGGTCTGAGTTAGACTTCCAACAGCCAATGGCAGGTGACTTCCTTATCACAACAATTTCATCCTGTAACTCATTCAACTTCTTCAAAAATTTGGGTGATAATACCTTTTGGTGCACATATATTTAGTATTGATATGATTTCATTGTCTATAGTATCTTTCAGCATGTTGTAGTTTTTTTCTTTATTTCTTTGATCTATTTTGAACTTTTGCTTTGTCTGAGATCATGATTGTTACCTCTGCTTTCTTTATTTCTAAAGCATAATAGATTCTGCTCCCTTACCTTTACCCTATGTGTATCTCTCTACTTGAAATGTGTTTCTTATAAACAACACATAGGATTTTTTCAAAAGCCATTTTGTTATTTAATTCCTGATCACTACCTTCAGTGATATACCCTCTCCTTTTTCAGTCCTCCTTCCTCTTCTATTATCATCAATCTTTTTTACTTCTTTATAGGATAAAAATAGAATTCCTTATCCAACTACGTGTGTTTGTTATTTTATTTTATGTTTTAAAGCCAATTCATTATAATTGCTTTTTCATGCCTCTTTTATAAAGTGAGACAATATATTGCATTCCATCTCCCCCCTATTTCTTCTTTTAGTGAAAATTTCTTTCTTATCATTTTTTTTTGGGGGGTGGTATCAAATCCATACTCTCTAATCATATATACTCCTAATGTCTCTTATACTAAGTTGCCAGTAGTTACAAATATTATCTTGCCATGTAGAAATATGAAGTTTAACCTTATTCAATTTCTTATGTTTTCTCTCTCTCTTTTTTTTAATTTTCTGATTTTTTCCTTGAGTCTTTGGAGGTCAATTTTTTAATTCAGCTTTGGTCATTTAATCAGAAATCCTTGAAAGTCTTCTATTTCATTAAATATCCATCTTTCTCCTCTCTCCTTGCCCACAAAGGCTATATACAATTTTGCTGGATAGGTAATTTTTTGTTGTAATCCTAACTCCTTTGCCTTCCAGATATCATATTCCAAGCCCTTTGGTTCATTAACATGGAACCTTCCAAACCCTGTGTGTTCTTTACTGAAACTCCATGATCTTTGGATTGTTTCTTTGTGGTTACATGAACTACCTCCTCTGACTGTGATCTCTGGAATTTGGCTATGATGTTCCTGGGAATGTCTTTCAGGTTTTAACTGGTACATTCTTTTAATTTATAATTTCCCTCTGGTTCTAATATATCCAGAGCAGTTTTCTTTGGTAATTTCTTGAGAGATATTATCTAGGCTTTTTTAATCATATTTTTCACATAGTCAAATACTTTTTAATATTAACTCTCTTGCATCTATTTTCAAGGGCAGTTATTTTTCCAATGAGAAGTTTCATATTTTCTTCTTTTTGTTTTTGTTGTTTTTGTTCTTGCTCTTGTTCTTTTTAATTTTTTGATTTTGTCTTTATCATATTTTCCTGTCCCATAGAGTTATTAGTTTCCACTTGTTCAATTCTAATTTTTAATTAATTATTTTCTTCAATGAGCTTTTTTGCTTTCTTTTTCATTTGACCAATTCTATTCTTAGGGAGTTATTTTCCTCAGTAAATGTTTATATATCTTTCCCCATGCTATTGATTATACTTTCATGATTCTCTTGTATTAAATTCATTTCTTTGCACAATTTTTTCTTCTACTTTTTTAACTGTCTTTTTAAATTCTTTTAGATTTCTTCCAGAAATTCTTTTTGGGCCTGAGACAAAATTCAACTTTTCTTTGAAGCTTCACATGTAGCCATTTTGACACTATTGTCCTCTTTTAAGTTTATGCCTTGGTCCTCCTTATCATTGCTATAACTTTCTATAATCAAAATATTTTTTGCCCATTTTCTGCCTTTGTTGATGATTTGATATTTGGTGCCTTGGCTCTGTTCCTGTGCTGTCCCACTGTTTTCATGCTGGGCTTTGCATCTTACTTCTAACTTTCACTGAATTTCATGACTTAGATGCTCTGGAGGGCAGCATTTCCTTCTGGCTTGTATTGGAGTAGAGTCTTCTCTGGAATCTGAGATTTTAGATTTCTTACTCCAGAGATCAGGTCTCACTGCTGGGTTGCTATGATAACAGAATCTCTCTGGCAGTTGACCCTGGAGGAGGGATATTATTGCTTTTCTGCCCCTGGGGTGCTCTGCTCATGAGCTGCAAAATCTCTGTGCTAGAAGATGCCAGGGGTGAGGTCTCATTGTTGGCCAGCTGTTGGGCAAGGCTTCACTACGGCTGGTGACTTGTGCTGATGGTGGGGGGTCTCTGAGGTGGAACCTTGCTGTGCTCACATGCTGAAGGCCCCCCTGCTTCTGCTACTATTGCTCCTTGTAGACGTTGCTTCTCTCCCACTCCAGTGAGATAGACCTTTTTTCAAGTTCTGAAAAACTTCCTCCCTGCTCCTAGATCAATTCTGAGGTACTTTTCTACTTCTTTGGAGGAGAATGTGGAAGGACTTCAGAGGATTCCTTCCTTACTCTGCCATCCCAACACTAGAAATATATAATACTATTTTTTTTTTTTTTGCTGCCACATAATCCTTTTCCATGGAAGGAGCTAGTTTGTCACTTTAGGTCAGGACTCACCAGTAGCAGGGTAAGGATAAAGCTGGAGAGGAGGAGGTAGGGAGAAACAAGAGAAAGGGTATGTTAAGAGTTTCAGAATACTGACTCTGGAATCAGAGGATTTGGGTTCAAATCGGTATGTCTTTGGTCAAGTTACTTTCCTGTGTGCCTTGGTTGCTTCATCTATAAAATGTGAGTTTTAGTTGATAGCTTTTAAAGCATCTTCTGAGCCTAGAACTATGGTTTATGATTATATGGACACCCACCTCCAACATTTTGATCTTGTTGGCAACATCATAACAGCATTACTTAAGAATGAAGGGTCTGGTTCAAAGACAGGCATAGAAAACAAAACAAAAATATTTTGAGAAAATCTGGAGAAAAGGAGGGGAAGGGGGAGGGGGAGGGGAGGGAGAGGGATATCTAAAGTATGGTAGTTAGTGGGGAAAAGCAAGGGAAGTAGAGAAGCAGAGATCAGGAAAAACTATAAAGAAAGGGGTTAATCATGATGAGACAGATAAAGATTTTATAAGGCAGAGTGACAGAGAGAACAAATTCTAGGAATAAGGGACAGGTCCTATATATGAAAGAAAAAGATTACATGACGTATTGGAAATATGTCAAGCAGCCCAGTCTGGGTGGAATATAGAGAAGAAGATTGTGCAAAATACTTAGGAAGGTAGGTTGGAGCCATATGATGGATGAAGGTTCTTAGCTGTTGGGATAAAGACATTTGCTTCCTCTAAATCATTCAAATCAGGGGAAAATACTGAAACCCAATCTTTACCATCAGCTCAAAATTGCTTTCTTTCATAGGAAGGACCCTTAGTCCTAGTTTCTGGACTCAAATATATGTTGAAAGTTGTACTCACCTAAATTTTATGACAAGAAACCTTCACCCTAAATTGCCAGTGAAGTGGATTTGGCCAGTATACTGACCTACTCTCTGACTTCTGAAGAGTATAACTGACAAATGCTATTGCTTTCCTTTCCCTGGCCGTAGCTCTCTGTTCTGAGTGCTGATAGATTTGGGCACAGTGCTTCTGTTCTCAGTGGCCAGGTCAGAATCGGAGGTTATACGGCTAATGGGCTTAGGCCAGCACTCCTGCCTCCTTGTTCTGTTTCAATGTGTACAGCTCAGCATTTGTGTTTCCAATGGAGCCTTCCCGCAGCTCTGCAGTAAATACACACACACACACACACACACACACACACACACACGCACACATATACACACATATATACATATTGTCTATAGGAGCAAGGAACGGGAGCAAACTTTTAATTGCCTTTTTTAAAAGGCCATATGTCAAGAATGAATCTCATTTCCCCACATGTTGTTAGATTGTAAGCCTCATGTAGATAGCTAGGGCACACAATCATTGCCATAGGTCCCTGACTTTGTATTTTTTGTGCTCTATGAATATTTGATAAATATTTTCTAACAGATTGAGTGGACAAATTAATTATTGGGTTGGATGAGAGGCAATGCAAGCTACCGGAAGGAACATCACAGGGTTTTTCAGGATTGATGAGTTAGAAGCTTCAGCTCTATTCCAGACATGCTGTGTGACTTGCTGTGTGCCTCAGGTCTTGTATCTATAAAAGGCAGAGGATAGCATCTACCCCCTACTGCTCTCTTCATGGAATTGTTGAAAGGATGAAGTAGATGATGCATTTAAAAGTGCTTTAAGGTTTTTATACAAAAGGTACACTATGGAAATGAGGTATTATTACATACACTAATGGAAGTGTATATCAGCCAACAACTGAAGTCAATCTGGACCAGCCTTAGAATTTTTCCTCTGGCAGACCAAGTCTAAGTACTTGGAAAGACTATGATGCAAGGAATAGTTTTTCTCATAATTTCTTCTTTTTTATTATTCCTTGAATTTCAGCACTGGTGATTCTGGTAAAATGATACATCCCCATATTTGTAGAACAGGACATTGGTGTGAGACTATGGAACTTAATAAGGTATGAATCATAGGATTTTAGAATCTTACAGTTGGAAGCAATTTCAGAAGTCATCTAATTAAGCCTGAACAGGAATTCCTAGTACAACATCTCTGACCAATGGTCATCTAATCTTTCCTTGAAGGCTTCCAACACTGGGAAATTTACCTACATTATGAAACAGCTTCTTCCAGTCTTAGCCAGATCTAATTTATATTGGGCCCAGCTCTGCCTCTTTAAGGAGAACTTCTAACCATTTTTACTACTCTGGAATAAAACAAAAGAAACTTAATCCCTTTCCCACATGCCAGCTCTTTAAATATTTGAAGGATGCTTATCCCCATCTCTTGCCCCACCAAAAATGTCCCTCAAAAAAGCACAATCTTTTAGAGCTAAAAAGGATCTAGGGATTACACAGCTCATTCATTCAACAATTGTACAGGCTAAAAGTAATTGAATCCCAGAAGAATGAATTTGTACAAAGCCATTCAGGTAGAAGGTAGCAGAAGAAGGACTAAGAACTGATTCTTGAACTAGTGTTCTTTCTTTTATTACTTTCTATTTCCAAATTTAGATAGAATAGTGGTATAATTAATTATACCAAACTCCAAAGCTTTATCCTTCCCCCCAAAACCCCAACTCTCCCAAGTATCCAACTTAATTTTCCTGCAGCATTTGCTGAGCAGTTGAATATAGAGCTCTGTAATATCTCTGGGTTAAAAAAAAGCATTACATGACATCAGAAGCACCAATGCATAAAAAAACAACCTGAGTACAAATTCCCAATGGTACTGTTTCCTTTTTCCTGTAGTCTTAATTCACATCTTCCTCTCAGTGCCCTTTCCTGTCCTGAAGAAACAATGTAACACCACCTCATCTTTATTTAATCTAATAATATAGAAATAACACACAAAATCAATTGTTTCTTCATCTTTGAGTCCAGATACTTATTGGGATCATCCCACCTTGGTAGGGAATATGGTGGAAGTATCATCAAATGCTATCTATGATAGCTTACTTTACCTGAAAATACAGTTTCTTCCCTTCCTCCCTTCCTTTCCTTTTCTTTGCGTGCTTTTTTCCCCCCTCACCTGAAGCATAATGTATTCTGCTCTAGCCTTTTACCTGCACTTTGTATGCATCACTATACTTTAAATGTGTTTCTTGTAAACAACATATTGTAGGATTCTGGCTTTTAATCCAGTCTGCTGTCCACTTCCATTTTATGGGGGAGTTCATCCCATTCACATTCACAGTTAAAATAATTAATTCTATATTTCCTGCCATCTTATTCACCCCAGGTTATGTTTTTATTTCTTTTCTATCCCTTTCCTTCCTCCCCAGTATTTTGCTTTTGATGACCACCTTCCTCAGTCTTCCCCCTTTAGACCCCCTCCCCCGCTTTTTACACCTTTCCCTAATTCTTCTGTTTTCCCTTTTATTAGTCTTTCCTTTTCTTTTCCCCCTTTCCCTTCTACTTCTCTATAAAGTGAGACAAATTTCTTTACGATACCAAACGTCTGATATTCTCTCTTAGAGCCAAATCTCTTTCTCTTATTTTACCTCCTTTTTCCTCCTCTTTCAGTATGATCCCCTTGCCATCTCTAGTTTCTTTTTCATATTATCATAAGAAAATCAAGTTATACCTGCATGCTCTAAGTATACACAAATATAGTTCTCAAGAGTTCTTTCCTTTTTACCTTTTTATGTTTCTCTTGAGTTCTGTGTTTGGAGATCAAATTTTTTGTTCAGTTCTGGCCTTTTCATTAGAAATAGGTGAAATCATCTATATCATTGAATGTCCATCTTCTTCCCTGAAAGATAATGCTCATTTTAGCTGGATAGCTTATTCTTGGCTGTAATCCCAGTTCCTTTGCTTTTCAGAATATCAGATTCTAGCCCTTCGATCCTTTAAGGTGGAAGCTGCTAGGTCCTGGATCATGCTCATTCTGGCTCCTCAGTATTTGAATTGTTTCTTTCTGGCTTCCTGCAATATCTTTTCCTTGATATCATAGTTCTGAAATTTAGCCATGATATTCCCTGAGGGGTAAATTTTGGGGTGTCTTTCAGGAGGTGATTGGTGGACTCTTTCAATGACTATTTTACCTTCTGATTCTGAAATATCAGGGCAGTTTTCTTTTATGATTTCCTGTAAAATAATGTCTAGGTTCTTTTTATCATCATGGCTTTCAGGCAGCCCAATAATCCTTAGACTGTCTCCTAGATATGTTTTTGGTCAGTTGCTTTTCCTAGGATATATTTCATATTTTCTTCTATTTTTTCATTTTTGTTTTTACTTGATTGATTTTTTGAAGAACACTTCAAGAACACTTCATTGAGTCATTCACTTCATTTGTTCAATTCTCATATTTTGTATATTATTTTCTTCAGTTACCTTTTTTAGCTCCTTTTGCAATTGACCAATTAAATTTTTTTGTTCATTGCATTGTTTTTCCATTTTTTTCCACTTCTTCTTGCAATGATCTCATTTCATTTCCCCATTTTTCTTCTAACTCTCTTTTAAGATCTTTTATGCAGTCTTCAAAGAAAGGTCTGTTTTTCTCTCTTTCCATTTTTCTTTTTTTGTTTTTTTTTAATTCATTTTTTAAAAGCTTGAGGTATGTTCAATGTAAAGGAAGGATAGCTGCTTTAATATGTGCTAGGGCAGTTCTCCTGATTGATTTCTGGTGCTGGGTAATGACAGCTAGGTCCACAGTTCTTCTAGGGTTCAATGGTTGGCAATTTGTCTTTTACAAAAGGAAAATCTGCCAAACCACCTGCTTGTAACCAGGTCTGAGTGACCTAAGAGGCTCACAGAAGATTTCCAGGTGTGTTGAAGCTACAACACTGATTTTCCACTCAAGCTTCTCACCCTGGTCTCCCTATGCTTTGGTCTGGGCTCAGCAGACTGTTCCCCAGTCTGATTGAAACAGACCTGTTCTGAAGATCTTCCAAGGTATCTTCTCTTGGGAATGTGTTGTACCACAAATATTTGTGGATTGTTTGGCTTCAAAACCAGTTTAGAGGCTTAATCTGCTGTTGGTTTGAGAGAAGGTTAGAGGAGGTTACAGAAAATCATGTCTGCTCTCTGCCCTCTGCCTCCCCTTCTTCCCCCTCTTTTCCTCTCTTCCTCTCCTCTCCCCCCTCTCCTTTCAGATTGTTTGTAGCTTGATTTTTGAAGACTGTGTGAAGATTATTTTTCCTTCCCTGATTTTTGTTCTTTGGGAGCAGGGATGGGGATATTATAGCTTACTCACAGACAAATGTTCCATACTTGGTGATTGATTAACAACTTAATTCTTATCACTTACTGAATTGATTACTTTCCCCTAGTCTGTAAAATAGGGATTAAAATATTTGTTCTACCTAACTCACAGATTATAGAAAGGAAAGTACTTTGCAAATTATAAGCATCATAAAATTTTGAGTTGTTGCTATTAATATTGGTAAATCGGTGCAAATCCATCACCACTATTGGAAAAGCAACCCAAAGCACATCTTATCAACAGTAAATCATTAGCTATGTTATTCTCATAGAATAACTTTGTAAAGTACCAACTTTATTTTCCTCCAAATCTCATAACATTCATTGCTTATTGTTTTTCAGTATTTTGCAAAGCACAATTCAAACTTAATTCTTGTTGCATTTTAAAATAAAATAATTTTTATCCCATCTTAAAGCATAACACTTCCAAGTTCATCATTAGGATTTCCCATAGTCTTCAATTTGTTGGGGATAGGAAGGAGAGAAGAGTGTTGACATGGGAGGGACATCATAGCAGTATTCCAATTTTGGAAAACTGGAAAAAAATATAAAGTTTCAGCTATTCAGATAAAAATCTAACTTAAATGTTACTCTAAAGTATCTTATCTTCTATGTTTAAAAGTGATAGTCAAATGAAGTCCTTGAGAAATGATTACTAATAATGAATATCTTGGGTAGTTTGAGAGACTCTACCCTTCCCCCCCAAAAATTCCTTATTTTAAAGAGTTCCCTATTCTAAGACATTACTGATAATAAGATTACAGGAACTCTCCTGATCTTGATCAGCCCCCACCCTACCTTGCAAGGAATTTAATCTAGAATGGAGGATCTCATTGTGTTCCACTCAAGCTTGGATGGAAACACTTTGTCTTAGAGAGCCAATGGCTGAGTATGGTCTGAGTAGAGACTGTGCAAGCATCATTCTTAACCCTTTCAAAGAGTCTAATGCCATGATTGCCTTTGATCTAAGAGAGTAGTTCAAATGAACATTCTTTTATTAGTAAACTGCTGGCTTCATTAATAAAAGGATTAAAATACTCAAAAATTATGTCTTTAGAACCTCTTTAAATATCATAACTGGTAATAAGAATTTCAATAAGCATTTATATAGTTATTTAAACATTCGTACGTACACATATATCTACATATCTATATGTACACACACATACACACACACACACACACATATGCCCTTTGTCTATTTTGAGAATCTACCTCATTGGGTTGATTTGAAGGTTATTGAGAAAGCAAGTCTAAGGGGAATTGAAATTTAGTGAATATTTAGTTTGTTTACTCCTCTTTGCTTGATAGCTTGCTGCCTCTATAATTTTATATTTGTGGGAAATTAGGAGGCTAGTCCAGATGATTTTTCTGTGCCTTTACCAGGTCTTATTGGTTACATTTTGAACAGAGAATGCTAGAAATCACAATAGCAATGAAAAAGTGATGAACAGAAGACTTGGAGCTTTTCAGGATGTTTTATGCATATTCATATAAAATGGAGCCAAAAAAATGACCAAGCCATGATAAAAAAAATTCTAAACTCTGATTATATTATCTAGTAGCTCATGAAAGAAAACAGTGACTTTAAAAGTGAAATGAAACAAAACTGAAACTACCTTGTAGCCATGGATTAGAGCAAGGGGAAGAGTTGATTAATGAAAAGTTGGGTAGTACTAATAAAGTTGTTCCTGAGCAATCCCTTGTTTGATTCACTAAATCCCAAAACAAATATATTTATTAAGTATATATTATGGACGAGGAACATAGAGAGATGGTTGATATAGTGGGTCATGTATTGGTCTTGATGTCATTAATATCTGAATTTAAATATTATTACAAATATTAATTGTATGACCCAAACAAATCATTTGACATCTCTGCACTTTGGTTTTCAACTTCCGAATTTATAAAAAAATGAGATATAATTTGACAATCTTTAAAGTCCCTCTTAGCTCTATGACTCTGTGAAGTCATTTAACCCTCAGTGTCCCAAATAAATCTTCAAGAACAAAAATAATAAAATAGTTACTAATTAACATTGGTGAAGAGACTTTTCTTATTTGGAGTTATCTACACCCATGAAATCACAGTTCTGTACCAAAATGAAATAAATGCAAGATGCTGTCCAAGATAGTGAGGGTGTAAAAGCAAAACCAGTTTAATTCCTAATTAATTCCAATTAATGCCCTCATGGAGTTTCCATCCTGGAAGATTTTCCCAGTTACAGTAATTTACTTGCTACTAATATGATCTGTCAAATTATTTAATTTTTCTTGGACCATTTCCTCATTTGAAGAGGAGGTGATGATTAGGGTAAATGTTTTCTAAGTTCTTTCTAGTTCTTAGTCTATTGTTTGTTGTTCTATTAATAAAATTTTAAAAATAGGTTTAAGAGTAAGGTGCATGTGACAATAAATATGACACTTTGATCATAAATTCAGTGTAATACATGCAATTTTACATATCTTCTAAAATAGACAGGGAAGAAGTGATCCCAATGAATTCAATCTAACAGCTTCTCTTTTTCCTCCTCCTCTCTTCCCTCTTTCTTCTCTCTTTCCTGTCTTCTTCCTCCTGTCTGTGGCAAATTAGGTTAGTTGGTTAGGACATGGTGCTAATAAAGTTAAGATCTGGAATTCAATTACCAGTTGTGCCAACAACTTTGCTGTATTCTGTGACCATCCCTTGCATCTCTAACCTTGACCAGAAGAAGATGGAGGTGGGAGGAAGAAAGGGGAAGAAGGATTTGGATGAACGAATGTGTGTGAGTCAGAACAAATCTGTTCTCCTATAAGATATTTAACTTGCATTTTATATCTTACTGTAGATGAGTCTTTAACTTTGGTCCTACTTGGTTCTACTCTGACCCATCCAACCAGATGATAAATTTTGTTGATTTTAATCTCAGCAATTATTCTGAAATTTCATATCTGTCTCCTCTTTACTAAATCCCACTGGCATCAACCCAATTCTTACTCTTGTTACTTCTGACTTGAGAATTGTCAGGATTTCCTATTTAGTTTCCCCTTCTAGGGAATCTTATCTCTAATCATTTTTTTTTTTCACACTAATCCTAGATTAATCTTCCTAATATACTTACTGGTCTAATCTTGTCATACAATTGCTCAAAAAACTCTCAGTGGCTCCCCCTGACCTGAATATAATCCCCATTCCTTAATCTGGCATGTAAGGTTCTTCACAATTTGGCTCAATAATATATTTCCCATCTTATTTTACAGAACTCCTTTATATTGGATTCTAGCCAAACTCTAATGATTGTCATACTTGGGACACATCCATTTCTCATAATATTTCCTATACTTGGAATGTTTTACCACTTTCCCTTTCTCCTAGCTATTGGAATCTTTCCCTTGGAATTTCTGTTCTCTAAAGACAACTAAATTTTCAGTAATAAAGGGATTTAGTGTAAAGTCTGATAGACTTGAACTCAAGAAATCCCAGTTTGAATTTGAGTATTGACACACATTAGCTGTGTGACACTGGCAAGTCAATTTACTTCTATGACATTCAATTTCTTCATCTGTAAAACAGGGATAGGGAGCTAAGATGGCAGAGAAAAGTTCAGTGACTCACTGAACTCTCCCCCAAACCTTCGAGAACACCTTTAAATAATAAAATAATTCCTGGAGTGGCAGAGACTACAAAAGGCCAGGGCAAAATAATTTTCCAGTCAAAAATTTTCTACAGTCACATTAAGGTAAAAGTTGAGCACAGTCCAGCACAGATAGGCCTTAGCAAAGCAGGAACAGACTTTGGGAGCCACTGAATCTGCTATTTGCAGAACTCTCAGCCCATAAATAGTAAGAGGTTAGAACAATTGATCAGAAGGAAATCATGGGGTTCATTTTGTTAACATTGGGTGCAGCACACTCTTGTTTTACCCATACTCAGACCTGGGTAGCAATCCTGAAAGGAAATCTCAGAGTGAAGAAAAACACTAACACACAAGAATTTGTGACTGCAATGGAATAAGAACTCTCCCCATAGTTCTAGGGCAGAAAAGAGTGCTTGTGGTCACTCACAGAGCAGAGCACAGGCCCAGGAGACTAGCACCTTACATCATATCACCTTAGAAAAACTGAAAATTTACATATCCTAGAAAAAAAAACAGCTGGATAAAATCACTGACATGTGGGACTGTGTATTCTACATCCTGAAATCAGAGCCCCATTTTAACAGAGTTAAAAGTCAAAAAAGATTTGAAAAATGAGCAAATAACAGGAAAATTTGGGGCTACAGAAAGCTACTATAGTGACAAATAAGATAAAAACATACATTCAGAAAAAGATAATTGTAGAGGGCTGCAAATAGTGGGAGAACTTTGGGTAAGGTGTAAGAGCCTTCAGTTCAGAGGAAATCTGCCGACAATATCTGGTTTGGCTCCCCATTTCCCTTTGGCGTCCTCACCTCCCTTCCTGAGAAGTCAAGGAGTGTGTGACCACCTATGTTCTACTTGAGGCAGGGGATATTTACAGCAGGGCTGCTGTTGAAGCCCTGCCAGCACTCTCACCTGTTCCTATTCAATGGAAAACTGATACACCAGTGTGGATAGAACAGTGGCCCTTAGCTAGTGAAAAAAATCAGGCCTTATTAGATATAGTACAGGAGCAAGTTGATCAAGGACACTTACAATATTTTCTAAGTCCTTGGAATTCCCCAGTATTTGTTGTAAGAAAGACATATGGAAAATGGAGGATGCTGATTGATTTAAGAAAGGTAAATGAACAGATGGGAATTCTTCAGCCTGGACTTCTATTGCCTACTCAGTTGCCTAGAGAATGGCCTCTTTGGGTTATAGACATTAAGGATTGTTTCTATTCTATCCGTCTAGATGAGAAAGATATGAAAATATTTGCCTTTTCAGTACCCAGCATTACCTTAGCTGAGTCTTATAAAAGATATGGACAGTTTTGCCACAGGGAATGAAAAACAGCTCTACTATGTGTCAAATGTATGTTGCTGCTGCTCTTACTCCAGTAAGAAAAGCATTTCCAAATGAATGGATGCCCATCAATTGGAGAATGGTTGAGTAAATTGTGGTATATGAACATTATGGAATATTATTGTTCTGTAAGGAATGACCAGCAGGATGAATACAGAGAGCACTGGTGAGACTTACATGAACTGATGCTTAGTGAAATGAGCAGAATCAGGAGATCATTATATACCTCACCAATGATACTGTTTGAGGATGTATTCTGATGGAAGTGGATCTCTTTGATAAAGAAAGCTAATTCAGTTTCAATTGATCAAGGAGGGACAGAAGCAGCTACACCCAAAGAAAGAACACTGGGAAATGACTATAAACTGCTTGCATTTTTGTTTTTCTTCCCGGGTTATTTATACCTTCTGAATCCAATTCTCCCTGTGCAACAAGAAAACTGTTTGGTTCTGCACATATATTTTGTATCTAGGATATACTGTAACCTATTCAACATGTAAAGGACTGCTTGCCATCTAGGGGAGGGGGTGGAGAGAGGGAGGGGAAAAATCGGAACAGAAGTGAATGCAAGGGATAATGCTGTAAAAAATTACCCTGGCATGGGTTCTATCAATAAAAAGTTATTTAAAAAAAAAAAGAAAAGCATTTCCAAAAGTAATGTTATTACATTATATGGATGATATATTGGGATGTGCACCTGAGGAATAAATGTTAGAAACATGTCTACAAAAGACTATAGAAACACTAAGGAACTACAAATTGCACAAAGCTCCAGAAAAAATTAAAAGATATGTTACTTTTCAATATTTAGGATATGAAATATACCCTAAGGTGCTTATAGTACAAAAACTTTCCTTAAGAACAGAGAAGCCAAACACTTTAAATGACTTTCAGAAATTGATAGGTAATATCCAATGGATGCATCCAATATTAGGCTTGACTAAATTGCAACCATTACATGACATTTTAAGGAGAGACATGCTTTAAACTCACCACTCTAGCTTACAAAAGAAGCTCAAGAGGATTTGAGAGAAGTTGAACTGGCTTTATCCAATGTGGTTGAAAGAGTCACCTGAAAACCCTTGGAAATATCAGTTTTTGCTACACAAGAAGCACCCATAGCAGTCCTTCATCAAGGAGACAGTGTGATAGAGTGGGTGAATTTCCCAGCACAACCAGAACAAAGTCTTACTCCTTACTCAATCTTGTGGCTAGAATTTTACTAAAGGCCATTAAGCAAACAGTACAATTATCTGGGATGAGACCTGACAAAACATAACCTTTTATACTAATGCACAAATTAATGTATGCTGTGAAACCATACCAGAGTGGCAAATTTTAATGGTTGCACCTCCAAATTTTACACACGGGTCTCCATTAAAGATAACCAGACTGTTACATAATTGGTGATGGATTCTTGAAGAAAAGGTTTCTAAGGTTCCTCTTAAAGGACCAACTATCTTTACAGATGCATCCAAACATAATATTTGTGCAATATACTCTCATGACTTACCTATAAAGAGAGTAGTCATAACTCTTTTTCGGTCCACTCAGCAGAATGAATTGTATGCAATTATGCTAGCTCTTACTTATCCAGGAGATGTAAATATAATGTCTGATTCTGCTTATTCAATAGGTGTGGTCCAGTCTCATAGTGGACTTCCAGGTCTTATTTTTGATGGTATTTCAAAGGCAGGGAGCCTTCTAACCATGTTGGCCAATACTCCTTTATTTCAAGCAGCCCAAGAATCTCATTCTAAATATCATCAGGCTGCTTGAGCTTTACATTTACAATTTGGGATAAGAAGAGAGAAAGCTAGTAAAAATCTGGACAGCTTGCCTTCCTTTCCATGCTCCTACATGCCCTCCAGGGAAAAACCCTCATGGTTTGAGACCCAGTGAAATTTGGCAAATGGATGTGACCCATTATAAATCTTTTGGTCATCTGTCTATTATCCATGTTGTAGTAGACACCTTTCAGGATTTACTTTTGCAATACTAGCAGCAAAAGACAGCCTGAGTGGTCACTGAATTCCTTATATAAGCATTTGCAATTATGAGTGTTCCACAAGCAACAAAAACATATAATGGACCTGCATATACTTCTAAACATTTTGCACACTTTTGTGCACAATATAAGATTTTACACACCACTGGCATACCCTTTAATCTTCAAGGACAGGCAATAGTAGAGAAGAGAAACAGTGACATCAAGACACTCCTCTAAAAACAAAAGAAAGAGGGAGCCACAGGTAACCCTAGAGAACTTCTAAACTTGTAGTTCTTTATACAATCAACTTCTTGATTTTTGATAAAGATGCACTGGCTCTGGCAGACATGTTTTATAACCCACTGCAAGGGCAGTGTCCAGTGTGAGCAGCTCCACTATGTTTAGATAATCACCAGGTGATGTGGAGAGATCCAGAAAGTGGTCAATGGAAGGGATGAGATAAGTGAACTGTTTGGGGAAGAGAGTTTGCTGATATCTCTACAGATGGAGAAGGAATCAGATGGGTGCCAACGAGCTGTATCGATCTTGTCCATTTGGAGAAAGACAGAAAGAGAGAAGTCCATTGAAACAAAGGAGAAGACCCAAGAAACATCAGGTAGTTTCATCTCTGACTGTGTGCACCACTGAAAGAGCATGGCTATTAACCCAATGTGTATGGCAATTGACTCATGAACATTAAATGATTGTTGAGCTTGATGCAGGACTTCAAAACCTGCAGGAATCATTGGATTCCCTGACACATGAAGTGATGGACAATAGATTGGTTTTGGACTACCTGTTGGCTGCTGAAGGAGGTTTATGTGTGGTTGTTATTTATATATCCTCCTTCTAGGATTCATGGAAATTTTTTATAATGCCATGTTGATGCATATTGCTTGTTACATAGTTTGCTGTAATGATGTAATCATACTGAGGTATTTAAGGGCTGAGAGGAATGGAAATAAAGAATCCATCTTTGACCATCCTCCTGGTGGCTCTCCTGCCTTCTTCACTCCTTCACTAAGATCAAAGCTGGTCCCAAAATCCTGCAGAGAGCTAGTTCAGACACAAAGTGAAAATTCCTACATCCAAAGCCTCCAAGAAAAATGTTAATTGTTTTCAGGCCATGGAAGGGCTCAAAAAAGATTTTGAAAATTAAGTAAGAGAGAGAGAGGAAACATTTGGAAGAGAAATGAAAGCAATGCAAGAAAATCATGAAACATGAGTCAACAATGTGAGAAATACTCAAAATTAGGTTTTTCACAAGATATTGCAAATTTCATGGTAATGTAAAATAACAACATTACTGATCAATCAGTTTTCAGAAGAAGGAACTAGCCTAACCACAAAGCCCTGATAAAGGGGCTAAGCTAGAAAATGGCTTAAATTAGCCAACTTCAGTGACCTGGAGAAGGCTTTTCTTCACTGAGCTTACTTAATAGGCTCATTACATATTATCTGACACATCCTTAGGGCAGAAATAGTCACTATTTTTAATATAGGATGTATGAACAGGGAGGGGAAACATATATAGGAGTAACATGTAAAGTTTGGATTTCCTGACACGTGAAGTGATGGACAATAGATTAGTTTTGGACTACCTCTTGGCTGCTAAAGTCCTTCTAGGACTCATGGAAATTTTTTATAATACCATGTTGATTCATATTGCTTGTTATATCACTTCTTGCTTGTGTAATACCTCCCATGTTGATGTATTTATGTATGCCTGTTTCAAGTAAAACAAAAGCAGAAGATGTAGAGGGTTGCAGATAGTAGGGGATCTCTGAGTAAGGTATGAGACCCTTCAGCCCAGAGGAAACCCACTGACAATATCTGGTTTCACTCCCCATTTTCTTTTGGTGTTCTCACCTCCTTCCTGAGAAGTCAATGAGGGCTTGATCACCTGTATTCTACTTGAAGCAAGGGATACATACAGTAAAGTGCTTATAGTTTGCACATATTCAGTGTGATTGATGATATAATGGTTCTCTTATTCATTTACTGCATCCTTTTTGGGATTCATAATTTTATTTATAACAACAACTTGGTAAAGGAGACACAAAAAATACTGAAGAAAGAAACAATTGAAATATAATGGAGCTACAGTCAGGATAATACAAGATCTAGAAGCTTCTACATTAAAGGATCAGACACCTTGGAATATGATATTTCAGAAGGCAAAGGAGTTAGGATTGCAACTAAGCATCATCTAGCCAGCAAAACTGAGGATAATCCTTCATGAAAAAAATAGATATTCAATGAAATAAAGGACTTTCAAGGATACTTGATGAAAAAAAAAAACAGAACTGAATAGAAAATTTGACTTTCAAATACAAGGTCAAGAGAAGCTTGGAAAAGTAAGCAGGAAAGAGAAATGTTAAGTGACTTAATAAGGTTAAATTGTTTGTATTTCTCTATGTGAAGTTGACATTTTTAACTCATAAGAATTTTCTCATCATTAGGGTAGTTAGAAGGAGTATATTTATAGACAGAGGAATTAGAGTTGAGTTGAATAGGAAGGAATGCTACCTAAAAAATAAAATTAAAGGGTGAAAGGAAGGGGGAAGGTAGAATTGGGCAATTTATCTCACATAAAATATGTGAAGTGAAGATTTTAAAGTGGAGGGTAAGATGGAGGAGATGAGGAGTGAGTGAACCTTATTTTCATTAGAATTGGCTTAAAGAGGGACTTCCGGCCAAGATGGCGGAGAGGAAATACACTTCTGTGTAATCTCCGTGTTTTTCTCTCACTATTCATTTCATTTCATGCCTCTGAATTAATGCTCGACTGAAAAAAAAACCATACAATTACTTACCAAGAGAAACCATCCTTGAGACTCGTCAAGAAAGGTCTGTTTTTGCGCGAGGGCGGGGACGGTATTTGGAAGCAGTCTGCGGGTAGCAGCAGCTGCAACCAGAGCACAGATAGCAGCTCAGAACCGGGTGGAGCGGAGAGGGGGTAGGACCGCAGCCGTCTCTGCGGTGAGAGCTTTGCTATAGGAGCAAGTCAGCAGCCCAGCAGAGAAGCTAAAAACACCGGGGGTGAAGAATACAATCCCAAACAGCTGGAGTTTCTAGGGACCTGGCCACCCCTCCCCCACAGTGTCTTAGCCCGCTCGGATCTCAGTGCGCAGGCGCCATAGCACAGTAGGACCTGTGCCTCACGAATACCCTGCCCCTCCCCCAAAGAAAGCAGCCTCCATTCAAGGGGTTTTTTTTCCTTCTGTTTCTTTGATAGTTTGTCTTTGATAAATAGACAGAATGAGCAAGAAACTGAAAAAGAATTTAACCCTGGACAGCTTTTATACAGATAAAGAGCAGACTCCAAACCCTGAGGAGACTAAAAACAAACAGTCCCCAGGTGAATCCCCGAAGGAGGAGACCTTATATCCCCCAGCACAGATGAATCTCATGGAGGAAATTAAAAAGGCTCTCACAAGGGAGCTAGAAAAAAAATGGAAAAGGAGAGGGAGGCTCTGCAAAAGGAGAGGGAGGCTTGGCAAAAGAGCCTGGAGAAGTCAGTTAAAGAGAGAGTGGATAAAGAAACCAAATCCTTGAAAAATAGGATTAGTGAACTGGAAACAGAAAACAGCTCTCTAAAAAACAAAATTGGCGAAATGGAAAAAAATTCCACAGAACAAAAGAACTCAATTGGACAATTAGAAAAAGATCTTAAAAAAGTGAGTGAAGAAAATACCTCACTGAAAATCAGGGTCGAACAATTGGAATTGAATGACTCGAGGAGACAAGAAGAATCAGTCAAGCAAATCCAAAAAAATCAAACAATGGAAAAGGATGTGAAATACCTTCTGGGGAAGACAACAGACCTGGAAAACAGATCCAGGAGAGACAACCTGAGAATCATCGGACTTCCAGAAAAGTATGATGAAAAAAAAAGCCTGAACACTATCTTCCAGGAAATTATCAAAGAGAACTGCCCAGAAGTCATAGAAACAGAAGGTAAAATAGACATTGAAAGAATTCATCGATCCCCTACTGAAAGGGATCCTAAAATCAAAACACCAAGGAATATAGTGGCCAAATGCCAGAACCCTCAGGCAAAGGAAAAAATACTGCAAGCGGCTAGAAAAACCCAATTCAAGTATCAAGGAGCCACAATAAGGATCACCCAGGATCTGGCAGCATCCACATTAAAGGATCGAAGGGCCTGGAATATGATATTCCGAAAGGCTAAGGAACTTGGTATGCAACCAAAAATAACTTACCCAGCGAGATTGAGCATCTTTTTCCAGGGAAGAAGATGGTCATTCAACGAAATAAGCGAATTTCATCTATTTCTGATGAAAAAGCCAGAACTTAACAAAAAATTTGATCTACAAGCACAGAACTCAAGAGAAATCTAAAAAGGTAAAGATTAATCTTGGGAACTATATTTCGGCTGTAAAGATGTATAAAAAATACATGTATACCTTGTTCTAGAAACTAGTTGAGGAAAGGACATTGTACTAGAAAAAAGGGAAAGTGGGGGTACTACATTTCATGAAGAGGCAAAGAAAACCTAGTATATCTGAGAGAAAGAATGGAGAGGAATGAAAATAGTGAGTATTTTACTGCTTTCAGAATTGGCAGTAAGAGAAGAATTTTAGACATATTCAATCTATGGTGAAACTTCTCCCACCTCATTGAAAAGTGAGAAGGGAAAAGTGAAAAAGGAAGGAATAAGCTAAGTGGAAGGGAATACGGGAACTGGGAGGGAAAGGGGTAAGTTGGGGGGGGGGAACTTTAAGGGGAGGGGAGGGATACTGAAAAAGGGAGGGCTGTGAGAAGCAAGGGGAGCTCACAAGCTTAATACTGGGAAGGGGGGTAAGGGAGGGGATAAGGGAGTAAGAAGGGAGAAAAGCATAAACCGGGGTCAACAAGATGGCAAGTAATACAGAATTGGTCATTTTAACCATAAATGTGAACGGGGTAAACTCCTCTATAAAGAGGAAGCGGTTAGCAGAATGGATTAAAAGCCAGAATCCTACAATATGTTGTATACAGGAAACACACCTGAAGCGGGGTGATACATGCAGGTTAAAGGTAAAAGGTTGGAGCAAAATCTACTATGCTTCAGGTGAAGCCAAAAAAGCAGGGGTAGCCATCCTGATCTCAGATCAAGCTAAAGCAAAAATTGATCTAATCAAAAGAGATAAGGAAGGGCACTATATCTTGCTAAAGGGTAGAATGAATAATGAAGAAGTATCTATATTAAATATATATGCACCAAGTAGTGTAGCATCTAAATTCATAAAAGAGAAATTAAGAGAGCTGCAAGAAGAAATAGACAGTAAAACTATAATAGTGGGAGATCTCAACCTTGCACTCTCAGAATTAGATAAATCAAACCACAAAATAAATAAGAAAGAAGTCAAAGAGATAAATAGAATACTAGAAAAATTAGATATGATAGATCTCTGGAGAAAATGTAATGGGGACAGAAAGGAGTACACCTTCTTTTCAGCAGTTCATGGAACTTATACAAAAATTGATCATATATTAGGACATAAAAACCTCAAACTCAAATGCAGTAAGGCAGAAATAGTGAATGCATCCTTTTCAGACCATGATGCATTGAAAATTACATTCAATAAAAAGCCACAGGAAAGTAGACCAAAAAATAATTGGAAACTAAATAATCTCATACTAAAGAATGATTGGGTGAAACAGCAAATTATAGACATAATTAATAACTTCATCCAAGAAAATGATAATAATGAGACATCATACCAAAATGTATGGGATGCAGCCAAAGCGGTAATAAGGGGAAATCTCATATCTCTAGAGGCCTATTTGTATAAAATAGAGAAAGAGAAGGTCAATGAATTGGGCTTGCAACTAAAAATGCTAGAAAAGGAACAAATTAAAAACCCCCAATCAAACACTAAACTTGAAATTCAAAAAATAAAAGGAGAGATCAATAAAATTGAAAGTAAAAAAACTATTGAATTGATTAATAAAACTAAGAGTTGGTTCTATGAAAAAACCAACAAAATAGACAAACCCTTAGTAAATCTGATTAAAAAAAGGAAAGAGGAAAATCAAATTGTTAGTCTTAAAAATGAAAAGGGAGAACTCACCACTAACGAAGAGGAAATTAGAGCAATAATTAGGAGTTACTTTGCCCAACTTTACGCCAATAAATTCGACAACTTAAATGAAATAGAAGAATACCTCCAAAAATATAGCTTACCTAAACTAACAGAGGAAGAAGTAAATATCCTAAACACTCCTATCTCAGAAAAAGAAATAGAACAAACTATCAATCAACTCCCTAAGAAAAAAACCCCAGGACCAGATGGATTTACATCTGAATTCTATCAAACATTTAAAGATCAATTAACTCCAATGCTAAATAAACTATTTGAAGAAGTAGGGATTGAAGGAGTCCTACCAAACTCCTTTTATGACACAGATATGGTACTGATACCTAAACCAGGTAGGCTGAAAACAGAGAAAGAAAATTATAGACCAATCTCCCTAATGAATATTGATGCTAAAATCTTAAATAAAATATTAGCAAAAAGATTACAGAAAATCATCCCCAGGATAATACACTATGACCAAGTAGGATTTATACCAGGAATGCAGGGCTGGTTCAATATTAGGAAAACTATTAACATAATTGACTATATCAACAACCAACCAAACAAAAACCATATGATCATTTCAATAGATGCAGAAAAAGCATTTGATAAAATCCAACAGCCATTCCTAATAAAAACACTTGAGAGCATAGGAATAAAAGGACTTTTCCTTAAAATAGTTAGGAGCATATATTTTAAACCTTCAGTAAGCATCATATGCAATGGGGAAAAACTGGAACCTTTCCCGGTAAGATCTGGAGTGAAGCAAGGTTGCCCACTATCACCATTATTATTCAATATTGTATTAGAAACACTGGCCTCTGCAATAAGAGTCGAGAAAGAGATTAAAGGAATTAGAGTAGGCAATGAGGAAACCAAACTATCACTCTTTGCAGATGATATGATGGTATACCTAGAAAACCCCAGAGATTCTACTAAAAAGCTATTAGAAATAATTCATAATTTTAGCAAAGTAGCAGGATACAAAATAAATCCCCATAAATCCTCAGCATTCTTATACACCACCAACAAAATCCAAGAGCAAGAGATACAAAGAGAAATTCCATTCAAAATAACTGTTGATAGCATAAAATATTTGGGAATCTACCTACCAAAGGAAAGTCAGGAATTATATGAGCAAAATTACAAAAAAGTTTTCACACAAATAAAGTCAGACTTAAATAATTGGAAAAATATTAAGTGCTCTTGGATAGGCCGAGCAAATATAATAAAGATGACAATACTCCCTAAACTAATCTATTTATTTAGTGCTATACCAATCAGACTTCCAAGAAAATATTTTAATGATTTAGAAAAAATAACAACAAAATTCATATGGAACAATAAAAAGTCGAGAATCTCAAGGGAATTAATGAAAAAAAAATCAAATGAAGGTGGTCTAGCTGTACCTGATCTAAAATTATATTATAAAGCAGCAGTCACCAAAACCATCTGGTATTGGCTTAGAAATAGATTAGTTGATCAGTGGAAAAGGTTAGGTTCACAAGACAGAATAGTCAACTATAGCAATCTAGTGTTTGACAAACCCAAAGATTCTAAATTTTGGGATAAGATTTCATTATTTGATAAAAACTGCTGGGATAACTGGAAATTAGTATGGCAGAAATTAGGCAAGGACCCACACTTAACACCACATACCAAGATAAGATCAAAATGGGTCCATGACCTAGGCATAAAGAACGAGATTATAAATAAATTAGAAGAACATAGGATAGTTTATCTCTCAGACTTGTGGAGGAGAAAGAAATTTGTGACCAAAGATGAACTAGAGACCATTACCAATCACAAAATAGAAAATTTTGATTATATCAAATTAAAAAGCCTTTGTACAAACAGAACGAATGCAAACAAGATTAGTAGGGAAGTAACTAACTGGGAAAACATCTTTACAATTAAAGGTTCTGATAAAGGCCTCATTTCCAAAATATATAGAGAACTGACTCAAATTTATAAAAAATCAAGCCATTCTCCAATTGATAAATGGTCAAAGGATATGAACAGACAATTTTCAGATGAAGAAATTGAAACTATTACCACTCACATGAAAGAGTGTTCCAAATCACTATTGATCAGAGAAATGCAAATTAAGACAACTCTGAGATATCACTACACTCCTGTCAGATTGGCTAAGATGACAGGAAAAAACAATGATGAATGTTGGAGGGGATGCGGGAAAACGGGGACATTGATGCATTGTTGGTGGAGTTGTGAACGAATCCAGCCATTCTGGAGAGCGATCTGGAATTATGCCCAAAAAGTTATCAAACTGTGCATACCCTTTGATCCAACAGTGTTTCTATTGGGCTTATACCCCAAAGAGATACTAAAAAAGGGAAGGGGACCTGTATGTGCCAAAATGTTTGTAGCAGCCCTGTTTGTAGTGGCTAGAAACTGGAAAATGAATGGATGCCCATCAATTGGAGAATGGCTGGGTAAATTGTGGTATATGAACGTTATGGAATATTATTGCTCTGTAAGGAATGACCAGCAGGATGAATACAGAGAGGCTTGGAGAGACCTACATGGACTGATGCTAAGTGAGATGAGCAGAACCAGGAGATCATTATACACTTCGACAACGATATTGTATGAGGATGTATTCTGATGGAAGTGGATTTCTCTGACAAAGAGACTTAACTGAGTTTCATTGGAGAAATGATGGACAGAAACAGCTACACCCAAAGAAGGAATACTGGGAAATGAATGTGAACTATTTGCAATTCTGATTTTCTTCCCGAGTTATTTTTACCTTCTGAATCCAATTCTCCCTGTGCAACAAGAGAACTGTTTGGTTCTGCAAATATGTATTGTATCTAGGATATACTGCAACATGTTTAGCATATATAGGACTGCTTGCCATCCTGGGGGGGGGGGGGGAGGAGGGAGGGAGGGGAAAAAAACGAAACATAAGTGATTGCAAGGGATAATGTCGTGTAGAAATTATCCTGGCATGGATTCTGTCAATGCGAAGTTATTATTAAATAAAATAAAATTTATTATTAAAAAAAAAAAAAAAAAAAAAAAAAAAAAAAGAATTGGCTTAAAGAGGGAATAACATACACTCAACTGGGTATAGCATCTTTCTTACCCTAAAGGAAAGTAGGAGGGGTGGGGTAACAAAAAGTAGAGGGGTTGACAGAAGGGAGGGCAGATTCAGGAAGGGGATAGTCAGAATCAAAACATTTTTTCAAAATTATTTATTTAAGACTAACTACAAAATAAAAAAATAGGGAAAGAATTACAGAAATAGCAAATTTTAAAACAAAGAAACAAAAACATTATCATGTGCCTAGCAGAACATCAGGAAAGATTCAAAGTATATAACAATAAATTTCCATTTCAAAAAAGCATACTTAATAATAGAAGAAATTATATTCATGACTGTTCAACTTTTTCTTTTCTTTCTTTTAGGTTATCCTTTTGTTCTCTGGTGTGCATTTTTAATTTTATTCTTTTCCCCCCCTTTCATCTTCACTATTCCCCCCAAGCAGGCAGTAAAGGAGGAACAGGGTGAAAGGAGATACTAGAATAAATAGTTGGGAAATAAAATAGAGGGAAATGTAACTATGAAAAAATTTTGAAGCAAGAATCTCTGATAAAGGATTCATTTCTAAAATATATGGAAAATGGAGTCAAATTTATAAAGATAAGAGGCATTCCTCAACTGATAAACCATCAAAAGATATGAAAAGTTTAAAATGAAGTGATCAAAGCTTCTATAGTCCCATGAAAAAAATGCTCTATTTGGCTATTGACTGGAGAAATGCAAATTGAAACAAATTTGAAGTACTGATTTACATCTATTAAAATGGCTAATAGTATAGGAAAGGGAAATGACAAATAGTGGAGGGGATGTGGGGAAAATCAGGCATTAGTACATTGATAGTAGATCTGTTACCCGATTTAACCATTCGGTAGAGCAATATGGAACTATGTCCAAAAGATGATAAAACCATCCCTTTGGTCTAGCAATACTATTACTAGGTTTGTATCCAAAAACAGATTTAAAAAAGGAAATGGGCTTATATGTATGAAATATTTATAGCAGTTCTTTTCTGGTGGCAAAATATTGGAAGTTGAGGGGATGCCCATCAATTGGGTAATGATTGAACAAATTGAGGTCTGTGACTGATTGGGAATGATATTGTTCTATAAGAAATAATAAGCATAATTCTCTTAGAAAAACCTGGAAAGATTTACAGAAACTGATACAAAGTGACATGTACTGGGTACAAAATAATGACAATGTTGTTGGTTGATTAGTTGTAAATGACTCAGCTATTCTCAACAATGTAATGATCTAAGACAACTCAGAAGAACTTATAATGAAAAAGGCCATCCATCACCAGAGAAAGAATTAAGAGTGTCTGAGTATGGATTGAATTGCAGCTTTTTTACTTTATTTTTCCTAAGGTTTTTGTGGGGGGGGGTGGGGGAGGGGTTTTACAATGTGACTAATATGGAATATATATTTTACATGACTATACATGTGCAACCCATATCGAATTGTTTGCTTTCCCAATGAGGGTAGGGAGAGAGGAAGGGAGAAAATTTGGACCTCAAAGTTTTATAAACAAATGTTAAAAATTGTTTTACAGGTAAATGAGGAAAAATAAAATACGAAACAAAAATATTAATAACCAAATTAAATTAATTTGTAAGAGATGATAGTTAGCTTTTTAGTGTTAATGTTTATACCTCAGAATTGGCAAACAGCATAGAGATTGATTTATTGTTTTATTGATTGGCTAGAGTTAAGGGAGTAATAAAGAAACTGTTAATAATGAAGATTAAACTTAAAAGTATATCCTGATGTACTTCTTTTTTGAGAGCTGAATGTTAAAAGATTTATTAAAACACTGCAACTTACAGCAAACTTTCAGAGAGAACATTACATAATGATAGGCATAGCTGTAAAAGAAATACTAAGGTTCAAGTACCTTCTCTGAAATAGACTGCATGACCAAAGAGAAGAGATTAATTTCTCACCATCCTGTGTAGACTCTAAGTGGCAGAAAAGTTGCTGATCTGTGTTTCCAGGGAGTTTCCTCAAATAAAGTTCCCTGGACTGAGGAAATCTTGGATTGAAATTCTCTTTCAAAACAATAATGACAACAAAAAACTGAAGCAACTTTTTTTTTTTTAAACCAGTGTACCTCACAAGGCTATGGTAAAGAAAGTATTTATAAGGATTGCACATATTTAACCTATATCACATTGTTTGCTGTTTTAGGAAGAGAGAAAAAGAAGGGAGGAAAAGCATTTTTTTTTCTGATTGCAGATGGCATTTTCTATCCAATGTTTACTGGGATTGCAGATGGCATTTTCTATCCAATGTTTACTAGGATTGCCTTAGGTCACTGAAGCATTGAGAAGAACAAAATCTTTCATAGTGGATAATTGCAAAATCTTGATGTTAGTGTGTATAATGTATTCCTGGTTCTGTTTATTTCATCCAGCTTCAATTCATGTAAATCTTTCCAAGCTTTTCTAAAATCACTTTTTTTCATCATTTTTATAGAATAATAATATTCCATTACCTTCATGTGCCACAGCTTTTCCAGCCATTCCCCAATTGATGGGCACCTACTCATTTTCCAGTTCTTTACTACCACAAAAAGAACTGCTACAAACATTTTTCATATGTGGGTCCTTTTTTTTCTTTATGATTTCCTTAGAATGCAGATGCAGTAGTGACATTGCTGGGTCAAAGGATATATACAATTTTATAACTCTTTGAGCATAATTCCAAATTGCTCTCTAGAATGGTTGGATCATTTCACAACTCTACCAACAATGTATTAGTTTCCCATTTTTCCCACATCCCCTCCAACATGTATCATTATCTTTTCCTGTCATCTTAGCCAATCTGAAAAATGTTAGGTGGTACTTCAGAGTTGCCTTAATTTGTATTTCACTAATCAATAATGATTGAGAGCATTTTTTCATATGACTACAGGTGGCTTTAATTTTGTCATCTGAAAATTGTCTGTTCATATCTTTTGACCATTTATTAATTGGGGAATGCCTTGTATTCTTTTAATTTTGATAGGCTTTTATGTATTTTAGAATGAGACCTTTATCAGAAATGGTGGCTATGAAATATTTTCCCCCAGCTTTAAGCTTGTTTGTGTTAGTTTTGTTTCTGCAAACCCTTTTTAATTTAATGCAATCAAAATTGTTCATTTTGTATTTTATAATGTTATCTAGTTCTTCTTTGGTCATAAATTCTTCCATGAGGAAGAACAC
This sequence comes from Antechinus flavipes, assembly GCF_016432865.1. Lineage (NCBI taxonomy): Eukaryota > Metazoa > Chordata > Mammalia > Dasyuromorphia > Dasyuridae > Antechinus > Antechinus flavipes. The sequence continues at coordinate 130,185,139 of NC_067399.1, read as the reverse complement.
TTTAGAAAACAAAGTCTTATAAAAATGAATGTTGAAAACCATCTTTACATGCATTTGGAGAAATAAAATACTATTAAAAAAAGAAAGTACTTCATAAATTTTAAAACATAACAGAAGCATCATTTATTTAATTGTTTACATTCCTCTAATGCTTTAATGTTTTCAGAGACCTTTTATATATTACTTTGCTTCTTTTAGAGAGCATGATAGTTTCTATTACTTCAGTAAGCAAGAAAATTTATTCATACGTGCATTCAGCTGACTAGGAAAAATTTACTATGTGTGCTAGCTGGGAATGGCCAAAGGCCACTATGGAGAAAAGGCTGGCAGTGATACAGATGTTTCACATCTTCATCTTAATGTATCAGTCATACATGCTTTTCCTTATTGATTGAAACATGATAGGGTGGGTACCTGCTACATGTGTACAATTTTGCTTCAATCTATGAGTTCAAACCTCTATGTATGGAATTCTCTATCTAGGAGTGGTCTTTTTATGATTGCCTTCCTTTACATGATATATACATTTTATCTTCTTGTGCCTGGATCACCAAGATAGGTAAGCTATTCCTTCCTCTTTGATTTGTGGTTAGGTTTAAATTACCATTGGCCAAACACTGTTCTGTTAGCAGTGCCCTCATGCTTCCTGATGGCCATTATTTTCTAAAAATCCTGTCTCCAATAATATCCCCAGTTGTACAACCCCCATTCATTATAGCTTTCCTCCTTCACTTATCACATCACCCACCTCAAATCCTATCTGTTCTTCAAACACGGCTCAAATGTCACCTTTCATAGTATTATAGGTTTAGAGCAAGAAGGGACCTCAGAGTTGTAGTCCAAATATCAGGCACACACACATACTTCAATTTATTAGATAAAGTTTAATATTATAGCTTGTTCTACAATCCAATCTCTCAGTCATTCTTTCCATTTTTTCCTCTACTACGTCTTTGCTTTTCATCTTGAAGCTGACATCAGTCCTTGAATTCATACACTGGAAGTACCCTACATTTCTGTAGCTTCTCTCTTCCTTTCTGATTGGATGTTTTTTCCTAGAATCTTAATTTAAGGATAGTACTCTGCCTAATATGTTGAATCCTCTCCAGGATGCTCTCTGGATTTCCTCTACCATGTCTCTATTTCAGATACCTTTGTTTCCCCTTTCCCTACAGTTTTCTTTTTTTGTATTGTTTTTACCCATTAGAATGTCAATTATATCCATAAGATTACTTTGGTGTGTGTGGACAAGGGTGTATTGATAAAAATTTAGAAAACTGATAAAACAATAAACCAGCTTCTGGTTCACAATGTTTGCTGGTTTCTGAAATGTATTTGTTCACACTGAAAAACTGAATAATTGGTTTCCCCCAGCCAGCCTGAATTGGCTCCAACATGTCCTGAGTGTGGGGCACAGATCACAGAATTTTAGAGTTAAAAGGGACTAATGAGATTATTTGCTTCAACTCAAACAAGAACAGAAATGATCTCTATATCAATCCATACAAGTTGTTCTTCAGCCTCTCAGAAACCATTACTTCCCAATTCTATTTTTGCATAATGCCCGTTGTTAGACAGTTTTCCCTCATATCTAGCTTAAATATTGCACTTTTCAGTTTCCATCTATTTTTTCTAGTTCAATCCTCTGGGGATCTCTTATAAGTCTTTAGTTATCTTCAATGATATACTCATATGCTTCTTCTTATAGGAAGTCTTTCCTGATTTTTCTAGCTCTTAATGTACTTTCTTCCATCAAACTATTTTGTCCTATATAATTTAAAAATTATATGGTGCAGTGGATAGTTCACCAGATTTGGGAATCAAAAAAATCTGAACTCAAATCTGGCCTCATATTAACAAGCTGTATGATTCTGGGCAAGTCACTTAGCCCTGTTTGCTTCAGTTTCCTTTTCTGAAAAAAAAAAAAATGAACTGGAGAAAAAAAATCCCTTCAGTATCTTTGTCAAGAAAACTCCAAATGGGGCCATAAAGACTTGAGCATGATTGAAAAAACTCCAACAACAATGAAATGCTTCAGTAGAATGTTAACTCCTGGAGAACAGGGATTATTTTTTATTTTTTTCTTTGTTATCTTCAGTGCTTGGTATAAGGTAGCTAGATGTTTCAGTGGACAGAGTGCTGAGACTGGAGTCAGGAAGTTGTCGTTCAATTGTTTAAATTATCAGGGAATCCTGAGTTCAAATTCAGGCTCAGGTACTCATTAGCAGGGTGACCCTGGGCAAATCATAATTTCTTTCTGTCTCAACTGCAAATGTAAAATAATAATAATATGTACCTGTTCAAGTTATTCTGAAGCTCAATTGAGATGATATTTTTAAGTCCCTACATAATATTAACTCGATAAACTTCTTATTATAGAAGCACTTGCACATACTCAATATATGAAGGTACTATGATTTCTTTGGCATAGATTTGGCCATTTATAACTTAGAAGGAAAGCCTGAGAGAATTATTTGAGGATTAGACAGGGTAAATGACTAATCCATGGATATATTCTAGTGTGAGAGGCAGAATTTGCATCAGAGTCTTTATGATGTCAAGTCCAGCATTCTATCCATTCTGCCTTTCTTGCACATAGTAGATATATCATTCATGTATATTGAATTGAAAAAGATCAAGTCTAATTGTTACAAATTTAATTCCTTTATTTTGTATGACAGACATTTAAATACTTGAATACAGTTATGATGCTTCTCCTAAACCTTCTCTTCTCTAATCTAAATATCACCAGTTCCAGCTGCTGATCCTCATCCTTGTATGACATGAACACAAATGTAGGACTTGACATTTACCAGTATTAAATTTCATATCGTTAGCTTTAGCTTATTGTTCAAATCTGTCAAGATCTTTTTAGATCCTGATTCTGCCAGTCAATATGTTAACTTTCCCACCTAGTTTTGTGTCATCTGTAAATTGAAAGCATGCCATCCATCTTTGTTTCCATGCCTGTCATTAATAAAAAATAGTGAACAACACAGAGCCAGGAAGAGATTCCTGGGGTACTCTATAAGAGACACCCCTGCAAATTGACATTGATTCATTAATGAATATTCTTTGGCATAAATCATTAAAGCAGTTCCAAATCCACCAACCTGTACTATCCTCTCCTCCAGATCCCTCAATTTAGTCCATATGGATTACATCATAGATAATGGATTTGTCAAATACTTTGTTCAAATTCAGGTTTACAAAGTCTATCGCATTTTCTACAAAACTTTATTATTTCTAGGATGTGTGACTTCCTCAGCATATTTACTCCCCTCCCCTCAGTATCTTATATTATGTTTAAAAATCACTTTTGCTAGGATATTTTTAATACTTTAACCAAACTGCTAATGAGTTTTTCAAAATTAGCAAAATTGATCCCCAGAAGGCTGATATACAGTTTTTCACTGTATGCATATTGGAAGACTTTTCATGATTCCCTGGAGGATCTGATAGAATCTGTTCTTTTCTAACATAGCCTTTAAAAAAAAATCAGTGAGGGAGAATTCTGGGAAGATGTCAGAGTAGGTTGGTAAATTTCAAGCTTTATAGATTTCCCTCAAATAAAACAAATTTGCACTTCAGGGCTAAAATAGACTGATGAAAAATCAAAAAGACTTGGGGTAGAACAGGGGTCTTCCAGGTATAACACAAGAAGATCTGAAGAAAGACCCAGGCAGGGATTAACCAGGGTGAAGTGCAAATACCTCCAGGCTATCTCCAAGCAAACACTTGTGAAGCCCATTGGGAAAACTGGGAGTAGCTGGAACCTCAGCAGAACCACATTAAGTGAGGAGTCAGGGATCTGAGTCTAATAAGACAGAATGAATTTTGACTGAGCTGTGTTGCAGAACTGTGGCACGAGGCAAAAAGGAACCAGCTCCCAATGAGTTTAGAAGCAGCAGGGCTGGTAAACTGCTGGCACTTGCTGCAGACACTTGCTGAAGGATGGAGCTCTTGGTTTAGGATTCCTGGTCAGACGGTGAGCTGCAATGAAGCCAAAGGCTCTATCCCGCCATTCTATGATTAGAAGTGCTTACGTATTAGTGTACCTTTTATTTAAAAAATGTTGAATTGACAAAGAAGAAAGACCCAAAACACAGAAAATTACTATTGGATCAGGGAAGACTAGGTTTATCCTCAGAGGAGGACACTGAAGTAAAAAGCTTTTATCCCAAAGAGTAATGTGAATTGGCTCCCTTCTTAGAGAGAATTTTTAGAAGAACTCAAAAAATAATTTTGAAATCAAATGAGAGACATTGAGGAAAAACAAAAAAAAAAGCCAAGAAAAACAAGTAGATTATGAAAAAAAAGTGAACCACCTAGAAAAGGAGATAGAGCCTCAGAATGAAAATAATTTTTTGAAAATTAGAACTCGGCAAAGGAAAACCAATGAAGCTATAAGAGACCAAAAAAATAACAAAACAGATTATAAAGAATGAAAAAATAGAACAGAATTTCAAACATTAAAAAAATGACAAATCTGGAGAACAGATTAAGATGAGTAAATAGGAGTAGCTACGTGGCACAATAGATAGAGCACCAGCTCTCAAGTCAGGAGGACCCAAGTTCAAATGTGACCTCAGACACTTAACACTTCCTAGCTGTATGACCCTGGGCAAGTCACTTAAACACAACTGCTTTAACCAAAAAAAAAAAAAGTTAATAAAAGAATAATTGGGCTGCCTGAAAGTTGTGGCCCCCCAAAAACCTCGACACAACAATGCAAGAAATAACCAAGAAAATTGTCCTGGAGTGGTAGAATGGGAAGAGAGAGCAGAAATAGAAAAAAAAAATCCACTGATCACTATCTCAAAAAGATCCTTTGTGGAAAACACATAGGAATATTATTGCAAAATATCAAAACCCTTGAATTAAAGAGAAAAATTTGCAAGAAATAAGAAAAAAATTAGAATGTGTTGGAGCTATAATTAGAATTGTCCAGGGCTTATCAGCAGCCACAATAAAAGACTGTAGGTTCTGGAATCGTGTATACTGACAATCAAAAGAACTGAACCTGTGGCCAAAAATATCACATCCAGCAAAATTGCTCATAATATTGAATGATAAAAAATAGACATTCAACTAACTTTCAGATTTTCAGGGCTTTCTAGCAACCAAACCTGAACTATTTTTCTATTTTTCTCTCCAGGTCAATGTCAAAGATTAGTTTTAGGAATTCAACATGGAAAAATTGTTTATGCTTTATTTACATGGGAAACTATATGTTTAAGATTGATTTCAACAATAGGTTGGCTCAAAAGAAAGACTGGGTAGAGTTAAGGTAAAAATATTGATTATATTATATAAATGAGGTAGAGAGGAAGAATTGACGTAGAGGCAATAAAGAGGTAAGGAGAGGTTGTAGTTCTGAAAACCTACTCACACTGGGAATGGGTTAAATAGACAACACTACATATATCCTATGTAGGGTATAGCATCCTCCACAATCTATAAAGAAACAAAGCCGGGGGAGGAGGGGTGTGGGCAGACAGGGAAACAAAAGTAAGGGAAGACCAGAGTGGGTGAAGGAAGGTTAAGTAATACCAAGAAAAATTAAGAAACAGATTAAAATAAAGAGTCAGCAGGGAAAGGAAAAATATGTGTGTATAGGGGCTGTGTTTGTGTATGTATGTGTATGTATATATTTACATATGTATATATAAATATATTTTCTTAACTATAGCTTGCTTGGGGGGTTAGGGATGAAAGGGGAAAAAGAATAAAGTTAAAAAGGTACACAGCAGAGAACAAAAAAAAATTTACAAGGAAGTAAAGAAAAATGGAAATTCATGAATATAATTTCTTCTACTAACATATATATATATATACATATATACTTTCTTGAACTGGTAATTTATTGTTATATATTTTGAATCCTTTCTGATGTTCTACTAGGTATATGACAATGTTCTCTTTTGCTGTATTTTCTTTTGTTTAATATTCCTTTTATGTTTATCTTTTTTTCTCATTCTGTTTCTTTAAATAAAATAAATAAAAGGAATCAGTCATGTTAATATCAGTATAAGGCATCAAAGATGAAAATGCATAGAATTTTAGAGTTAAAAGGGACATAAATAGAGATTTAGTTTAACTCATGCTCAAAAAGAGATGATGAGTTTTATACAAACTGACAAGTTTGTCAACTATTCTTTTCTTAATATAATTAATCAATTAACAAGCATTTGTCAGGTACTCACTATATGACACATGCTGTGCTAGCCACTCAGGAAACGAGATTGTCCCTGTCCTCAAGAGGCAGGAGGAAAACCAGTATCACACAAGGAAACCCATCCACTTTGTGATGACTCTAATCCTAAGGAAGTTTTTCTTTTTTAAATTTTTTTTAGTTTAATTACTTAATTATTCATTTTCCCCAGTTACATTCAAAAAGATTTTTACATTTGTTTTTTTAAGTTGTCATTTTTATTAAAGCTTTTTATTTTTCAAAATATATTCATAGATAATTTTCAACATCCACCCTCGCAAAACCTTGTGTTCCAATTTTTTTCCTCCTTTTCTCCTACCCTCTCTCCTAGATGGCAAGTAATCAAATATATGTTAAATATGTGTAATTCTTCTATGCATATTTCCACAATTATTATACTGCACAAGAAAATCAGATCAAAAAGGGAAAAAAATTAGAAGAAAACAAAAACATGCAAACAATATCAAAAAAATGAAAAAACCTCTGTATTTTGATCCACACTCAGTCCCCATAGTCCTCTCTCTAGGTGCACATGCATCTCTTCATCACAAGGCCATTCAAAGTGTTCTGAATCATCTCATTGTTGAAAAGAATATTTTTCATCAGAATTGATCATCGTATCATCCTACTGTTGCTTTGTACAGTATTCACCTGGTTCTATTCACTTCACTTAATAATCATGTAATTCTCTCCAGGTCTCTTTGAAATCATCCTGTTGATTGTTTCTTAGAGAACTATAATATTCTAGAATATTCATATACCATAACTTATTAAGCCATTCTTCAACTGATGGGCATCTACCTAATTTCCATTTATATTTATTTTTAAGATTTTTTGAATTCTAGGTTCTCTCCCTTATCCCTACCTACAATTAAGAAACCACACATGAATTTATTCAAAACATTTTCATAATAGTCAGGATGTGAAAAAATATATAAATCTCCCACCTAATGAAAATAAAAACTCTTGAGAAAAATTAAGTTAAAAATAAAGAGAGAAATAGGGTAATAGAGAATGCTTTGATCTATATTTATATTTGATCAGTTCCTTCTCTTGGTATGGATAGGATTTTTCATCATAAGTCCTTCAGAGAAAGTATAGATGATTGCACTGTTGAGAATAATAAAGTCATTTTCACCTGGTCATGCCATAACATTGCTATTACTTTGTATACAGTATATTTCATTTGGTTTATGGAGGACTTTCCAGGTTTTTAATTTTTTTTTTCCTAAGGGCATCCTGTTCATTATTTGGCAAAGAACAATAATATTGAATTAGAGAAACTTGCTTCATTTTTTTTTTTACAATGATTATTGCTAATTGTATTTTCCCCCATTTATTCTGTCTCCTTTCACTATGTCCCTTCTTAAAGGTGTTTTGTTACTGACAACTCCCTCCCTCAATATGCCCTCTTTTTTTTATCATCCTCCCCACCTCTCACATCTCATTCCCTTCCTATTTTCCTGCAGAGTAAGTTAGACTGCTATACCCCTATTGAGTACGCATGTTACTTCCTATTTCAGCCAAGTCTGATGAGAATAAAGTTGACTCACTCGCCCTTTTCTCTTCACTTCCCTTCCACTGTAAAAGCTTTTTCTTGCCTCTTTTTTAATGGCAGATAATTTGCACCATTATAATTCTCCCTTTCCCTTTCTCCCAGTATATTCCTCTCTCACCCCTTAATTTCATCATTAAAAAAAACAAAGATATTACCCTTCATGTTCAACTCACACCTGTGTCCTCTATTTATATATATTCCTTTTAACTTCTAATGAGTTACAAGTATCATCTTCCCATGCAGGAATGGAAATGGATAAACCTTACTAAGTCCCTTATGATATCACTTTCCTGATTACTTCCTTATGTTTTTCCAAAGTCCTGTATTTGAAAAACAAAATTTCTGCTCAGGCCTGGTCTTTTCATCATGAATGCTTGAAAATCCTCTTTTTCATTGAATGACCACCTTTTCCTCTGAAGGATTGCACTCAGTTTTGCTGGGTAGGTAATTCTAGGTTGTAATCCTAGCTCCATTGCTCTCTAGAATATCATATCACAAGCCCTGTGGTCTTTTAATGTAAAAGCTGCTAAACCTTGTATTATCCTGATTGTGGCTCTATTATACTTGAATTATTTCTTTCTGGATGCTTGCAATTTTTTCTCTTTGACCTGGTAGTTCTGGAATTTGGCTATAATATTTCTGGGGGTTTTAATTTGGGATCTTTTTAAGGAAGTGATCGATGGATTCTTTCCCTTGCTATTTTACCCTCTGGTTCCAGAGGACCATATGGTTTTCCTTGATAATTTTTTTCCCCTGAGACAATTGGGGTTAAGTGACTTGCCCAGGGTCACATAGCTAGGAAGTGTTAAATATCTGAGGCCAGATTTGAACTCAGGTTCTCCTGACTTCAGGGCTGGTGCTCTATGTACTGTACCACTTAGCTGTCTCTGATAATTTCTTGAAAGATGATGTCCAGGCTCTTTTTTTGATCATAACTTTCAGGTAGACTAATAATTTTTAAATTTTCTCTCCTGGATCTATTTTCCAGGTCAGTTGTTTTTCCAATGAGATATTTCACAGTTTTCTATTTTTACTTTTTGGCTTTACTTTATTGTATCTTGATTTCTCATGTGGCCATTGATTTCCATTTTCTCGATTCTCTTTTTTAATGAATTATTTTCCTCAGTGAGCTTTTGTAACTTCTTTCCCAATTGACCAATTTTGCTTTTAAGTCATCCTTCTCCTTATTAGCTTTTTGATTTCTTTTTGCATCTCTCGCAATGCTTTTCCTATTTTTTCTTCTATCTCTCTTATGTGATTTTCAAAGTCCCTTTCCAACTCTTCCATGGCCTGAGTCCAATTTTTATTTTTCCTGGAGACTTTGGATGTAAGAGCTTTGACTTTATTATCATCTTCTGAGGGTATGTTTTGATTATCCTTGTCATCATAATAACTTTCAAAGATCAGAAACTTTTTGTTTTGTGCTCATTTTCCTAGCCTGTTACTCTGTTTTTTAAACTCTACTTTAGTAGGGCTCTGTTTCCAGGGTAGAATGTGCATTGTCCCAGGCTTCAGGTGTTTTGTGCAGCTGTTTTCAGAAATCCTTCTGAAGAATCTGACCACTAGCCCTCTTTTCTGCCCTAGGGCTTTAGGTGTTCCCAGTGGAGATGTAAGATCTAGTGTGCTGGCTGAAGCTGGGGCTCTGCTGACCAGGAGTGTGCTGGGACTGTACTCCAGACCCCCACTCTATTGCCACAAACCCTTTCCACTGACCTTCTGAGTCCTCCCTGATGTCCTCAGTTTGAGCCATCCAGAAGCCTCCAGCACTGCTGCTGACTCCAAGGTCACTCCTCACTGATGCTGGGGTCCTGGCCAAAACTGGGGGCTGCGCCTGGTTCCACAGACCTTTTCTGCTGACCTTCCAGGTCCTCTTTGGTGTCTCTGAGCTGAAGGTTCCAGAAGCCCCCAGCACTGCCGCTGATTCAGAGGTTGGGCCTGGGCAAGATTTGGGTCTAGAGCCGGGCTGCCCAGCATGTCCTGCTCTGGGACAGCCACCCTGGAGTCACAGGCCTTTTCTGTGGAGCTTTCAAATTATCTTGGGCTGGAAAATGTTCTAACCCATCTTTTGGGGTGTTCTGATGCTCTGGAATTGGTGCAGTTTAAACAACTTAAAGGAATTTAAATTTAAATTAAAGGAATTTGGAGCAATTTGGAGGAGAGGTTGGGCAAGGTCCTGACTTTATTCTGCTATCTTGGCTCTGCCTCCCATAAGGAAGTTGTAACTGACATCAAAATTTCACTTGCATCTTTGGAATTTCCATCCATTATGCCTTTTATTAATTCTTTGAACTGCAAATCTAGTATTTCTAGTATTTCTTCCACGTGACTGTCTTTCAGATACTTGAACAGATATGTCATGTACACTTCTGAGTCTTCTCATTTCTAGGCTAAGCTTCTTTAGTTTTTTCAATGGTTCCCAAAGGATGTGGACTGAAGGCCAATTTCCATCACAGATGCCTTCCTCTGGACATGTCTCAACTTATCACTCTCTCATGATGTGAAAAACAGAATTCAATATGTCAGATATGTTCTCATCAGGAAGAGTACAAAGGAATTATCATCTTCTTATTCCTGAAATGTATCCTCCTTCCTGGAAATGAAGATAACATTAACTTTTTTGGCTCCTACAATACAAATGATTCATATTGAGTTTCCAGTTCTATAAAACTCCTAGTTCTTTTTTAGACAAATTACTGTTTAACCTTGCCTCCCACATCCTGTACTTGTGAAGTTGATTTTTTGAACTCAAGTGTAGGACCAGTCTATAAACTCTGTCAAGAACAGAAATGAGCTTAGTTTGGGAGTATGATTTGTTCTTGAGGAAAGCATGCTGATTTTCAGTAATTCTTTTGTTTAGTTCTAAATGATTATGAACCATCCTTTAATGATATGATTTTGAATTTTGCCAACAATTAAATTAATTTACTTTTAGTGTGAAATATTTTTATTCCTCCTCTTCTTCATTCATTCTTCTTCTTCTTCCTCTTCTTGTTCTTGTTCTTCTTCCTCCTCCTCCTCTTACTCTTCTTTCTCTCCTCTTCCTCCTCTTTCTCCTCCTCCTCCTCTTCTTCTTCTCTTTCTTCTCTGGAATTGCTAATTGTATCATTCTTCTTCTTCTTCTTCTTTCTTCCCCATCTCCTCCTTCTCCTAGTAATAATGAAATTTGTCCTTTTTAAGTCTATTACTCCTTTTTGTCTTTGTCAATAATTTTTCATAGCTACCTTGACAGTGTCCTGCCAATCAAACCCTTCTTTTATGCCTAAAATTTAGTTCATTTAGACAAGCTAAGATCATGGAAGAAAGACAGATGCTCTGTAATAACCATAATACTTATTTACAATATTAATTTTGTTAACTATCTTAGAAGTAACACAAATTCATGTTAGGTATGTCTGTATTTCTCTAAATCTTTTGTTCCTATAGAGGTGCAATTTAGGATTGCCCTTACCTGGCACTCTGCAATGATAGCACCAGTTCCTCTTATAATCCTCAGATTCACAGGGCATCCAACATAAGACAGATCATGTTTCTAAAATTAAAATATACAAAAGGAACTTAATACCTGAGTTACTCTAGGATTCTTCCAGTAGGCTCCATTTCATCCCACCTCAGACTCAGGGTGGAAACCCCTTAATATCCAAAAAGAGGAAAGTTAGTGTCATGCTTCCCTTTACCTGTCAGTGCCAAGCATACCTGTCTCTTTCTCCTCTTTCTTCTTGGTGCCATTGCAGACATCCACTACTCCAACTTGTCATTGTCCCAGACATCCACTGCTCCATCTTGTCATTGTATTCATTGCTACTTCACTGGTTCCATCCTCCCAAATTGCTATCAGCTGAATTATGGCCATAATGATCAAGTCAACAAAGTATTCCCATGTTCACTTCTGAATGTGACATTTTAGGGGAAAAAAACACACACCCCATAAATTACTTGATATTCCATCTTGTGTAGAAGGGGATGGTTGGGATGTTGAGAAGACCAGAAAATATGTCACATAATAATGAAAGAAACAGAGAATATTGAGAATAGAGAAGAGAAGACAGAGATAATATAATGACTATCTTCAAGTCCTTGAAGGGTCATCTTATAAAGCAAGGAATGGGTTGTAGCTCATCACAGATTAAGGGCTAGAAGGGACTTCAACAGCTATCAAGTTTGTTACCCTCATTTTGTAGATGAGAAAACATTCTAAGAGAAGTCACATCCTTTTCTCAGTGTCAGACAGATAGGAAGCACCAGAGGAAGTATTTGAACCCCATTTCTTTGATTCTAAGGCCAGTGTTCTTTCTCTTGTAGCATTCATTTTGTCTCACTCATCTTGTTCTGATGATACCAGGGGAAAAAAAGGAAAGCATTGGATATAAAATGCAGAAAGACCATCTCAAGTTAAATGTAAGTTTAAACAGACAAGCAGAGAAACCAAAAATGTGCAATAAGAACTATCTGAAAGTAAAATAGATTTCTGCTTTGAGGTATAGTGGGAATTTTATTGCTACCCTAAGATCCCATCTTAGGAAATCTTCAAGCAAAGACTGTGCAGCCAGGTGTATCAGAGATGATGTAGGAAGAATTCTGGCACAAGTTTGATTTGTACTTGATGGTCTCTCACAGTTCTTCAAGGTTTTAGAATGCTTGAATCTGTGAGATTATTTGAAATCCCATGTGATTGACAAGGATATAACTCTTTCTTGCCTCTTAAAATTGAAATACTCTGGGCTATTTGATTCTTCTGTTCTAGGATCTATGTTCTTATATATAAAGTTGTCACTGAAAACCAAAGCCTTCTTCTGATATTTTGGGAATTTTTCTCTGCTGATCTTGCTGTATTATCCATTTCCTATTCCTGGTAACATTAGGGTGAAACTTTCAACTTTGTCTTGGCTTTCCCCCAGGACTTGTACCTCCCATTCAGTGAACTTCTCCTAGTATATCTCTTTGGAACTAAGAAAAAAACAAAACCAAAATTTGTAGTCCTTATATGCCTTTCCTTCTCCTGGATTCCTCAAGGCTGCTTGAGGTTCCTGTCAATGAAAATTATCTGGGGTGCTCCTTGGAAGAGCTCCAAAAAGAAGGGCAAGGGGAAAAACCATGGCTGGCTCCCAATTCTTACCATCTTCAGAAAAGGATGGGTGACTCTCCTGCAAAGGTTAAGATCCTGTCTTTTCCAAATATGTTTGAAGATTATACTTTCTGGAAGCAGAAAAAAATAATCAAAATAAAAATAACTTTATCTTCTTTCTGTCAGCCATCATTATCAATCTTTCCAGTTGTCCAAGCATTGTAGCACTTTTATTTAGGATCTTCCTATCCTCCAAAACCAATGTCTTAAAATGTTCTTTTTGTTGCCATTATTATGATATTCATTCTGAGTAAGATACTATGATGTCAAATTAAGCAATCTCTATAGGAATCAGGAAATACTATATTTTTCTTTCCTGTGGGTTGACTCACACTTGCCAATAATTTGAGTCATCACCTAGATGAGAGAAATTGGATGGGCTCTGAATTGGGATGTGAGCAAGTATAAACCAAAATGACAGGATTTCCTCAAAATACTGAAATCAAAGAAATTGATATAGGAATAGGGAAGTAGTTTCAAGTGCAGTAATTCAGGTCAGGAGATCAGAACTAGATCAAGGGTCAAGATTCTATATGATTCCTGATCCTGGACCATTTGTCTGAATCAATTTGGCTCCTCAAAGATTCATTCTTTTTGATGTCACATATGTGACTGACCCCTGACTTTTTCTGATTTCAGTGTAGTGTTATGGATCAGATTCATTGATTTCCCTTCTGCTCTACCTCCTATTCACACATTTGAATATTTTTGAATATTTCACCTAAAGCCTAGCTGTACATTTTATAAAATGTGTTTAACATTTATTTGTTGAAGAATAAATTAATGAACATGAAAACAGTAAATGACAAAACCCATGGATCTACTATGGATACTATTATACTTCATGAATCAACATATCTTAAGACTCATTTTATTGTTACCCTCATCTGTCAAAGAAATTGACCGGATTCAGGGTAATCATAAAAAGAAATGGTTGGGGGTATAGAGGGTAGAAGGCTGGGTTTGAAGTCTGGAAGACTTGGATATAAATATGATCTCAGGTAATTATTAGCTCTGTGTACCTGGATAAGGGACTTAACTTCTGTTTAACTTAGTTTCCTCAATTCAATTATTATTTACAGTGGGATAATAATTCGAGTTGTAGTGAGAATCAAATGTAAAAGTACTTAAGAAAGTGTCTGGCACATAATAGGTTTTTATGGAAGAAAAAGAAAGGGAAAAAAAGGGAAAGAGAGAGACAGAGACAGAGAGACAGAGTAAGAGAGACAAAGAGAGAAAAAGAGGGAGGGAGAGGGGGAAATGGGAAGGGAAAAGGTAATAAAGGGAAGCAATAGTGTGAGTATGTGTGTGTGTGTGTGTGTGTGTGTGTATGTATAAGAGAGAGTGAGAGAGAGAAAAAAGACAGACAGAAAAAGAGAGAGAGAGAGAGAATCAATGTCTTAAAATCTTCTTTTTGTTGCCATTATTATGATATTCATTCTGAGTAAGAGACTATGATGTCAAATTAAATAATCTCTATAGGAGTTAGGAAATACTATATTTTTCTTTCCTGGGGGTTGACTCACACTTGCCAATAATTTGAGTCATCACCTAGATAAGAGAAATTGATGGGCTCTGAATTGGGATGTTACCCAAAAAGAGAGAGAGAAGAAGAAAAAGAAGAAAGAAGAAGAAAGAAGAAGGAGAAGAAAGAAGGAAAGAAAAACAATGAAATATTGGCTTTGTATTTTGAAACTGATGCCTGGGCTTAGAAATCACATTATTTACACTAGTCACAAAATACATGTGTGATCATTACTTCTATAGGAGACACCATATTTTTTATTCACTGTATTTTGACATTTTAGTTTAAATATTTATTCAAATAATTATATGACTGACTAATCAGAATGATTATCAAGCAGCCTTACATAAGTGAAACACCTTCTAAATAATAATACTGTTCATAAAGGACATGTATTATATTTGCCCTTCACTAGGAAAAAACAATTAAAATGTACTGAGTCATCACTGGTTGCAGAAACAGTGCATTAAGGGCTAAGAGATAGGGGTTTGTAATATTAAAAAAAAATTCTCTAATGCTGTCATTAATTGACATGCTTAGAGAATAAGATTTTTTGGTTAACCCTCAGAAGTAAGTGTTTAGCACATAGGGGCTTAAGAAATGTTTGTTGATTTATTGGTTTTTGATCGTTTGACACTTTTTGTTTCATAGGCTATCAGAGGAGCTTCCAACTTTTTATTTACTCATCCAACATTCCATTTAATACATGGACCTATTGCTACCCTTATTGAAAATCTTTCTAAAATATATATTCATTCACTTTATGTTTTGGTAATTATACATTGACTGAACATAATTGGCCATCTCCTAATATTTGAAAATCTTGCAAGATTGCATTTAACATTGTGAGTATCCCTGACCATTACACTTACCTTTAGGTTTAGGTATTGGAGACTCAGCTTAATTTTACCTGAATCTATAGCTTCTAGAAGCTCATTCTCTGAGCTTGTTTCTATTTAATTTTTTCTTTAATTATCTGTCTTGAATAACACTGTATATATTTATGTATAAACATGTCTAAATACATATTGATGATATTTTAATGGATTTATATTTTAATTAGTATAGGTATATCCTCTACCAGTACAAATGATACTTTATCCATATCTTCTTATCCTGTGATATTATTGTTTATATCCTCAATAGAAAGTTTGCTAAATTCTCTAGTGTATGTGTCTTCCTGTTTGTCTGTATATAAACACCCACTGTTTGTCTTACTTTGTGCCTCATCATGATTTGGAGGGATCTTTGGATTCTCAAAAGTATGCTAGAAGATTACAACTTTTAACTGGCCCTAATAAGCTGGAGAGACTTTGACAACATATTCACATTATGAATATCTTTTTTAGGAATTAATTTAGGAAGGAATTTAAAAAAACAAAGGAAAAGGAAGGAAGGAAGGAAGGAAGCAAGGAAGAAAAGAAGGAAGGAATAAAGGAAGGAAGGAAGGAAACTTTGTTACACACAATCACAGTCAGGAAAAAAATATTTTTTACATTGGTCATAGCAAAAGTTGATACACAGCGCCCCATTATTTCTCTGTTAAAAGGTGGGCAACATTCTTCTTTATCAATCCATTGGAATCATATTTGATTATTTAATTGATCAGCTTCTTAAATCTGTCAAAAATTATTTTAAAAATTTAATTTATAGAATAAAGCAAACATTTTTATGACATAAAAGATTGTACATTAAACTGAAAAAAATCTACTATATACAACTTGTTATTCCTTTTAAATATATAATAAAGTTATATTATAAAATTTCTTTTTTTCTTCATTTTTTCTCCTCAAGGTGGCTACTATTTGACATAAACACACACACACACACACACATTTATGTACATACTTCTTTTTATTAGTTCTTCTTTGGATGCATATAGTATCTTCCTTCATATGTCCTTTGTAGCTAATTTGGGTATTTGGCAATAGTCAAAATGACTTCTTTGCTCAAAGTCAGTTTTAAAACAATATTTCTTTTACTGTATAAAATGTTCTCTTGTTTCTGCTCATTTGATCTTCATTATTTTGTACAAGACTTTCCATATTTTTCTAAGATCATTGAATTCATTTTTATATTATAGCAGCATTTCATCAAAACTGTTCCTTTTTAAAAAAATTAATATTGATGTTATAATATAAATTGTTCTGTTTCTGTTCACTTTAGCCTGTATTAGTTTGTACAAGTCTTTCAATTTTGGTTTCAATGAAACCATCTTTTCCCTCATTTCTTACAATGCAAGAGTATTACCTTTAATTAATATATCACAATTTTATTCACCCATTCCTCAATTAATAATATTCCTTTGGTTTCTATTTTTTCTTTTTTCTTTTTTGGCCTCCACAAAAAGAACCAGTATCAATAAAAAATATTTTCTTCTTTCTTTACTCTTTTTGAGGATATAGATCTAGCAGCTATATTATTTCCAATCTGTGCATAATTTTGACTTGCTTTTCAGAATAGTTGAGCCTATTCATGGTTCCACCAACACTATATCAATATGCCTGTTTTCCAGAAGTCCTTCCAATATTTGTCATTTATTTTTCTCTTTTTTGATCTTCTTTGCCAATCTGATAGGTATAAACTCAAAATTGCTTTAACTTGCATTTTCCATAATACTATAGATAGCATGGATTTGTCCCTTGAGACCTACCTATTTATAGCCTTAAATCATTTATCATTCAGAGAATTATAGTTTATTCAAAGAAAAATAAAACATATAATTTGGAAGAACAAAAATGACCTTTTAAATCCCTTCTTCCATCAAATGGTTCTCATGCATACATAATTCCTCAAAAGATATATTGACAGGAACAATTTCTTAATAATCTATTGATCCCTTATCAAATAACACATAAAATTAGAAAATGTAAACTCACCTACTTTATCATGAAGGTCATGCCTTGTATAAGTGGAATTGCAGTGTACAAGTGGAATTAAGATTTCTAGCAAATAGAATGTTCCTCCAGAAATTCTTATTTGTGGATATTTGCTAATCATGTCAAGTTATAGGATTTTGCAGAACAATTGATATCAATTGAAATCCATAAAGACTGAAAAAAATTTGGCCTAAATAGCCACATAGTAAAATATGTGAATGAAAATGCCTACTGTCCAAATTATTATATGCAGTTGAGATAAAAAAAAGAGCAGGTCCATTAATACATACATTTTGGATGGTCACTTTAGATGGACCATGAACTGGGCCTTGAATTGAATAAAAGAACAGTACAACAGAGAACCTGACAGAAACTGAAAAGTACTTTTATTGAAACCAAGATTTTCCATGAACAAAATCTCCAAGATTTTAGCATCACTAAGCTTCCCACAATTTGGTTTGACTTTAATTATGAAAGACAATTATCTCTGAAAAATAAACTCATTTTTTATTAATTTATTGATAAATATAATTACATGTAATAAATATAATTAAATTATTATTGATTTCCTCATTAATAAATTAAAATTTGGAACCAAAAGTCAAAATGAGAGATTCATGGTGGTTATGAGTAATTTTCAACAAAATGCCAAAAGAATTGCACAGAATGCAATCAGAGAGATTTCTGATAAGAATGGAGATGGGCCAATCATGAAGCAAGAGGAAGGCTAGTAATAATCAGTGTGTGTGTTCCACTGGGAGTCTATAATATTTAAAAAATCAAGGAGAAAGTCTTCAACATGTTGGGTGGACCTCTTGTGGGGGATTTAGGGAAGGACATAAGCAAGAGACATGGTGAAAAGATGTCTATTGGTTTACATTTGCATAATTGGAAAAAGCATCCCCTATTGATCAGATCTCAGATCCATCAAAGTGTTGAAATATATAGAGGTTAATTTGCATATATAATACAATGTATATGTAAGTATGTGTATATATGAAACTACGTGTATGTGTATGTGTGTGTGTGTGTGTGTGTGTGTGTGTGTGTGTGTGTGTATAGTCTGTACAATATCCTTTTACATTATCTCCTCATGATGTAGAAGGAACAATGGATTCTTGAAGGCCAGGCCAATGTATGATAAGCTTTGGCAGGTACTCCTAACCAACTAAATGCAAAGGCCAAATAGGTACAATAGTGCTTTCAGTGTCTGCTACTTGAGTATCAGACTCCCTAAGTACAGAGAGGATATTTGCTGGGCTGGTTGCAAGAGGGTAAGGTTTTTTTAAATCATCATCAGTAAATAGGCAACAAATATTAATTAAATATTTACTGTACTAAACTTTGGAGATGCAAAAAAAAAGCCAAGAGAAAGATAATTCCTGCCCTCATATTTTATTAGAGGCAGAATATGTAATATATATATATATATACACACACATATATAGAGAGAGATAGATAGATAGATAGATATAGATATATATGTAATTTATATATAAATTAAAAAATAATAAAAGGGAGCTGACAGGTAATGGTACAGGATCATAGTGGTGAAATCTATAGTCAGAAGGGTAATCTATTAGTCAATAGGATAATGAAGCAATATTGCTTAACTAGATCAGTTCCCAAAACAGAGGCAGAAAAAAGGAACTCACTGAAAGGAGAAGGGGCTATTGCAGTGAAGGATATTCCAGGGTGAGAAGGCCCTAAATCTGAGGAACATTTCAGGGTAAGAAGACAGAAAAAGTCAGTAGTCAATAATCACATCTGTGATGGGGATGAAGCATGACCAGTCTTCAAAATGAACTTCAGGGAAAAGACACAACAACAATAAAACTGCATTTTTCTTTTGATGAGGCAATTGGGATTAAGTGTCTTGCCATGGGCCACACAGCTAGGAAGTGTCTATGAACTTTGGCCCTCACAAGATTAGAAGGGAAACAATAAACTGGGAAAACATTTTTACAATCAAAGGTTCTGATAAAGGCCTCATTTCCAAAATATATAGAGAATTGACTCTCATCTATAAGAAATCAAACCATTCTCCAATTGATAAATGGTCAAAGGATATGAACAGACAATTCTCAGACAAAGAAATTGAAACTATTTATAGACGTATGAAAAGATGCTTCAAATCATTATTAATCAGAGAAATGCAAATTAAGACAACTCTAAGATATCACTACACACCTGTCAGATTGGCTAGAATGTCAGGGAAAGATAATGGGGAATGTTGGAGGGGATGTGGGAAAACTGGGACACTGCCACATTGTTGGTGGAATTGTGAACACATCCAGCCATTCTGGAGAACAATTTGGAACTATGCTCAAAAAGTTATCAAACTGTGCATACCCTTTGATCCAGCAGTGTTTCTACTGGGCTTATAGCCCAAAGAGATACTAAAGAAGGGAAAGGGACCTGTATGTGCCAAAATGTTTGTGGCAGCCCTGTTTGTAGTGGCTAGAAGCTGGAAAATGAAAGGATGCCCATCAATTGGAGAATGGTTGAGTAAATTGTGGTATGTGAATGTTATGGAATATTATTGTTCTGTAAGGAATGACCAGCCGGATGAATACAGAGAGGACTGGTGAGACTTACATGAACTGATGCTAAGTGAAATGAGCAGAACCAGGAGATCATTATATACCTCAACAATGATACTGTTTGAGGATGTATTCTGATGGAAGTGGATCTCTTCGATAAAGAGATCTAATTCAGTTTCAATTGATCAAAGATGGACAGAAGCAGCTACACCCAGAGAAAGAACACTGGGAAATGAATATAAACTGCCTGCATTTTTGTTTTTCTTCCCGGTTATTTATACCTTCTGAATTCAATTCTCCCTGTGCAACAAGAAAACTGTTCGGTTCTGCACACATATATTGTATCTAGGATATACTGTAACTCATTCAACATGTAAAGGACTGCTTGCCATCTGGGGGATAGGGTGGAGGGAGGGAGGGGAAAAATCGGAACAGAAGTGAATGCAAGGGATAATGCTGTAAAAATTACCCTGGCACGCGTTCTATCAATAAAAAGATATTAAAAAAAAAAAAGAAAGAACTTTGGCCCTCCTGACTTCAGGCTGGTGCTGTATCCACCGCACCCTCCACCTATCCCCCAAACTGTACATCTTAAATGGATCCTTCAGTGTATCTGAGATTACATCAATGCCATTACTGCCTTAGTGCCACTATTGTATAAGTCCAACAATTTTTATTCTAGCCAGCCCTCGTCCATCCCTTTTCATAAATCTTCCATAGTGGAGCTATCCATTGTAGTGTATATCTTCCTCTAGATTATTTTTCTTTCATCAGCATGTGGATAGCCAGTTAATTAAAGGTTCTGGTATCTGGGCTACAGCTAATAAAGATTTTACTGTCATAGAAACAGTATCTGTCTGCCCTTGAGGAATTTACAACCTAAAGGGAAAAATAAGAAAAATACACATGAAAACCATGTATTGCATACTAAAGAAATCATAAATAGGCACTTTAATTATAGCTGCAGAAAGCTATGTACATAAATGTCATAGAAATGTTGAAAATGATTGGAAGGCCTAGAAAATTGTAGGATCCTAGATTTGGAGGCAAAAGGAATCTGAGAGCTTGTGAAGTCCAACCTCATTTTTTTTTTTTTTTGGTTGATTGCATTTGGGATTAAGTGACTTGCCCAGGGTCACACAGCTAGGGAGTGTTATGTATCTGAGATCAGATTTGAACTTCAGGACTGGTTTTCTACCCACTACATCATCTAGTTGCTCCAGTCCAACCTCATTTTAAATGTGAGAAAATACTCACAAAAATTACTTACTTAAGGTCATTCAGCTAGAATGTACCTGAAGTAGGAAGAGAACCCAATTGTTCTTGGAGCCAAGTGCCCTATTCAGCTCATCATGGTTAGTTAGAATGATTTCTTGGGATAGGCAAATTCTATTAATGGTTTTGAGAAAGAGGGACTTAACCTAGCAAAATGGAATAAAGAGTCAATTATTCCCTATTAGTTTGTGGGTGGAAAGAGGTGGTGGTACAGATATTTGAGCACATTTTTGAGATTTTTAAGGAAAAAAAAAACCATGAAAACAGCAATGAGCAAGTGCCTTTCAGTCCATTTGTAGACATTTCCATCAAGGTCACCAAGATGTTGTGTGATCATTAATGTTGCAAGGGAATTAAGAATCAGATACCTAAAGTTCTCATCCTAGTTTTGACTATCTCCCCTATGATTTTTATAAGGGAATATGAGACACAGGTAAGGTGGAGTAGCATATAGTTATATATGTATTGTATTAATCAGAGTCATGTAATCATTGCTGCCAGTGAGTCATAACCATAACTTAATTTGAGAAAGACAAGATTTGTGGTCCAAATCACCACAAAACTGAGGGAAAAATTCTTAACTTTCACTGTTAATAGGTTAAGAGCTGGTTTAAGATGAAGAAATTGACATTAAGGTTAATAAGGTAATTGGCCCAAAGTCAAACAGATTCAGGATTTGAACTTCAGGTCTTTTGATATCAAATCTACAGCTCTGTCACTATTTCATGCTACCTATAGCTTCCTTTTAGAATTAGGACTCTTAATCTAGGATCTAGAGGTCCATTTCAAGGGGATTTTTTTAACTTAGAAGGGGAAAAATATTTCATATTTTTTCTAAATTCTGATTTACACTAATTACTTCCTTTAGTTATTTAAGAAAATGATTCTGAGAAGGGTTTCATGGTCTTCAGAAGACAGAATGTGAAAGAGGCTCATGATTCATAAAAGGTTAAGACCCTCCTTTAGATTGTCATGAAGAAGAAAAAAAATATGCCCCAATGCTTTGACTTCTTGATCGAGATCCAAATTTGTTTGCTTCCTTTTTGTTGGCAAGCTTAGTCAAAGGCATAAATGTTTCCTTACTAGGAATGTACTAGTAACTTCTCAGAGTCTTTTACTATAGTCTGACAATTGCTACAGAGCTCAGGCAACATCTGTTTAAATTCCTGAAGCAAAGTTAACATTGTCAGGCCACAGGAAATCTGCCTAATATCTGAAGACATACATATGATCTCTCTGCCAAAATGATCAAATAACGACTTTTAAGTTGCAATCCTTGTAAGTCTCATGCTCTTTGGGCTATGTGGATTTTATATTTTCTCAGGAATTCTCCTTTTTAAAATGTTTTAATATAGAACTGTAGCTTCTCACTTATGAATGGCAATGACTACTTTTAAAAACATGGTGTGTGTGTGTGTGTGTGTGTGTGTGTGTGTGTGTGTGTGTGTAAAGGACACTAATGAGGAAAAAGCTCTCTTATAAAAATACTCTTGATTTATATTGAAGTTTAAGACATTGGGCCCTCTCTGATTGACCATGTTCATACTCTGGAACTTAGAAAATGATTATCTTTTGGATTCTGGTAACATTGTGCCATCCTATGATGTATAAATCCAAATTACTTGCTTTCAGTAACGTTCAATTTAATTAAATTCAACAAGCATTTATATAGTACAGACTACAAGCTTAATACAGTCCTAGGTGGTGTGGACACGAAGACAAAAATTTAAATGATGTCTACTCTCAAGAAACTTTTGTTCCCCTTGGAGTGGTAGTAAGGAAGTAGCTCTTGGGCAGAATTTTTTTTTTTCCAAAAAAAAAATTATTTTTATTCAAGTAACTGCAAGAAAATAGGATACATACACAGAGAGACAGAGACACACACACACAGAGCAAGGGAGACAGAGATAGACAGAGGGGGAGGGAGGGAAGGAGAGAGGAAAAATATGAAAGGAGACATCAAGTCAGACAATGAAGGAGGGATGAAAGGAGGGGGAAAAAGAGAGAAAGCAAAAATGTGCCAAGATTCTCATGTATTAATATTCATTTAGAAGTTCCCCCATTTACCCTTATTTTTCTCTTTTGATAAATCTATTTTCCTGAAATCTTATGTGGTTCTAATATTTTCATTAGAGTATCCTTTTCCTCTGTCACCTTTAAAATGCTATTATTGCCTTTACCTCCACTTCAATTTTACAAACCCAGTCTCATGTTTGTCATGTCAAAGAAGGCTAGGACCAAAATGGAAAAAAAAGAAACAACCCAGAATCTTATTTTAAATGTTTTTTAACCTACATTTATCCTAGAATTCTGGTACTTCTTAAATCTCTGTAGCTTTTTTTAATCAACAACTCCTTTTTTTGTTTCTCTATTAGTTGCCTAATGAATCTTGTACAGAAGACTTCACGTGTGTAAGTGGCTTTAGGAGGGTCCCCAGTAGAGTAGAATCATATTTCAGAGAAATTTTTACCGGTAGGGTTTGTCTTCTTCTGACCAAAAAAAAAAAAAAAAAAAAAAACTTTTGAGGGATGGAGTTAATGTAATGAAGTACAGAACTTTTCAGATTGCTCTTAATATATCCATCATGTCCAGACCTCTTATTGACATGTTGGCTTTCTTGTTTTTGATTTAAATTGTCAGACTCGCTAACATGGCCCCAACATCCTTAATGTTTGTGGCAGAACACTGACAAGATGTTACTTACAGTTAATTAAGGCTGAGAGCATAATAAACAATCCTGGGATCCTAGCAGCCTCTTTTCCTCTGGTGTTGAGTTGGCTGGATCTTGACCTCCATGCTTTACAATTAAGGCAAGGCTGGCACAGGGTGCAAGGTGGAAACGGTTGATTAAAACCTTGGGCAAACTAACATCCTTATGGGAAAATAAGACAAGCCAAAAGACCTGGGGTAATGAGGAAAGGAAGGGTCAGGGCAGGAATATAGAATAGGAGATTATGACCCCAGAGTTAACTTCTAGGTCCAACGTGAATGTGATTAAAAATCAGAAATTACATGGGTTATAAAGGGAAAATGCTCACAAAAAAGGGAGATGGTCAGAGAAGAAAATCACATACATTTGTTTTCAATCTGCAGGTAGCATGGTGTGGTAGAACAATCACAGCACTTGGGATGAGAGGATCTTTTTTTGGTTTTGTTTTGTTTTTCAGAACCTTTCCCATTAAAAATGCTTTCAGATTGAGTGATCAATTTGCCCCAATCTTTTTATTCTCTTCACGTAACATGGTACCCAGCACATAATAGTCACTTAATAAATGCTTATTAAGGGAATGAATGAATTTAGTCTTTGCTACTTATCTCTTGAATGATCTTGGCCCAGTCACTTAATTTCTCTTGGTCTCAGTTTCCTCATCTATAAAATAAGAGATTCAGTACTAAATTGTGGATTTTCAAATAAGCCATGGGTAGATTCTGGGGGAAAGTGGAAACATTTCAATTATTTTTCTTGGCTTATCTTCAGAAAAGACACTAAATGGATAGAATCTTCCCATTTTGGTCAGGAATTTGAGCTTTTGTTCTCTAGAACCACAAGTCTGCTACTGTCTTTGGGCCTTAGTGTCCTGCTAACATAGGGTCTCTCTCAGTGATAGGACTTCAAGTCTCATCAGATATATCAAAGGGACATTGTTAGATGCTACTAAATGGAGGAGAGTTTGAGAATTTTTCTTCTTCCCTGATATAAATCCAGTTAAGAGTGAAATTTTGTCATTTCCTCTGTGGGACACAGAGGTTTTATTCAATGATAAGTGAATGGATTTCTTTTCTGCTACAAATCTCTAATTCTTATGTAGTTGCCAGAGAAAAGGGGGGAAAAACACTATCCTCCTTTGGCAATAAACAATTTTTTTTGCCTTCAAAAATAATTTTTTTTTTTACATTTGTGTTTTTTTTGGTAGGAGATGAGGGCAAAAAGTGAAAAAAATAAAAGAGAGAAACGATCCAGCTCCTTGTAAGATTGATCAATGAGTCTTTTCTTTATCGCTTCCTTTGCCAGCCTTGGGGTCCTGTGAATTCCTTGGCAGAGCCCTTGTCCTCTCTTGTAGTAGGTTCATTTGCTAAGCACATTTATCCTCCAAGATCTGAACTCACCAGCCAGGAGTTTAGGAGTGTGTTTTTGGACTCTGATCACTCCAGGTGTTAGTACTGCTTGGAGGAAATTAAAGGGGAAAAAAGTGCATGTGTATACATGCATGCATATGTGTGTGTGTGTGTGTGTGTGTGTGTGTGTGTGTGTGTGTGTTTTAAAAGGAACATTTGCTAGGGGGTGACCCATACATTTAGCAAGACAGCTGGTCTTTTTGGAGAAGGAGAGTCCCAGTATGCAGGAGGGGCTGAGGTAGGTAAAAAGTTAATAATTATCAACAAATCAAATGAAAAGCTTTAGGGGCTAATATGTTTTAAATGGAGAACTTCTCTATGGGCTCCTTGTAAAGCAAATGACATCATACCCAGCATGGTAATACATTTATTGGTTAGTCTAGCGCCTGATTGAGGGGAAAAGGGGGGTGTTTAATAAGAGAGCTGGATGTTCTGCCACCTTCATCAC
Organism: Antechinus flavipes; assembly: GCF_016432865.1. Classification (NCBI taxonomy): domain Eukaryota; kingdom Metazoa; phylum Chordata; class Mammalia; order Dasyuromorphia; family Dasyuridae; genus Antechinus; species Antechinus flavipes. The sequence continues at coordinate 130,159,459 of NC_067399.1, read as the reverse complement.
AGAGGGTGATAGATTAAAAACATACGTGCACAAAAACCTTTATTTTAATGAAGTAAGAGGCTTGGTTTAGATTGCTTTGCTCAGTGACTTAGAACAATAGGAGAAGATACTTTCTTTGGCAGTGGCAAAACTAAAAATGGTAACCATCATATACCTAACTTGTTTAGGGTATAGTTATCTACTGTAGCCTTCTTCTAAAAAAGGGGACAATACTTCAGAGTATAAATTTTGGCCCTCTTACCAATGACATCTGTTCATGGAGGAATTCTACTATTTTATTTGGCTCCCTGTTTCTCACCAACTACACTGTCTTTGGACTTCTTTGTATCACTCCATCTCACCTTCCCCAAGAAATTCCTTAAGGAAAATCTCATTATCCTGAAAGTTGAATCTTCCTGAGGCTCATATCTCATCAATACCCTATATCCCTTTGGATGGACTTTCTGACCAGGGAACAGGACAATGATCTCTAGATCTCCATTTCAGAAAGGGGTTTTAGCACAGTTTGCTCCCTATTTCCTATCAGTTTCTCTGTTTTTGGACTTACATGGAATTCTCCATCATTCCCTGCAAACCGATACCTCTTTTTTCTTCTTGCCTCCAACCCCATCCCAAACTTTCTTTTATGCTTTATTTTCTTCTATTAGATTATAAGATCCTTAAGGGCAGGGACTGTCTTTGTGTTTTAAACAAACAAATTTGTATTTGTATGTATCTCTTAGCACAATATCTGACACACAGTAAGTGCTCCATAAAAATTTATTGATTGATTGATCAGTGTTGTCTTTTCAAACATCCTAGGAAGACTGACAGGCTCTTAAAGCTCTAAGAAATTATACACTGTTAGAGCTGGAAAGGACCTTAGAATTCACCTAATTTAACTTCTTCATTTTACAAATGAGAAAATGGAAGTTCAGGGAAAAAATGTGACCTGAATAAAGAAATCAGTGGTAGATTAGAACTCAGTTCTCCCCTTCTTATTGTAATTGATTTTTCATTCAACTTGACTTAGTGGCTTGGTGGATAGAGCATTGAACATAAAGTCAGAAAGACAGGAATTCAAATCCTGTGTTAGAAACTTCCTAGCTCTGTGGTCCAAGTTTCCTCATCTATAAAATTATTGTGAGGATTAAGTGAGATTTTATTTGTAAAATACTTTGCAAACCTTAAAGTACTATATAAATACCATCTATTATTAATAAACTAACTTCACTAATCCATGCTTACAATGTTCCAATTGGAAACTATTATAAGAAAATGTGGTATACATTTCACTCTGTACTCTGTATCTCAAGTTAGCATTAGAGAAGAAAAAAATAATCATAAATTAAACATATTTTATGTTAAAATATAATACTAAAAGTAGCACAAAAAGGGTACAAACAGGAAATTTCATTACTATAGTAAAAATGTTGTTTTAGAGTTAAAAATAAACATATCAAAATGTATTTTTTATATAATTCTCATTTTTATTCTTTGTTGCATATGGATGTTTTCATAATTATTCAATGATTATTAAGTTCATAATAAAAAAGAACACATCTTTAAAAGAAAATAAATTATGACATAGTGGAGACCAAATTCCAGAAGACTTATAGTAAATTCTAGCTCCAATTTAGTACATAGCTCACCATATAACATGAGCACAAGTCATTTCCCCCTTTCCAGGCCTCAATTTTTTAATATATAAAATGAGGGATCTTATTTATTTATTTATTTATTTATTTTTTCATGTTTCATTTTTTATTTGCTCAAACTTATTAGTAATTGTTTTTTTTTTTTTTTAATATAACTTTTTATTGACAGAATCCATGCCAGGGTAAAATTTTTTTACAACATTATCACTTGCACTTGCTTCTGTTCTGATTTTTCCCCTCCCTCCCTTCACCCCCTCCCCTAGATGGCAAGCAGTCCTATATGTTAAATATGTTGCAGTGTATCCTAGATACAATTATATGTTTTCAGAACCGAACAGTTCTCTTGTTGCACAGGGAGAATTGGATTCAGAAGGTAAAAATAACCCGGGAAGAAAAACAAAAATGCAAATAGTTTACATTCATTTCCCAGTGTCCTTTCTTTGGTGTAGCTGCTTCTGTCCATCATTGATCAATTGAAACTGAGTTAAGTCTCTTTATCAAAGAAATACACTTCCATCAGAATACATCCTCATACAGTATCGTTGTTGAAGTGTATAATGATCTCCTAGTTCTGCTCATTTCACTTAGCATCAGTTCATGTAAGTCTCTCCAAGCCTCTCTGTATTCATCCTGCTGGTCAAAATGAGGAATCTTAGAACTAAAAAGGATCCCAAAGAAGGAGTAGAAAAGACCAATGTCTCAAAAACCTTGAAAGAGAGAGTAAGAAGGAAAAAGATGGATCAATAGTATCAAAAGTTGAAAAGAAGAAAAACAAGGAGTGAGAAGTGAGTAAAGGTCATTTGATTTGTCAAGTAAGAAATCCCTGGCAACTCTGGAGAAAAGAGTCAATTGAATGATGGGGCTTGCAATGTTCTTCCCTCCTCAAGTCTGCCTCCTGACCTCCCAGGCTTCATTTAGGTGCCAACTAAAATTCCATCTTTTATAGGAAGCCTTTCTTAATCCCACTTAATTGTTCCCTCCTCCTGTTAATTTTTTTCCTATCTGTCCTGTATATAAATTACTTTAACTACGTTTGATTTCATGTTATTTTTCTTATTTGTAAGTTCTTGAGGGCAGGGACTGTATTATGTCTCCTTTTGTATCCTCAGGATTTAGTATAGAGTCTGGCATCTAGTAGGAACTTAATACATGTTTATTGATTGATTGATTAGTTTGTAGTCAGATTGTAGGGAGTTCAAAACACAATGATAGGAAGGGGGAGGTGCTGACTTCATATGGCTTATCAAGGTCACAAAAGAGAGGAAAAATACAAAATCATAGTAGGCATGAAATTAATTAAGGGAAGTTTATATTTTGTATAATTTGTTGTATGCATATGAGTATGAATACAAGTATACCAAATCAGTTTGTAAATGATTAATGAATCTCCTTATTCCGATAAACTTAATTTGCTGCTTCACCTTACCTAGAGAATGAAATGACTTATCCAAGCTCCAATTACTAAAGTTACCTAACTGTAATCCAAAGAGAGGACATTAATCTTTACTGCTCAAGGTACTTTCCTGATCAGGAGTTCCCTACCAATAAAATCAAAAGTCCATTTCCATGCCATACCATCAAATCCCATCCTCAAGGTATCCCAAGAAAATAGAATTTGTACTTAGGTTTTCTGATTCCTAGTCTCCTTCCACTGTGCTCCCTTTCATGTACTAGACAATTTCCAAGCTTTCTTCCAGATGTATGATTCTACTCTATTTCTGTAGATAAGAGGTATTACTGACTTTGTTTGAGCTGCTGAAATATGGAGAGAGTGGAGAAGTAAGACTCATTCAGATAAGCACCCATTTAAATATTGGTCCCAACCTATCAGGTCCTTGGGCACATTTCTAGAAGGGATTCTGTGTGTACTCACTATTTAGGTATTAGAGGTATCAGGAAAACTGCTTTTCCTGAGATATGTCAACACATTTCTTAAAGGCCTTTAAAGGATTCAAAATTGCCACTTGGCATGGATTTAGTAGAGGGCAATTTCTGATCAGGTTTACCCTAAACTCCATGATTTTGGAGGCCCTTTCCTCAGAATTCTGATATTCTGTCATTAATTATGAAAACCAAAAACGTAGGATCCAGAAGTTCAGTCGCTGAAATGAAAAGTGAACAGGAAAAGAAAAAAAAAAAAAACACAAAACCAAAACTCTGGGATATTCACATTTCAGGACTTCAAAGGTTCATAGTGTCAGCTGTGACTACTTAGGGGCAGGAAAGTAGACAGAATGATGGATTTGAAGTCAGGAAGAGCCAAATTTGAATATTGGCTCAGATACTTATGAGCTAAGTGACTCTGGGCAAGTCATCAGCTTCAGTTACCTCACCTGTAAATTGAAAATAATAGTACCTACCTCACCGAGTGGTTGGGAGTATCAAAGGAGATGCCATATGTACTTTGTAAAACTTAAAGCACTATAGAAATGCTAATCTTATTAGTAGAATTATCTGGACATAGATAACAACCTGTTTATGCTTTTTAGCACATGGTTCTTCATGAGCTTAGTCAAAAGCTCTTAGTGATTCATCCTTAGTCAAAAGAAATTCATCCTTAGTGATCAACCTCTTGAAGGAATGTTTATCTCTGATCTTAATTAGGCTGGTCTTTGGTTGCTATGTATAGTGCCTCCTAGCCCATATATAAAAGGCTTTCTAACTTGGTGAAAAACAAATAGGCTTTTCACTTTGTTAGCATGCTTTTTGAGTACCCAACCTTATGCTTCATAAACTCTGAAACTGTATTCAGGAAGATGTGAATTTTATTTTGCCCTCAGATTCTTAACTATTTCTGTGAGTCTGAGTAAGTCACTTATGTTTGCCTCAGTTTTCTCAAGTATAAAATGGGGATAAGAGCACCTACTTTGCAGGATTGGTCTGAGGATCAAATGTGATAATATTTTTAAAAAACGTTTAGTATAGTGTCTGGCACATATCACATGCTTATTCCCTATTCTTCCCTGGTAAGAATCAGAGAAAGGCTTTAATGATGAGGTATATTCATAATTCACAGAAATTAAATTTGAATTTTTGGGAAAGACTTTAAGTAGTTCATCTTTCTAATTCATAAAATTGAATACTGGAAGGGACCTTACAAGAAGAGAAGAAAATGTCTGGTCTAAGGTTATGCATGTAGGAAGTAGTACTTGCTGGGATTCTAAGCAAGTTCTCCCAATTTCAAATCCAAAACTCTGTTCACTTTGCCATGTTTCATCTTCCCAGAACTCCATACTCTTGAGCACAGATGTGTCGGTCTGGTCTCTGGTCTGCGGTTAGACACCTGGATGGTGCCACTGAAAAGTGCCTGGCAAATCAAAAACATGAGCTCTGTCCATTTAAGCAACATACATTTCTTTTGCCCATGAATGAGCCTGAAAAGAGAGTTTATGGAAAACAAATAAATTGGATGTATCTCAGACCTGGCACCCTCACATTAAAAGCTCACAGGTCTCTCTGCTGCAAAGAATACAGCAGACACTAGAATGAGGCCATATTGTGTCCTGTAGTACAACTTCATTACTACCAAGGAATTTCTCAGTCTTCACAACAGGGCAGGGGGATGTGCCCAGGAACTAGGAATAGGTAGGAATATGCAATTCCAGGGCAGAAACTGCCAGAATTGAACCTCACTTAAGTAAACCCAGATCTTTGGGTTCAAGGGAATCCTTATATTCAGGATGATGGTTATCTTTTTAGGGAACTGCTCATCATCTCACATAGCCTTACCCATAGTAGACCCTTGATAATAAATATTTTTTGTTTGATTAATTTAGCAGGGTGGGAATAAAGGCCCTTTTCTTGTTCTCCTCACCTCTAACTTCCCATCTTTCACTTTCAAAAGAAGAGGAAAAATTACAACTATACCATTTCTTGCCTGCTTTAGGTTTCTGGGGAAAATTTGGAACTGCCCCCATTTTCAGCTTGTGTTTGCTTGGGGCTCTCAGTTATTCTGCTCCTTTCTTCTTCACTGTCAGCCTCTCTCCTGCTTCCAGCTGGGCCTTGTGTGTGCATTAGGGATTCAGTGGGAAAGGTGATGCTTGCTGACCCCCAGTCATTAATCAATCTACTCGAGCCAGGGCCTTTTTCACAGCCAGAGGCTGCAACTCATTGGCCCTGGGGAACTGCCTAATAAAATGACAAGAGGAATGAGTTTATTTCCTGTCCTCAAGTTCTTGGTGGGAACCAATGGTGGGGTGTGGATGAGGGTTTGAACTGGAGTGGAAGGTAAAGGGGAGTAGAGAAGTGATTTGGGTGTTGAGTGACATGATGGGAGTGATGGTAGGAGTGGGAGGGAGGAAGGAGGTGGGGTTGGGAGCCATTCATGATACTTGCTCAGACTAAATTTTCTGCCTTCTGGAAAGACATTTGGCAACATGTTTGGGGGTGGGGGAGGTGGAGAGTGTTTATTTGAGAAACCATGTTTCCTGAGCCTGAGTTCACTCTGTGGCTCATGGTGTCTGTTTTTCCCTCCCCTTACGCCCACCTTGTTGCCCAGTACTGCCCTTCTAAAGGAAACTTTGCAACAGGAGGGGAAGAAGGAGGATTCTTTGAGCTGTTGCTAGCCTACAGTTGCCAAATACCTGTCCCCGATTCCAGGAACCATCTGAATTGAGCACAGCGTTGAGAAAAACCAAGATCAACACAGTAGGTATTTATAATCAGCCATCCAAACTTCCAGCTCATTAATCATCAGGTCAGCCCGGGAAGCTGGGTCCTTCCAGTCCTGATGTTCCCATCCCTGGGGAACACTTTGAACATTGCACAACTGGTAACAATTTTCTCAAATTGGAGAGGGTTTTTTTTTTTTTTCTATTTCTTTCACTCCCCTTGAACAGCCCCCAGCCCTGCCTTGCCTCCCACCAATCCCAGTTAATGGACCTTTTGTTCTGCCTGCTATTGCCTCACTAATCAGGTTACATCATATGGGAGCTATCAGCAGAGAGAGAGGGCAGGCACTGGGAATGGAAAATCAGGCAATCACAGAGCAACCTTTAGTGACTCTATGACAGTATGACATCCAAGAGATAACCAAGCTGGGCTGACCTGGGCTACAGATCACTACCCCTGAAGGTGAATGTCTGTAGCTTTCACTCAAGGGCTTCCCCCAATTATCTAGATCATGAACAACCACACCCAAAGTGCCTCCAGTGGTTCAATTTCCCTCTATGCTTTAAGAAGGGTTGTCTTTACTCGAGTTGTTGTCTGTTACATGAAAAATGAAAGTATTTCCCTGGAAACCCTGGCCTGACTTTCAAATTAGAGTCTGAGAACTGCACTAGAGAAGCATTCTCCCAGGGAGTCCATAGACTCCACTGCAGTGGGGACCAACATAATGAAGGGAAAAGTGTTCTTTATTTAAACTCAAAGGACCTGAGTTCAAATCCTAATTGACATTGACAAACTGTATTAACGTGGACAACTTATTTAAACCTCTCTGGGTCTTAGTTTCCTCAACTGCAAAATGATGGGGTTGGATTTCTAAGGCATCTTCCAAATATGAATCTGTGAATCCTTCAATGGGAAATGAAAAGAGCATTGGACCTGATGTCAAATGATTTGGGAATCTTATTTAATCATAAAATATTCGTTATGCTTTCAGGCAAATCACTTAACCTTAGGCCTCAGTTTACTCTATAAAAATGAAGAGAGTTGACCTGGATGCAGAAATAGTTCCAAACTCTAGTTTCTATGATTCAGTTAATTTTTTTTTATTGCTGTTTGGCAAAGACGTGCCACTGGGGTCTATATTTAATTTTGAACTAAAAGTTCCTTGATTACAAGAAGCACATTTTTCATTTTAGTATAAAATTATCAAAGCTCAGAGCTTAAAAATGACTTTAGGATATTTAATCTAACTTTTTGCTGAAATACAAAACCTCACTACGATATCCTCAACAGATATAGTTAAGCATGGCAATGTTTGAAAATAGGAAGGAAAATTAAAATCAAAGGTCCTGTGTTTGGATCCCAGCTTTGTTGCTTATTAACTATGTGAGCTTGTAAAACTCTAGGTAAATTCTAAACTTCCAGCTAGCCATAATTTCTATAATCCTAGCCATGCAGCTTGTGCTTGATGTTCTCCAAGAGTAGGGAACTCATTACTATTCCTATCTCCCTTCCTACCCCTATTTCAGACCAAGAAAGCTAATTCCATTTTTTGGGCAACTTCATAATGGTTAAAAATTTATCTCCCCTTGTACCAAATCAAAAATCTATCTCTGAGTAGTTTCTACTCACTGGTGCTCAATCAGTCTTTTTAGGTTGAAAACAAGCTTAATAACCTAATTTTTCAGATACTTGAGGATAGTCATTACATCTTCTTAAATTTTATCCTCTCCAGGCTCAAACTTCTATTTTTAAATTTTTTCCAACAGACCCTTAATCTATGGTATAGTTTTGAGTACAACTTTCCATCTTTTCCATCTTCCTCTTGATATTCTCTAACTTACTGCTGTTCTTAAGATGTTTAGCTTTGAGCACCGTAAACTAAATGAAGTCTGAACAGGACAGTCTATTACAAAGAGTATCTAGTACAGTGATAGACATTAATCATGCCTCAGGAGAGATACTTTTATTAACTGATTTATGTCTATACCATGTAAAGCTTTGAGATCATGCTTAGGAGAATCAGAGCTTGTGGAAAGGAGTCATAGGATTATTGATATAGACCTTGGAGGATAGACAGGAAGTCACCAAATTCAATCCCTATCCTTTACAGATAGGTAAATTGAGGCCTGGAGAGATTAAGTGTCTTGCTCAGGGACATAGAGCGAGGAAAGGTTTGAAGTGAGATATCGATGAAAGTCTTACTGACTTCAAGTTCTACACTCTCTCCACTTATGGGTGCTGCTCAAACATCAAAGGGCTTGTTGATAAAGGGGACCCTACCTTAAGCTGATGCATTTTCGGAGTTTTCAGCCAAGAAAGTGAGTCCATCCTGCAAGTCAGAAAAGTTCTTCACATGGCCTTTGGCTCAGCTAAGGTACTGTTTTATCTCTTTTCAACCCTGTCATTGAGATGAAGGGAGTTGGCCTGGATGTGATGGGGGATGTGAGCAGGGCTGTCATTTCAGTGTTGTCTGTTATCCATCCACAAGACCCCTGGGGCCAGATTTTTCAGACTTGTCTGCTTGCCCAGAAAGGGGCAGGCCTAAGCCCTACAGAAATTAGAAGCACATATGCTTGGCCTAATAGAAATGGAGAAGAAGAACAGGCTGGTTCAAACTAATGCTTTGAATCATCACATAGAAGTTAATACAGCTTGGGGAAACTTGGGGAACTTTTCTTCCCCTGTACAAAGGAAAGAATCCATAATTAGGTTGACAGACTCAGAAAATGTCAGAGTTGAAAGAAATCTTGGAGAACATTTAGTCTAAGGCCTTCATTTTACTGTGGAAGAAATGCGACCCAAAGTCAAACCTTCCTCTTTTAAATTCTGAGTTCTTACCAACACACTCTGTGTATGAATATTGGTGGTCATCTGGTCCAGCTTCTTAATTTTTTCAGACAAGGCCTAAGTATCAAAAGGCCAAGATTACAGAAACTCATACAAGCAGAGGTTGAATTCAAACTCGGCTCTAAGCTTTTCCCCATTTCCCAACGTCTCCCTCAGAGCCGGTTTTAAAGATGCTCAGACCTTGGTGACCATTGGATTAGAAGATCTCCATTTCTGGGCTAAAAGCTGGTTTTTGTTCGCGCCTGTCTCTCTTAACGTTGGGCCCTCTGGGAGCTGCTCATGGTGGAGGGGAGGAGGTAGATCAAGTTCCACAGTGGGCAGGGCTCCATCCCTCCCCAAGGGAGCATCTTTGTGCCCGAGAAGCGCCTCTTTGCAAGCTGCTCTCCCCACCCCCCGGACCTCTTCCCTGTTGCAACTATATCATACCTTTTACAAAAAGTCACTTTGAGGTCACTGTTTTTTGTCCAGTATTTCAATACATTAAATGCAATTACTTCATTGTTGATTTACCTGTCATTACAGGCATGTGTTGGGACATGATTTATTGAGTGAGCTTTGTGCCAGTTGACTTGCAGTGGATTGTGCAATATTCAAAGGGCCTCATTTGCTTGGCATTACATTAGAAGCATGATGATTGCAACACAAAGCAATGTAAATGAATTCTGAGAGGCTCCATCATTCATGTTGTCATGTACTGAATCCTATTATTATTTATTACCATAATTGTACTGTGTTTCCTGGGGCGATAAATTAGGACTGATGGGCCCCGCTGACAGTCAAGGGCTGGACTCGCTCTATATAATTTAATAGGGATACTGTAGGGTCTGTGTTGTGTGTTCAAAGAAGATTGGGGAGTGAATTTGGTAACTAGGAAAAAAAAAAAAACATCCCGAGTTCCCCCTCCCCCTCCCACTATGCTTCCCCCAGCCTTCTGCAGGGTAGTGGTGCTAGGGGGGCCTGTTTGGTTTGGTTTGGGTTTTTTTTCCTTCTGCAGTTTAGGGTCCTGATATAAGCTGGGTAAGAAGGAAAAGCTGACTGAGCTGGAAACTCATGTAGCACAGTAGCAAAACCTGGTTTCCTGTCCCTCTTTGATACATAGTAACGTAAGTCACTTAACCTCAATTGTCCAAAGCAACTTTTCAGAGTGTACATTACAGAAAAGATACTTATTTGCATTGGTAGAAGCTTCTACACCTGAAATCATAGATCTAGTCACGAATGTTCTTCCATTGCATCTCCTCAACCTCCCCCCAAGTGGAGAGAGCACTAATGTTCCAAAGGAGGGAAAGATTCACTGCTTCCCATCCCAGTGCACCGTGTTTAGATGCTAATAAGTTGCTGTGATTTGCATCAGACAAGGAACAAGCCCTTTTCTTGGTCTCAGTCAAGTGAAATTGTCCTTGGGTCTTAGATCAATGTGATGGCTGCCAAGATAATGTTGTTTAAAAAAGAAGTCACAAATCAACCATCACAACCCTTTTATGTTGCAGGTAAATTAACCAGAGCACAGAAAGGAAAGGAATTGTCCGAGCCCACACAGCTACCCACCAAGCCATTTAAGTGTTCATTCTTCTTAAGAGTAAAACAAAATTGAGATAATAAAAAAAAGGGAAGATACCCAAGAAGGTGGTGAAGTATTAGCTTCACTCCCATACTACCTAACTCCAAAAGTCACAGCCTTTATTTAGGTCTTGGAAATGCAAGCATGAGCTGTGTGTCCCACAAAATCCAACTCAGATGAAGAGCAATTGAATAGAAACATTTTAATTAAAAATAACTGATTTTTCTGAACACTTTCAAGGTATGTGAAGCTCTTTATAAATATGAGCTCATGTGAAAATGGGCACGTGATGGCCAAGGGCAACTCCCCCCTCCCCAAATCCAGAAAATTCAATGTTTCAACGAAACAAACATTTATTATTACGCACCTGCTGTGTGTGAAGTGGTGAAGTATATACACTGGAGAGTCACCAAAGAGGGTGACGTCAAAGGAAAGATCCAGATGCCTTCCCTTCTAGATCTGGAATCCTCATTTCTTACTTTTAGAAAAAGAACACACTAGAGAATGGTATAGAAGTATTGCCAGACAAATAAGTCTCTGTAAATCTCCATTAAGCACAGATCCTACCAAACCAACTCATTGTTATAGTCTACAAAAGCATTATTGTATCTAGCTCTGAACCTGGGACCCTTAGCAAACATTTATTAATTACCTACTCTATGGCTTTACAACAACTCTGTGATATTGATGGTATAAAGATGGATATCTCTGTTTTATAATTAATCAATCCTCAAGTATTAAGTAGCTACTCTATGTCAAGAACTGTGCTTGAAGCTGGAGATACAAAGACAAAAACAAAAATCTCTTTCTTAAAGGAGTTAGCATTCTATATGGGGGAGAGGAGGAAAAGCACAAAACATATGGAAATCAGTATATACAAAGTAAATATAAGGCAATTTTGGCAGGGAGACAAGAGGATTCTGGGATGATCACAAATGACTTCATTTAAGAAGTGGCATATATATATATATATATATATATATATATATATATATATATATATATATATATAATTAGGGAATAAAAGGGAAAAGGAAAGAGAGAGTATATTCTGGGCAAGAGAAAAGTGTGGAGGTAAGAGATGGACTATAAGTCATTTGTGAGAAATAGCAAATAATCCAATTTTGCTAGAACATGAAAGTATGAAGTATGTAGTACGACTGGAAAGGTCTCTAGATAATGAAGGACAATAGTGAACCACTGGAATCTTTTGAGCAAGAAAGTGATATCATTAGCTCTGTGGTTTAGGAATACCACTTTGGCAGTTGAGGGAGGATGGATTAGAGAGAAAAATGACTTGAGACAATACATATAACTAAAAGTGACATATGATGAGGGTTTGATTAGGTAGAAAAAGTTTTTCTGATTGGAGAAAATAGTACTGATGCAAGAAATGACATGAGGATAAAATTGACAAGACTTGGCAACCGATTAGTTATGCTAAAGATGTCTCAAAGGTTGTCATTCTAGTTAATTAGAAGGATGGTCACACCCTCAATGGAGAGAGGGAAGGCAAGCATGAGAGATGTGGGGAGAAAAGTGGTTTCTTTGGAGTATGCTGAATTTGAGCAACCTACTGAACATCAATTTGAAAATGTCTAACAAAGGGAAGTAGGACTGAAGCTCAGAAGAGAGACTAGGTGGGATTTATTTATCTGGGCATCTGAATAGAGAAAATAATTGAACAATGAGGCTGAGGCTCAGAGGGATGAAGTATGTATGCAATGCAAATGTGAGCTGCTAGCAAACAGTTCCTATAAATGGCAAAATAATCTGATGAATCTATTTTATAAAATATAAAATATATTTAATATATGCATTGGTTGCTTTTCATATATATCCAAAATATGCTAATATGTAATATAGCCAACAATGCCAATATATACTATATTATACATATATTATACAATATATAATTATAAGGCAATTTTGACAGGGAAATGAGAATCCTGGGAGTATCAGAAATGGCTTCATGTAAGAGCTAGCACTTATACTGTATTTATGTTATATGTAATATATTGTAAGAAGCTGGTGAATTCTGCTTAAATTTTATATACATATGTATATGTACTTAGGATGTACATTGAATATTCCAACAAATGCAAATATATGACATATACAATGAATGCATATATATATATAATCTATGTTATATATATTTATATATATGTATCTGGTGACTCAATTCTACATTACATATCATATGTCTATATCTAACTGTGTTATATATATGTGTGTGTGTGTGTGTACACAAGGATATATATTCCACATGCCCAACGTGTACAAATATATGCAAATGCCATTTATATTATATTATTTAACATAAACTATATTATACTTGTATGTGTTGCTTATGTTGGACATATGCAATGTACATCCTATGTATACACACTTATCTGTCTATCTATCTATCATCTCTCTGTCTAAGATAGATTCATTAGATTCTTTTGGCCTTCATAAGATTTGATTGTTAAACAACTCACATTTACATTGTGTACTTTTTTCATCTCTTAGTCTCAGCTTTTTTATTAAATTATCATATATAATTATGTACATTTGCATTTGTTGGACAGATAAGGTAGATAGGTGATTCACTGAGCTTGAAATTGAATATGATATGAGTTTGGATAATATTCAGGAAATTGCTCCTTGTTTTTTAATGATTCTTAAACAGTTTGTTCTTGCAAATACCCATTTTTTTTTTTTTTGTAACCAGTATTCTACTGGTGATTATATATTTGGTTTTCAAATCAAGGAAAATCATGATTTTTTAGGGAAAAATATCATTGTATGTAATCCAAAGATCTAGAAAACTTTTCATGATATACATAAGGAATCTTTAGAATATTTCTAGAGATGGCTTGCACTTAACAACTGACCTAAAAGAGCATCAATAATTTGTCTGGCCAGATAAGTTGCATCTGCAGAATATTCAAAAGGAACAAAGAAAAGGCTTTAGTTTACTGGGTACTTCCCTCATAGAAAATTTGTGGGAGCATGTACATAATTAGAAAATATAGGAAGGCAGAGGTGAATTGTAATATATACTGGAAAGGGAGTAGCCATGGGGATGAAACAGGATCTTTACTAAAGTAAGAGCTATCCAACATGACCCAAAATCCTATCAGCAGATGGAATTTCTTTTTCTGCTTAGTTCTGGGTTCATGAACAAAATCTAACTCAGTATTATTGACTTGTCTCACCCTTCTTTTCATTTTAGTGTTCTTTGAAATGGCTTTCTCAGTGGTCATCAGGTATTTTCTTGTCTTACAGCAGGTGGCAGAGTCTGTTTCTAAAAGACCCAGGAACAGTCTGTGTAAGCTATAGAGGCTCACTTTAAAGGCCATAGTTTGTGAAAATTGTCAAAGTTAGTAAGCAAGTGATATTTAAACTTACCACACAGCTTTCTAATCCTAATGCACAGTCAACTCAATCAAAATTTTTCTGGGAGAATTCAGAGCTTTGGTCTTAGGATGGTGATTTCTATTTGTGTAGTGTTATAATAATAATGATACCCAAAACAAGACTATGTAGTATTTTAAAGATTATAAAGCACTTTCCTCAGAACAACCCTATGAGGTAGATAGTATAATTATTCCCTTTTATAGTTTAGTAATGTGAAGCTGTGTAGTATTATGATTTTCCTATGGTTACATAAAAAATGTTAGTTTCAGATTTTGAATCCACATATTCTGACTTCACATTATATGGAATAGAAGTTCTAAGCTACAAGACACTTCAGAGGTAATCAGTCCAATCCCCTCATTTTACAGTTGAGGAAACTGAGACCCGAATAGATTAAATAATTTGCTTAATGTGACATCGATAAACATAATGCAGAACATGACTTCTACTGCGGTGTTAATGAAAATTAAATGATATGACTATATCTGGGGTTGGATGCTAGGAACTTGGGGATCATTCTCAAGCACAAATTTATTTTCTTTTATAAATTCTATATTTCAAATAAATAGGACTATTAGCATTCCTAAGTTAGATACTCAAATATCCTTTTAAAATAAAATTCACCCAATGAAAAGAGCCATCTGCATCCAGATTGAGGACTGTGAGAACTGAGTGTGCATCACAATATAGTATTTTCACTTTTTTGTTGTTGCTTGCTTGAATTTTGTTTTCTTTCTCATCTTTTTCTCTTTTTGATCTGATTTTCTTGTACAGCATGATGATTGTGGAAATATGTATAGAAGAATTGCACATGTTTAACATATTTTGAATTATTTGCAGTCCAAAGGAGGAAATGGGGGAAGGGAGAGAAAATTTTGGAACACAAGGGGAAAATTTGTATATGTTTTAAAAATAAAAAAGCTTCAAATAAAAAATAAAAAATAATAATATTTATCCAAGTTATTCCCCAAGCCTAGATTTCACTTAATCCTTATCTTCACCTTTCAAGATTTTTCCTGTACATCAATATTCAACTCATATGCTATCCCTTCCCTGAAGTTTTCTCTATTGGCTACAATTAGTATTCTCTTCTTTAGTTTTCTTTATACCACACTTGTCTTCAGGATAGGTGTCTTCTTTTATATTTGTTCAAAAATGCTCCCCTAAACATAAATATTTGGCTCTTCTATACCAGAACCTAGCATAATGACTTGAATATAGTTAATTGTTAATAAATGCAATTATTGAATCGAAACTCTCTTTTCTCCATCTTCCCACTTTTTCCTTTTTCTCTTTACCCATACTATTTAGTTTTTTTTTCTCTCTTTAATCTCATCTGCCTTCTCCTAATCCCTCTCTTTTATATATACCATTCATAATGTCCACTTGCCACAAGAATAGAACAATATAAAACAATATATAAACAGAAGTGCAAAATAACTGAAGAAAACCAAAGGGACCTTCTTGATTTCCAGTTCAGACCAGATTAATAAGGATTAAGAAAAACAACTGCCACATTTATCCTATGTGGTTTCCAGTGTTTTGATTCTTGCTACATCAGTAAAGACTTATGTAATGTTCCCATTAAGCAGAAATGGTAGAATGATATTAGTATTTCACTGTCTGATTCATGTTCTTCTAAAGACATAGTTTTGTGGTCTAAACTGATAATAGATTCTGTTCATCAAAATATAGTTCCCTCTAGTGTCCTAGAATTTGAAGAAATGCAGAAGCTAGCAAAATGAGGCCTTCTATTTATAAAATGGTCATGGCCATTAGATAAGCAACAACAAAAGATATAACTCAAAACATCAACTATGAAATACCATTACTGGATCCATTGACCCCAAAGTTACATAACTGTCAACAATTAAAATATAACTTTTTTTTTCATGGTTCATGAGATTGTCTGTGAATTGGGATATGATGGTGTAGTGATATACTTGTGTGTGCTAGACAACTCTAAAAAGATTTACTAAGCAAAATCCAAGAAAAGATATGTAGACCCCAAGTAGGAACTCTAATTTATTATGGATCCACCAAAAATGAATCAGATTTACTAACATAATTATCAAAGCTCATGGTAGAAAGATTAAAAAATAAGTATTTCTAAATTCACTTTGTTTTTATATGACAATAATTTCGAATAGTTCTACACTCTGTGATGAATAATATTTTTCTAATTTTTTTTTTCCTTTTTTTGATCTGATTTTTCTTTTGCAGCATGATAAATGTGGAAATTTGTTTAGAAGAATTGCACATGTTTAACATACATTGGATTGCTTGTGGTCTAAGGTAGGGAAGTAGGGGAAGGGAGGGAGAAAAACTTGGAACAGGGTTTTGCAAGGGTGAATGTTGAAAACTATCTTTGCATGCATTTCAACAATAAAAATCTCTTATTAAAAAAGAACAATAAAAGAAAGTTATATGCTGAGTAAGCAGAGAAAAATATTATTCATCACAGAGAAGAGATGATGAAATGTATATCCCTGCTTTCAAGTGACAAGTAGAGGACTATGGGGCAGAATGTGGCATATTTTGTCAGATGTACTCAAAGTTATCACTTGCTTTTATTTATTATTTTTCATTATATAGGTAGATTCATTATCAGAGTGTGGAAGATGTATTCAAAATAAAACATAAACTATATGTTTTTTCATAACTATAAATATATTAACATTTTTCTATAACTACATAAATATGCATATATTTATGTAGTGAAATAAATTTAATATATAGTTCCATAAGTTATATGTAATTATACATATTTATATAACTACATATATAAAACTATATAACATAATGCTAATAATATTTATGTAGTTATAGAAATATATGACTAATTATATAACTCATGTAACTAACTATATAATATATAACTATATATTTAATTTATTTCTAGATAAAAATATTAACATATTTATAGTTATATGTTTATAGTACTATATAACAAGTTATATAATTATATATGCAACTAGATAAATAATTATTCCACTGGTTCTATTTGCCTTCCTTGTGTCAGTTCATACAAATCTTTCCATGTTTCAATGAATTCCTCATTCCATATTGCATATTCCATTATATTCTTATACTATAATTTATTTAACCATTCCTTAATCATTAGAATCCTACTATGTTTCCACTTCATTACCACCAAAAAATGCACTCCAAATAATAACTTGGTTTAAGCCTTTCTTTGTGATCCTCTGAGAATATAAACACAATAATGACTTTACTAGCACAGAAGGCATAATAGTGCCACTATTCTCACATAATATCAAATTGTTTCCTAATCTGATTAGATAAATTCACAGTGCCATCAACAGTTTAGTAATATTCCTGTCTTCTCATAGTCATTATAATCCTTCGTGCATAGTCCTTTTAACATCTGAAATCTTTTGTCCTCTTAGAAAGTTTTCATGTAAGATGAAATCTGTTTTACTTTGCAAGTTTTCATAGGAACATTGGGTCACTGATAGGTTTCAATTCCCCTGTTCAATTAGCGATAACAATAATTCTTATTAACTTTAATGATGCTTTCTTATATCATGATTATATTTGTGCTTCAACATCAGTTGGGAATTCAGCAGAATTTTTGCTACTCTCTCATTGGCACTCCTATGAAAATGCCAGTAGGAAGATCTGATACAGTCAGAGAAAGATATATATTAAAAGAATCCAAAACTTAAATTCTGAACAACTTACTATATACATGTATGTCCATGACAGTAGGAAAAGAAGAAGAGTATTGGTGACGATGAATTAGGGACAAGGGAAGAGTAAAATGAAAAGAAAAATAGGAGAAGTCCTATTGGACTAAGTTCTGAGCCAATTGCAGATGTGAATTATTCAAAACCTGGACCACATTCAAATCAGCCTGAATACTTCCTAGAAGCATCTTATTGCAACTTTTTGATTATTTGAGACCATTTTCCCCAAGTAAGCAGAACTAAAAATAATTAAAAATAGAACTATCCCTTAGTGGTTTTGAAAAATAAATTCTTAATATTTATTCCCTTGCCCCTTTTCTACCCTCAAAGAAAGCAAATGGCAGGTAACAGAATGCAGGCCAGATGTCTTACTCTAAATACTAAAGATAGATGAAGTAAACTATAATATTTTGCAGCAGGATGCTGTAAAAACTGAAACCCTTCAGCCTTGAAATCCTTCAGTAGAACATTTTGTAAAAGCTGAAGGTTATTTTCTATTGAGTATATATAGTTATACTTCTGTTGCTGTTAAAAGACTATGCTGGCATTCTTTCTAGCCTGAGAACACTCCACTATCAATTAATTTCCTTCATGGAGAAAAGGTGACCTCTAGGTGGAGCTGCTCAAAATTAGCCCAGCTCATCTGTGATGTTATTCATTCATTCATTCCGCAAACATTTATTAGGTATCCAATGTCCTAATGTTGACTCAGACATGTCTAGCTTTGAGAAGCCTGGACAAATCTCTTAATCTCTCAACCTTGGTCTCCTCATCTGAAAAATAGAGATAGTAGGTAATAGCATCTTCTTGAAAAAAGGATCAAATAAATATCATTAAAGCATTTAGACACTACCTGGCACATAGTGGGCCCTTATTAAAAGTTTGAGTACTTGACTAAGTCATCTTGCAAACCTTAAAACTCTATAAATGTTAGCTATTTTATTATTATTTATTATATTTATTATTAATATGTGTAGAATACTATTTTTGGAGCTAAAGAAGAAACAAAGTTTAGATAAGACATGATCCTTATCCTCATGAAGTTGATAGTTTAGAAAAAAGAATAAATACCAAAAAAGAACTTTAGTAAAGAACATTATATAAGTACATTTGAGAGATGTAAAACAAAAGATTATTTGAATTCAGAAATGGATAAGTAGAGGATTTGACCCCAAAGAGGGCAACCAACTTTAGGGACCAACACAGAGTTAAAAGATTTCATTGGATTTTATCTGATTGCTTTTGAACCAGTTCCAGTTTTGCTGTGATAAATCATAATTTATACAATTTTGATCTAGTCCTCATCTTTAGGGGACAGATATTTGCTGGTGGGCAACTAGCTTTCTTAAGGCTCCATCTGGCTCAATTTCATTTTTGAGTCTTTCTCCAAAAAGTGCTGTATTGGAGGCAAATGATTTGGATTACAATATTGGCTTTTTTGTGACCTTGGACAGATAAATTTGTCTCCCCAGTTCTCAATTCTGTCCTCAATAAAATGTGGGTTTGAACTAAATGACCTTTAATGGTCCTTTCCAGCTTCAAATTTCTATGGTTATAAGATCTCTTCTGATGGGGAGTACAATGTGTTTGTTCTTGGAATGAGTTCTAGACATTCTCTAAAATTCAGGCAGGCTGAAGGGTTGTGGTTTTCATGGATCTGGCTGGACATTCCCTCTTCATGGTGGGGTCAGGGAGAGCTTTGGGAGGGGAAGGGTTGAAAGTAGAGTAAAAGGAATGTAGACAAAGGTCCATAGGCATAGAGGAAAGTTTTTTGGGAGATTTCTGAAAATAATTCAATCGGATTTGCCTTCTTCCCATCCCAAATGAAATCTCACTTAGCATTTGTGGTTGGAGTTTCAGCAGGAAGGAAAATGAATCACTTTATCCCTTGTCCCACATTGTATAGACAGTTTGAATGATAATTTGATATCCAATTATCCTGGAATTATACTGGAAGGGAAATGCTTTATTGGGACTGGAATTGAGGGGTAAGAGTAAGGTGTTAATGAAAAACATATTTTGATTCCAAAGTAGCTGGGTTTTATGTTTATTTCAGAGAAAGTCCTCAGGGCTCTGAGGAGAGAAATGTAATAAAATGATAATTAGGGGCCCAGGGACCCTCACAAAGGTGTAAGTGATTACTTCATAGGAAGTTGCCTGCTGTTTCTCCCACTGTTATTGGCAGTCTTTCTATGTCCTTGGTTTTTTTTTTTTTTATTTTTGCCCCAAGTGGATACAAGAAAGTTGAATGAATTGCCTTCTTCATTCCCAGTTGTATTGAGCTCAAGTGTGACCTTTTATGTGTAATTAACTGTATATATGTGTGTATACACACACACAAAGAGAATGCTCTTCCTCATTCCATTTAAAATATATATATATATATATATATATATATATATATATATACATATATATATATATAAACACATTATATATCATAGTATACACATAAGTGTGTATATGTATGCATGTACGTATGGGATGGCAAATAACATTGTACTAAGTGTCAAGAGGCTGGAATCCTCAACTCTAAGACTGCATTATTTGGGCCTCCACTTGGAAAATCGGTTGGGGATAAAGGAAAGATATACTTGGAAATGAAAAAAATGTAAAAATCCAAATGATCAATAAGAATTAAAACTCACCTATTGGATAGTTGAGTCATATGTAGAAAAAAGCATTCAGGAAATGGAACTAGGAGATTTAGTGTACTATAAGCTCAAGATCAGTCAACAGTGGGTTATGATAACTAAAGGTAATAATGCAATCATGCTATATTAAAAGAAGTATATTGGAGTATCACAGACATTAAAAAATGGAAAATCAGTATCACAGAGAACAATGAAGAGATACATGATGGATGTAAATAGGTTGCAATATTGAGAGGATTATGAATGAGATATGGGGTACGGGATATCATTACAGAAATATATGAGAAAACAAAAGAAGAAAAGAGAAGCTGGCCACATATTTAGAAGGAAGGATAATTGATGAACAGTTGCTGTATTTCACTCTGAATCTCAGGAATTTGAGAGAGAATAAGCAAGATCTCCAGCACAATAGGTGATATACTTATGGAAAAAGGTAAGTAAGAGTCACACAGGATGAACAGACATAGATGGGTTGGAATGAATACCCATATGGATGAGCTTATTCTTAAGTGGTGTACTGGAGTATGGGGAAGGGTGACAAGTACTTCTGTGCTCTAGTCTAACTATACCAAGAGTATTATGTTCAATTTTGCTTACCAAATTGTGGGAAACTGTAGACAAACTATTGGCCAAAATGGAAAAGTGACTTGAAATAACAACAATTATTATTATTGCCATTTTTAGGATGCTTCTAAGGTGAATAAAGTTCTATATATGCATATGATCATTTGCCTTAGTATTACATTCCCTCCATACAGTATTCCACACAGAATAATCCTATAGTATTCAAATTACCTTTGCCTTCATATTTGAAGATCTTTCTCCTGGATGCTTGCAAAATTTATTGATTGCTTTTGGGATTGTAAAAATTAACCATTGCAGGCCTTGGAGTTTGCAATATAGCATTATTTCAGGAGGCAGTCTGAATTCTTTCACACAAGGCTTTGCATTCTATATTTAGAAATTCTGGGCAAAGAGAAATTCTTGTATATTTCTTCATTGATAGTTTTAATTTTTAAAACTTATCTATATAATAGTAATAGGTGGCAACCCAAGAACACTTGGGTTCAAAAACCACCTCTCAAATATTGTCTAAAGTATTAATTGAATAAAAGGCATTACTTGCATCCATAAAAAAGGGGTTTCCTTGTTGAGAATTCCCCAGATCAATTAAATCAGAGGTCCAGTCCATATTTCTAGTTCTTAGATCTCTCTTCCTAGCAATAGGTAATTAGATTTCATATTCTTTTGTTCATTGATCTGGGTTTTTCTTTGATGTCACTACTGATCCTGTGAAACTTGTGATTCAGACATCAAAGTCCCTTTCCCTATGACCCATATGTGACAGAGGAACATTTAGGATTTGGGGGAAGAAGCTGGGGACATTGACCTGCTGTTTGGTAGAACTTTCTGTCTAAACACAGGACACAAACATAGTTACCAGACAATGGGACCATTGTGGTGAGGCAGATTCCTGCTTGGGCAGGTCTTCAGGTAATCTGATTTGGAAGGTATAAAATAACAGCCATGCATAGTTAAAACTCTTGGAGGCCAAGAGAAGCCTGTAATGGAGAGACGTTTTCAAGCCCACAGATTCAGGAACTTGCTCTACTGGAGCATAGCTGGTTCTGATTTCCAACATGATTTAAGGTTGTTGATAATGTTGATGTGTCCTTAAATAGTTCATTTCTGTTTTTAGCAATTTCAGTAACAGCCAACATAATATTTCCAAAGCCACTTTCCTATTTCCTCTCCTTTCATACTCCCAGGGGAAGAAACCCTGGCTCTGGAGTTGGAGGTTGTTGGTTGCTATGATTGTTCAGTTGTTTTCAGTCATGTCTGACCCCATTTGGGGTTTTCTTGGCAAAGATAATGGAGTGATTTGCCATTTTCTTATTCAGTCCAGTTTACAGAGTAAGAAACTGAGGCAAACAGGGTGAAGTGACTTGCCCAAGATCACATGGCTACTATTTTAAGTCAGATTAAAATTTAGAAAGATGCGTGTTTCTCACTCCAGACCCTGGACTCTGCATTATGGCCTCCCCCTAGCTGCCCAAGAGTACATTTAGAAGCCAGTTTTCTAGGGTGCTTTAGAACAAGTTTCCTTAATGGAGTTCTTTGTATAGTACCTCTGTGTCTAGATATTTTCTTGGTCTAAAATCCATGTCCTAGTGTCTTATGGTAGTTACTTTCTTTTTCATAAGCAACTAAGAAAGTTAGATTTCTTCAATATAATCGTATTTCTTTCTCCTAAAATTTATTTTTTTCTACTCCCTTCCTAATTCATAGCTCCCCTCATTTCTCTAATCTTCTCTGTACTATGAGAGACAATTGGAAAAAAATCAAAGAGTTGGATCCTTGTTCCTTCTACTTATCTAAGTCTCCCAATCAGTCCATGAAACTTATGTTATTTTTTATATGTGGATAAATGTATTTCAACATAGTTGGTTTCTCATATAATCCTATATAATTTATATATTAAAAAACATTATTCAGAGAAGGGGTTTTTATGTTTTCTCAATCAACCAAAGGGAGACCGACACAAAATGGTCAAGCACCCTTACTCCATTTTTCTTCCACAGTTTGTTAAAATATTCAATAATAATAACTGAGCAGCTAAGTGGCACAATGCCTAGAGTGCTAGGCCTGGAGTCAGAAAGATCCATTTTCCTGAGTTCAAATATGACCTCAGATAATTTTTAGCTGTATGATCCTAGGCAAGTCACTTAACCTTATTTGCCTTCGCTTCCTTATCTACAAAATGAACTAGAAAAGGAAAGGCCAAAAGGAAATGACATTTTTGCCAAGAAAATTCCAAATTGGGTTACAATGAAGTGGACATATCTCAAATAACTGAACAACAAGTCATCAAGAGCCCCAGCATTTCCTCAATTTCCCAGACATATCCTCAACTCTTCATTTTTTCTCTTCTCACATCCAATGTATTGCCCATTGATTTCACTTGGGTGACATCTATCCAGTGGGCTCCCTTCTCTCTTATGACTTTGCTATCACTGGCCTTTCTCATTGTGGACTACTGCAATACGCCTGGGGGTTGGTCTGCCTGCCATTAGTCTCTCCCTATTCCAAACCATTCTCCATTGAGCTGTCAAAATGATTTTCCTAAAGTGCAGGTCTGGTCATGGCAGCCCCTACTCAATAAATTCCAATGGTTTCCTATCACCTCTAGGATCAAATATGAAATTCTCTGTGTGATGTCTTTTATAATGTAGCTCCTACCTACTTTCCACTGATCTTATGTTTTTCTCCATGCTGTACACTCTTCATTATGGCGACATTGGCTTCCTGCTGCTCATTCAACAAAACACATTCTCTCTGGCTCCAGGCTTTGTTTCTGGCTGCCCCCCAACCCATGTATGTAATGCTCCCACTCCTCATCACCCCTGCTCAGTTTCCCTTGGTTATTCCAAAGCTCAATTAAAACCCTGCTTCCTACAGAAAACTTTTCTGAATTTCTAATGTCTTCTTTCAGTTGATTGCAATAGACCACTACATATCCCCAAAGAAGAATATTGTAAGAAAATAGCATAAAAGACATCATCAGAAATGTGTGATTGGAAAAAATATAAAAGCAAGTTATCATTTAATGAGCCCCCATGTATTAGTATTCACTGTGTATTAATAGGACCAAAGAAATGTCTCTTCCTCCTTGCAAAGATTTTCTATGGAAAATTTAAGGAAAACATAGACACAAACTACAGCAGAAACTACTGATGGTTGCCTTTCTTCTCTTATAGTAATAATTCATGCTGTCAAGATCTGGATCCAGTGGAATGTGTCTAGGTCACATGTATCTAAATAAAATATACTTCTACTTTGAAAGGGGCAATTTCTAAGGGAGCTTAGATGATTGCATATTTATTCCAATCAAATTTTAATTGTTCAATATTCTTGAGAATTCTACCCTTTCTTTTATTAATAGAATCACCTTCAGAGTCTGTGATTTTATCTGAAAATAGAGATAGCTCTGTAGTAAAGATATTTCAACTTGGCTGGAACAACACTCACCAATCAGTGAGTATTAGCAACTGGTCTAAGTCCATAGCTGTAGGTTATGAGACATGGATTCCAGGCCTGTGACAGGACTAGATATAACTTTAATTGTATAGTAGTACCTAACCTATTCATTTGTCACCCAATCCTAGTCTTTACTTTGAAATTCTTTGAGAATTTGCCAGACATATCATTTTGGTCAAGTTACTTATAATTTCTCTAGCCTCTGAGTTTCCCTTTGTAAAATGAAAAGCCTAGCTAACACACATTTTGGTGTGTGCGTGGAATATTTCCTTCTGGGGAGGCTGAGACTATCAGATCTCTTCACCTAGAGTTTTTTTTTAATAATATTTTATTTTCCCTCCAATTAACTGTAAAATAAATTTCTAAACATTTTTTAAAGTTTTGAGTTTCAAATTCTATCCCTCCCTCTCCTTACCTCTTCCTGAGTTGGTAATCAATATGATAAAGGTTATACCTATACAATCAAAACATTTTCATATTCATCATTTTGTACAAGAAGACTTGAAAAAAAGATAAAAAAAGAAAAAGGAAAATATTATATTTTACTCTGTATTCAAATAACATCAGTTCTTTCTCTGGAGGTGGATAGCATCTTTCATCATAAGTCTTTTGGGATTATCTTGGATCATTATATTGCTGAGAATAGCTAAATCATTCACAGTTGATTATCATGCAATATTGTAGTTGCTGTATACAATGTTCTTCTCATTCCGCTGACTTTACTGCATCAGTTCATCTAAGTTTTTCCAGATTTTTCTGAAATCATCATGCTTTTCATTTCTTATACAATAGCATTCCATTATAAACATATACCACAACTTTTTCAACCATTCTTTAATTTTTGCATATTAACCAATTCTCAGCTAGCACAAAAAGAGCTGCTATAAATTTTTTTTGTGCAAACAGGTCCTTTTCCTTTTTTTTTTTTAATCTCTTTGGGATTCAGACCTAGCAATGGTATTGCTGATATACAGTTTTATATGCTCCAAATGAGCTCAGGAGTTCCGAGTTACAGTAGGACTAAGATGAATGGGTGTCCACTCTAAAGCTGGAATTGAGATGGAGAGTCTCAGAGAATGGGAGCTGATAGATCATTTGAGGATAGGTGAACAGACCCAAGTCTGAAAATGAAGAAATGCAAAACTTCTTTGCTGGTCACAGTGGGACTTGGATGAGGAGTAGCCTCTGCACTTCCAGCCAAAATGTGATAGAGAGATCTAGTTTTCAATAACAAACAAAAAAAGAGAAGACTACAGTAGATGATCTCTAAGGTTCCTTCCAGTTGATAAATCTGTGATCCTATGGAAACTCTTGGGATTGTCTTTTCTAAATAGTGAAGCCTCATTCTTGTACCCTTAGGCAGATGTTTTAAACATTTAGTGACAGACTCTGGTACAATTGAAACAATTTCATAAGAGACAACTATGAAGTAAATGAAAGTGTTAAAAACCAATACAGCAGAAGAGCTAACATTGTTTTTACTAGAACATACTTATTCAAATGTTCTGTCCTTCTGAATAGTTTCCTTAGAAATCTGTAATTTTATTTTAGTAATGTTTAGTAATGTTATACCAGTCTTTAGAATATGATTAACAATGAGATTATTGAATGTCTCTGAAGATAATTCCAATGCACCTAGGCCAAAACAACACTTTTGTCTTTTGGTTCCTGAAAGGGAGAAGGGAGGGAGGAGAAGGGAGGGAGGACAGGGAAAATAGATAAAGGAAATGAGACACTTGGAGGTTTTGATTTACATAGCATCTCATAGGAATTTTGTTTCTGATCTGAGATTAAGAAACTATACTCTTACTCTGCATACTTTTCCCAAGTAGCTGATTAAAGGAATACCAGGTTACTTGTATATTCTGGATATCCATTTTCTTTTTTCCTATTAGATACTATACTATCAATTTTGGGGGGGAGGGGACATTGTGCTGGTAGAGTACGCCAAGATAATGTGGAACAGAGGGTAAGAGATTTGCTTTTTCTTCCTAATCTTCCTGGTTGGTTATTGAAGGATCTGAGCCTGTATCTTAAACTTGATGAAGGGCATCAGCTTCCTATGATAACAATCTCTTTCTAGAATTAAACTAGAGAATCCTTGCCATTGACTCAGGATTTTCTTCAATAGAATATAAACTCATTGAAAATGGAAAATGTTTTTTTTTTCTTTTTCTTTTTTAAGAAATCTTTGCATACATAGTATCTATCACCATCACTGTGCTGGTAAATGTTTAACAACTGGCTCTCTGAAAAAAAAATTCACATGCAGCACTCTTAATGTTAGTTTGCACGAATATTTTCTTCATTGTTTCTTTTAAGCTGCATTGACAAAATCTGTATTACATTTTTCCACATGCGCTCTTAAGTCTAGGTAATTTGTAAATCCAAAATTTTCAGTGTTTTAGTATTTTTCAAGTGTAAATACTTTCATTGAAAATTTAACAATTGGTTCTCTAAAGATATTTAGAGCTGGCTCCAGCTTAATTCTTAGTGCTTTAATCAGTAGGTTATACATATCCACATGCTCAAACATTCTATGATTTCATAAATGTGAATGTTTCCTTTGATCATGAAAATTACAATCCATGATCTTGACCTTCCTAAAGCAACTCTCCTTTTCTTATATTTACTGGGTGGGGGAGGGGTCCTCCCAATAAGCTAGGTATATTTTTCTATTTTTCCTGAAATCAATATTTTATCAAGAAATTATACAGGCTGTCTACTTACTATTCTTTTGTTCAAAGTTAACTTGTTCATGCCACAGATACATTATAAAGGCAGTAATGTGGTTACAAGCATAGATGATTACCTAGCACTCTTAGCTTAGTTTTTATGCTTGTTTAAGTTCATTTCTGTGTTAAGTTCCACTGAATTTGTGGGAGATTCAGAAACAGACTGACCCTTGAACTTTGCTGTAAATATGATTCTTTGCAATTCTCTCCATTCCTCCTAGCTCTATCTTCTAGGATCAAATATAGCATACTCTAGCTCTTCATAGCTTGCTTGAAGATAGCTATCAAGTCCCCTATAATTCTTCTTTTCTCCAAGATAAACAGTATCTGTGTCTATACTAATTGTTGTATGGCATCATATTTTTCCCTTTCGCCATCTTAGGCTTCTGCTTTATACATACTTCAATTTGTCAATATCGTTCTTCTAATGTGGTCTTAAGTACACATGGTATCCTAGCTGTGGTCTGACTAGGACAGTGCCTCTAGCTTAATTAGCTGATCTCTAACTTTTTAAGATATTCTTTTTATGGGGAAAGGATGAGATGGGGAAAGGAAGCTGTCTGGGAGCTATATAACTGGGGAAAGAGGCGAAGCGGGAAGTCAGGAATCCCGGGTGCTCAGGCGGCGGAGGCTCTGTGGCTGCAAGGAAATCTTGTGGCAGATGGAGTGCAGCTTCCCTCGGGCACAGTGTTCACTCCTCTCCATCACCAATCCAATGTAGCCCTTGTCGGGCCCCTGGCAGAGGCGCACGGACTGTTCCACGAGGTCCTTGTCTTGGTGGCAGTCGTCGGCCGCTGGGAGCCCCAGCCCAGCCCTATACCAGCTGCACTCTCAGATGCTCAGCCCCTATATCCTCCGGGGCCTCGATGCCTGAAACTGGCCAGGTGAGGGCTCCGGAAGGATTCCAGGCCTCCTGCCAAGAGATCGTGGCCGGGATAGACTGTGAAGCCCTGATGAGCAAGACGTAGCTGCACCGGCAGATGAACAGGACCCGATTGTCAGTGAGCATCTCGGAGCTGAGAAAGGCGATTCCTCTGAAGAAGTGGAGGATCTTGGCCTCGAATCTAGAGCATGGGCCATCTACGGGCCTGACCGAGTACTGGAAGCAGATGTTGTTCTGTTGACCATCTAGGGCCACGCCAAGTGATTGTCCTTCTTGGGGGACCAATTGGCGGTGTGCTGTAACCGCCTTGTCCTGCGATGTTGGCCCCACGTGTCCTCCGGGGTTTTTGTGTCCGGGCAGAGCTGCAGGTCCCTGCAATGCATCTTGAGCTTTTCCCGGGTCGGCTCTGTGAGGAGGAGGACCAAGTTGGCTTCGATTCTCAGGACGAAGCTGGTGGAGCCCCGGAAGCTGCCGAGATCACTTTGATATGCTCTTTAATCTTAAAGTGCTTCTGCGGCTCTCAGAAGGCCAGCTGTAACCATCGCTGAGCTGCTAGTATTAGGGCATGATGGTGACCTGGAGGCTGACCACCCAGCTCCTCAGGTTGATGAGTTCATCTTCCCTCCCTTATACCTAGTCTCCAGCCATTGTCCTCTATGGACCTGCAAGTACTGCAGGGCTTCAGGATGCTCCTCAAACTGCTGCAGTTTGGCGAGTGAGGTACACCTCTGATGAGAGCCAACAGGCGAAGGTCTTGAAGAGCCCTTGGGGCTGTAGCGGTTCCCCTGGAAGAGGTGCAAGTCTCTGTCTGTTGCTACCTTTTCTCCCAGGAATCAGATCTTCTGAGCACCCAAGAGCTTTCTTTGGGGGCAGCCTCTTGAGCCTCTTCCTCTTGGAGAAGCCCTCTTTCAGGGCTCTGGAGGCTGTGATGAGGCTATAGTCAATGTGAGGATTCATCTTGAGGGAGCCGGGCTCAGAGAAAATCAACTGAGCTATGTCATCTCTGACATAGGTGGGCACCCTGACGCCCACCCAGTTCTTGAGCTGCAGGCTGGAGGCCTCCTGGTGCAACACCTTCAGCAAGTCCCTGAGGTGAATACCAGCAGCTCTGGCACAGGCTGGCCACGTCTTGGTTGGCCTCCAGCACATGGTTGAGCTTGCAAACCTCCATGTTGATGTATTCCTTGAGTTATTCCGGAGCCACCGTGGACTTGATCTGCAGGTAGCTGTCAGTGAACCTGAAAATGGTGAACTTCTTCAGGAGCGTCAAGGTGGTGGCTTTTACCCATCTGAGCTTGTACTTGATGATCCTTTGTCTGGGATCCCAGATTCTGGGGAGCAGCATTTGCTACTGAGGTCCTTTGGCAGCTGCTGGGAGGGTCTCCCTGGCTTCCTGTGAGGAGGGGGTGGCCTATTTCTTCATGAAATAGTGGGCCAGCTCCTCCTCCCTTTGATCCCTCCAGATGGTCTTGGAACAGTCTACTTGGGTGCTGGGGCCATGGAACCATCCTCTGCCTAGAATGTCCTCTGCTCCCACCTCCCATCCTATTTTCTCTTTCTCTTCCTCCTTAGTCTCATTTAAAATGAAGCCATGGTGTCTGGGCTTCTCTCTTGACTCCTCTTTCTCCTTCTTTTCCTTTTCCTCCTCTTTCTTTTCTTCCTCCTCATTTTCCTCCTTTTCTTCTTCCTCCTCCTTCTCTTTCCTTCTCTTCCTCCTCCTCCTCCTCTTCATTCTCCACTTCTCCCCAGTCCTCACTTTCCAACTCAGAATGGGATTCAAACTTGGATCTGGACTCAGACTCAGATTTGGAATAGGAACAGGACTTTGATGGCTCAGACTATTGCAGCAACTGCTGTATGCACCACCTGGCCTTGGCCCTCCACCTGTTTCTGTAGACTATTTTCACCTTTCACTTCTTCAGGAACCTTTGGGGTGCCAAGTTGAGACATCTTCAGGTAAGGCCATCTGGCCATCATCTCCAGGTAGCTTTCAGGTGCAGGTGCAGGTAATAGTGCTAGTGCTTCTGTTAGAATATCTCTGAACTAGATCACTGGGACCCAAGACATGCCAGTTCCTCATAGAATCCCTTGGGGCACCTGTGAACTCAATGAATTCACACCTTAAGGAGGAAAGTCATTCCACCTCAAGGGGGCAGCAGACAGGAATAATTCTGAAAGGAAAAGCAAGTCTTTGTCTTCTTGCAATTAAAGAGCAAGGGGAGGTGGGGCATTGAGCCTCCATTTTAAGGGCCATCAAAGACAAGTCCCTCTAATATGAAAATATGTCTTGCATGACTGCACGGGTGTTGCCTAGATCAAAGTGCTCGTCTTTTTCAGAAGGATCTAGAGGGAGGGAGAGAATTT
This sequence comes from Antechinus flavipes, assembly GCF_016432865.1. Classification (NCBI taxonomy): domain Eukaryota; kingdom Metazoa; phylum Chordata; class Mammalia; order Dasyuromorphia; family Dasyuridae; genus Antechinus; species Antechinus flavipes. The sequence goes on along the minus strand of NC_067399.1, from coordinate 130,129,014 downwards.
GGCACTCAAAATGAAAAAAAAAAAAAAAAAAACAAAGAATGTTCAAAATTGTTTTTTAATTGTCTTTGGGGGAAAAACAGCTAAATGAAAACCCAAGGCACTGCCCTCAAGCAGCTTTCATCCCAATGGAGGAGACCACAGGCAAGAAATGGAGTCCAAACCAATGGATAGAAAAGTTGGACACAATCTCCAAGGGAAGATCCTGGCACCAAGGAACTGCTGTATGTGAAAACATTTCTTTGTTCTCTTTCTGGCTACACAATTATCTGTTAATTAAGGAGCATTTATTAAGCTCTTACACTGCTTCAGGCACTATGCTAAACAGACAAAAAGGAAACAGTGACTATCCTTTTCAAAAATAAATTTTACAGGTGTCTTTTGTCTTTCATATCTCTATATATCTATATCTATATATTTATGCAGTTCCATTTAGAAGATGCTTTGAGTCTTTAAGCTCTAATGATGGGGTCTAGATGTGGGGTAACTAAATGAAATTAGGGTTTAATTGAGGTCTAATGGCAGGTTTGGGGTTTAGGGAGTCAAATAGAGCTCCCCTGCAACCCCTTTGGATTCGGCACAAGGATACAGAATTAAAAGGGGTCTAGAAGCAGCGCGAGAGTTCCTTGCAAAGGAATTTACAGGCCTGAAAAGCTAGATTGATAAAAGAAGTTTATTATGGGGTTTGGAAGTAAGGTTAATGTATAGTTAAGGAAATAGGTGAAGGTAGAGATAAGAAGGACACTGGAAACAGGATTCCAGTGGACAGAGATTGCTGGTGTGCCAGGCATAAGGCTGGCATGTTTCAATCCTCTGCATAGAGACAGCCCCAGCTTGGATTTTTTATAATGAGAGATTCAGCTAAAGGGGCTTGTGGGTGGAATCCCAAGTTGGCTCAGACAGGTTGGAGCTGGGACAGGTCTGAATCTTCTATTGGAATTCAAAGGGACCAGGATTTGTGAATCGGAGGTCCTAGCTTCCTGGATCGATAATCCATCAGCTAGGAGGGGTGGGGAATCAGAAAGGAAGGAATAAATCAATTCTTAAAGGGACCACAATCCACATCATTACTATCACCAGTATTTTGTTCCATATCTCTCCCCTCCCCTTTTTCTCCTCTTATCTTTATGTTAAATTTATCCACAACTTCAAGAGGGATATTGAAGTCTTCATTACTATTGCTTTTCCTTGTCTTTTTTTTTTTTTTAAGTTCTGTTTGTATTACTTTGAGGACTTTAAGACTTTAAGATGTTAAATCTTTGGATTATATAAACTTATTAAGGACATTGGTTTATTGTCTATGACATCTCAAAACAATGTATTTTTCTTGTTCATTCATTTTTTATTTTTTGAATATTTGCATTTGCTTTATCAGGTGGCTTAGTTCCAATTCTTGCCCTTTTGAATACTAGCAGTAGGGAGAAGACCCATTGAAGGTTGGTGAATTGAATGCTTCCATTGTATATATAAAGAAATTGAGTCCTAGAGACGATAGATGACTTGGTCAGTATTGCACAGCTAGTAAAAATCTGAAGCAGGATTTGAAATCAGATCTTCCTGATTCCAAGTCCAGAATTTTTTCCTACTTGCCATCTACTTGAGTATATCTAGATAGTATTTTGTGATGTATGTTTGGTCCAGGAGAGAAATGTATTGATTTTTGGGATCTGTTATCATGGGGATGTTATTTTAATTGATATCAGCTGATGAGATTCGAAGTAGAAGGAAGAAAATGAACCTTGGGCAGAGCCTCAGACAAAGAAAGCAAGAAGACAAATAGGACAAAAAAAAAAAAACCTAGAAAATTAGTGTCATGGAAGACAGTGAAAGAATGTGTATGAGAGAAGTGATTTGAAGGAGTTATAAAAGTTATCAAAAATTGCAAAAAGGTTGTTAGAAGTATGTTACTTATTATACATGACACATTTTTATATACTTATTTTAGCTTCCATTTGAATATAAGCTCTTCATGTGAAGAAATTGTGTCATTCTTTTTATTTGTATCCCTATTGTATATTGGAATGCCTAGTGTATAGTAAATGCTTAATAATTGCTACTTAATTGATTGAATGATTAAGCTAGTTAGGAGTTATTGGGAACTCTTGGAGTAGATGCCCCTTATTGCCTCTACCACTGCCCTGTCTCCCAGAGAGCAACTGTTTCATTTGCTGCAAACATATGAAAAACATGTTTTTATCCATGGATAAAGCATGGTGCAATGGAAAAATAATGCTTGATTTGAAGATGGAAGAACTGGAGTCATAATCTCTTTTCATGACTTTTTACCTGTATGACTATTTAATCTCTTAGTCTCAGTTTTCTCAATTGTAAAATAAAAAGTTTAGATTTTAGTTCCCTCGAGGATTATTTCAGCTCTAATACAATTTGATACAATGTTCTCCATCCCACTTCTAATAGCTTCCCATTATGTCTAAAGGTAGGGCTGACCCTTAAGTCAATTAAAAGATTTTTTGAAACATGCAGAATTGTAGTTCTTGAGGGAAGCACATTAGAATGCTTGAGGAGAACATCATTAGGTTGTAAGGCCATGAAATAAAAAATGAGACCAAACTGGCACAAATTTGGAGGGAGCCAAGAAGGGTGATTTGCATTCTGCCAGTACATTACTGCAAGTTGTCTGTCTAAAATACTAAAAGTCAATGGAGAAGCTGTTGAATAAACATTTGGAGTATCATAAAAAAGATATTCTATTTATCTATACTTTCTCACTTGACTCTCTTATTTTCTTAATGCTGAGTACATATAGCTCCTTTGTCTTGACAAAAAAATAATAGCACCTTCTACAGGAGACTACTCAAAGCAATTTCACTCCTGGGCACGATCAACATCAAGTTTAGTAATCTATCTACAATCCCAGGCTTAATCTCTACCAATCAGGAAACTCATAAATGTTCTGGATTTTTGAGTATTCCTCTTACATTCCTTGTATCTATTTGGCTAACTAGATATTTCCTTCACCTCTACCCAAAAGGGGAAAGGATAAACAGAAAATTTTCATTAACTTTTGTGCCAATAGAAAACAAAATGACTTGAATTAATATACAATTCACAAGAAAAGATTCCATTTCTTCTTACCTTTGAAAGTAGAAAAGTCTCTGCAGAGTTAAGGAATCAGGATATGGAAGAGGGGGATAGGTTGACTTTACATATTTTAGACTCTTGCTTTGCTTGATTTGCTAAACATATCAATGGTGATCAAAGATTCTTTCCGCATTCTGTTTGTTTTGATAAGATCTATAGAAGCAAATAAACTCCCCCTACCTCCCTCAAGCCTTGAAGAAGTTAGATTTAGACACTTAATTAACAACAATCAGGATCTTTAGCCCAAGTATTGGAAACATTGACTTGTCTTATATATATATATACACACACACATATATTATATATATCCACATATATACAAACATAAATACACACACACACACATATATATATACATATATATTTATACAATGTAGTTCAAAAAGGAGAAAATTGTACAGTTACTACAATTATCACCTCCTTTGTTTTAGGCACTATGTTTCCATTAATTTAGCTTTAAATGACATTGATTTTTTTTGGCTGTCATGTTGCATTATTGGTGTATAAAACTTGTGTCCCATAATTACTTATTCTACTTTAGAAATAAGGAGAATCCTAGTCTGTAATCTATTTCTAATTATATTATTGTTGTTAGTTGTATCTATGTAGAGCAATAAGAATGAGGAGGAATAAGTACAATGACTGTGTATAGCAAGAGTATATTCATATATCTTGATTTTAATTTGCTGATCTTAAGCTTTATTTTAATGAAGATATCTCACTTTCTCTAAGAATCCTGAAAAGAGAAATTTATCCTAGAAATGGAGCAAAAGATTTTTGTTCTATTGGATTCAGAGAATAATTGGAAAATGGAATTAGATTTGAGCTAAGCTGCTTAAGAATGAAAGACATTGTTTTATTTTCACCAAGATATTCCAAATTAAGAGGTGGTGTTGGGCAAAGGAATGGAGCAAATTCATTTTATCACTTTGGTGATAGCATGAAGTTTGTGATAGGGAAGGATAGCTGATTGTGTCTTTATAATAATGATACCATATGAGATATATACATAAAAGAAACAATGTAGCAGAGCATAATAGAAAGAACACTGAATTTGAAATTTGAAAACTTGGTTTGAATCCTACTTTTAACATTTCATAATTAATTGTGTTACTATAAACAAATCACTTAACTTCTGAGAAGAATTGGGGTATTCTAAATTGGTATTGGAGGTGAATGAGTAAATGGTTCTATGTTAGAGAAAATGGTTGTACAATTTGATAAGCTTATTACTGTCTCGTTATTTACAGTTGGCTATGCTATTAGGATTTGATTGAATCCCTTCTAATAGGTTATGTGTATCAAAGTGGCCAAATCGAAGAATGTATAATGAATAATGAATGGAATTTCAAGGTATGAATAGAAGCCTTTTTGATTATACGATAAAACCATGGAAAAAATGGAAAATATCTTAGATTTAAGACACCTTGGCTCTAGTTTTGATATTGTTATTTAATTGTTTTTCAGTCAGGTCTAACACCTTGTGAGCCCATTTGGAACTTTCTTGGCAAAGATACTTGAGTGGTTTGCCATTTCCTTCTCCAGTTCATTTTACAGATGAGGAAACTGAAGCAAACAAAATTAAGTGACTTGCTCAGGTTCACACAACTAGCATATGATTGAACTTAGGAAAATGAATCTGTCTTCCTTGCTTTATGATGATGCAAGGCTATAGGCTGAACACATATGCATCTTGAAAATACATTTAAATGTGTGCTATTTGAAGTTACAGTTATATAAAGTGGGATAATTGGACTTGACCCAGTGAAAATATGCAGTACAAATGTGAATAATGCAGTCATTCACAGGATTCATTATTAGGACTCATCAGGATCTATCTGTCACATTTAGCAATACCAGTAGTAAAAGAAGACTTACTTTGGAATCAGAAGTGTTGACTCTTTCATTAACTAATTATGTGATTGCATACCACTGACTCTCAGTTTCTTCATGTGTAAAAGATGTGTGTAAGAGAAGATCATCTTTCAGCCTCTCTCCACCTTAGCCATTGAGGAATTGACTTACTTTGTCCTGTGTGCAAGTCATTCACCTCTCTGAATCTTAGTTTTCTCATCTATAAAATAGTGATAATAACTCTTTCTTTACATAACTGTGATAAAGCACTTTGTAAAATTTAAAATGCTATTGGAATTGGAGGAATTATTAGATTAAAGCCTAATAAAATTTTTGGAGTGCTTTCCTTTACATTGTCTCTTTAGCCCAAGTGGTTTGTGGCACAAGTTGACAGCTACCTTCCTTTCTCCAAGTGGCTGCTGTGGAAATGAGATGCTTAACTGCTGGGACTTTGTAGCTTCATAAAAATTATGGGGATTTGACATGAAAAGAGCTGTATTAGGTTTGGGGCAATGCTCATATCAAATCAAATAGAATCAAATTAACTTCAGTCCTTTTTTAAGGTCTTGTTAGTCATTACCAAGTATACCTAAACTACCAGTTTGGAATTCAGAAGCATCCCTTAAGTCACTGGCTAATTTCTTGTCTTGGCATTTCATAATATGGTAGATGCTTTCCTACGCACCTTTCCCAAGGAAGCACTATGACTGCTCTGAAGAGATTAAGATATTGACCATTTTCATTTTCAGGTGAGTTAGTATTCCCTTCTATCTTGTTTGAGAATCACTTACAGCGGAAAGAGTCTTAATAGTCCAATGACACTGAATACAACACATATAATTGTTCTAGGTAAAGGTGCATGGGGAAGATCCATCTCTCAAAAAAAAAAAAAAACAGATTTAGTACTTCTACAGACAGACTTAGAGACTGGGAAGTAGGTGCCCCTGCCCTGTTCTCCCCCTCTTTCATCCTAATGTGATGAAAAATGAGAGCATTATTTCTACCTGTTTCCTCAAATGCACACTCAGGAATTATTCCAATTTCCACTCCAGTCTTTTCTCCAGTCATGCACCTATTTAGACTTTTTATTCATTCATTAACACAGGGGGAAATACAGGCCATTATGACGGTTAGCAGACATAATTTTAGACAAATACAACTTCTTATCAAATAAGCCTGCAATAAGTGTTTGATGAACAGGGCCCTTCAATAGAACTCCCCACACTAATTTAATGAGAAGTATCAAATGAATTTTTTTTATTCTGATATCTCCCCTGAGACAAATGATACTTTGCAGGCCTATTTTTAACAAATGAATTATTGACTTAAACTGGCACAATTAATCACAATATAATGGGATCAGGGGATGTTAGGGGCTCATTCATCATAGCAGATGATGAGTACCGACTCTTCCGAGAAATGAAACTCTTTAATCACTCCCAGATTAACAGCTACACGCTTTCAAATTTCAATCATAGGAAGCTGGCAGTGTGGAATGAGAAGGAGCCAGAGCAGCAGAAGTAAAGGGAAAGGAATAGAGTGTGGAGTAATGTAGTGATACCTAGCAATCTAACTCCTGATCCTGGGTTATAGATGGTAGAATTGGACAAGCTAGGCGTACATTTATTAGGAGAGTGCCATGGTATGGGGGAATGAGCACCCCAGGGGCAGAATTTTTGTGTTTTTCTTGCCTGCCACAAACCAGCTGCGAAATCTTAGACAAGATACTTAACCTCCCTTGTCCTTGGCTTTTTCATCTCTGAAAAGGTGGGAATACTACCTGATTTTTCAGGATGTAGCAAAGACAAGTCAGATAATGGAAAAGAAATTGAAGTCATATATGACCTCCCAAATAATGCAACACAATGTATTAGATACTCTTCTCATTCTCTGACTTCAGGACTTGTGTTTTGATTTCCTGTTCTTGATGTGGTCAGAACCATGCACAAGAATCTGAACATAAGCTGATTGGATAAAAAAAGCAAATAATAAAAAGGTCTGCTAAATCTTTCATTCATTCAACAGACATTTATTAAACAAGTGTTATGGGCATGTGTATTAGGCACTGTAGGAGAAACTGAGAGTTTCTCACTTATCTATAACATTTTAAGGTTTTCAAAGTGCTTTCTTCATTGACAAACTATAACTTTGTTATTACCACTATTTTGTAAAAGAAGAAACTGAGGCTTTGAGAGCATATGTGTGACTCTGCAAAAAAAAAAAAAAAGAAATATTTCATTTTTCTGAAATATAAAAAGATCATAATAGCATTTTTTACTACAACATAAGCTTTGAGATTCAAGTTAGAGGGAGGATTTTAGCTGGAGGTCAGCTGGGGTCAGAGCAAGGCCTCTTGGGAGAGGAGGTACTTGAATTGTCCATTAAATGAAGAAAAGGATATATATATAGATATATGCATATCTATAAATATATAGATATGCATATATCTATATATCGTGTATATACCGTTTTTCACAATTGAGAGATAGTCTACCAAAAAGCATAATTTTGTTTTCTGAATTAGGTTATTAGCTTCTTGAGGGCAGAACTCATATTATTACCATCATCATAACTAATATTTATAAGGTGTTTACCAGATACTATGCTAAGTACTTTACACTTATTATTTCATATGATGCTTCCTGGAAGGTAAATGTTATTATTATCCCCATTTTACAAATGAGAAAACTGAGGCAAAATAGTAAAGTGTTTTGCTCAGGATCATACAACTATTAAATATTTGAGGTAATATTTGAAGTCAAATCTTTTTACTCCAAGCCCAGTGGTCTATCTACTGTTTCATCAATATAGATGGCATATGTTACAATTCATGTGAGACAGAATGGAATTAAGAGCTTAATAGCAAAGAAGGAGAGTGTTATATGATTTCAGTGAGAGTATTATCAATAATAATTATTATAATAGCATTTATATAGTGCTTTGATTTTTCAAACAGCTTTACAAATATTTCATTTTATCTTTACAACAATACCAGGCATATTGCCAAACACTTTATGAATATCTCATTTGATCCTTACAACAATTTTGTGAGAAAAGTACTATTATCTTCATTTTACAGATAAGGAAACTGAGGTAAAAAGGAGTTAATTGATTTGTTTGGAGTCATCTGAACCAGATTTAAACTCTGGTCTTTCTTATTCCACTTCTAAAACTCTATCCATCGTGCCATCTAATTGCCAATAGGATTAAAGTCACTGAAAAAGAATGTATAAAAAAAGAGAGGATTTGAACTGGATTCTAATGGAAGTAAGACTTGGGCGAGGGGGTGGGGGAGGAGATGAAAAATATCCCAAGAAGTAGCTTGAGCAAAGGTTTGAAACGGATTTGAGAATAGAAGTTGTTGTTTAGGTCCACAATCAGTGCTGAGTCTGAATATTTAGAACCTGACAAGCCATGATCTGATTGTCAGAATTCTACAACAGAAGATCAATATCTTTTATATTCTGACAAGCAAAAATCTCCCAACTTTACGTATATAGAACTCAAATATATGTAATAATTTAACCAATATGTTCTGCTGAAGCCAGTCTGTTAACAGAGAACAAATATGCTGTTTTATTTTAACATAAGTCCATAAAAACTTAAGAATAACATTGTATTAGCTATCATTAGCTAAATACAATTTCCAAGTTATATGATGTTAAATGCTTTTTAAAAAGAGAGATGTATCAGAATAAAAGAATGGAAGGAAGGAAGAAAGAAAGAAAGGAAGGAAGGAAGGAAGGAAGGAAGGAAGGAAGGAAGGAAGGAAGGAAGGAAGGAAGGAAGAAAGGAAAGGTTAGAAAGAAAGGAAGGAAACAATTATTTATTAAACACCAACTGTGTGCCAGGAACTGTGCTAAGTGCTTTAAAAATTTTATCTCATTTTTCCTTCACAACAACCCTTCAAGGTGAGTATAGATGAAATCTAAATCTTGGAGGAACAGGATGAAATGAATATTGTCCTTGTTGTTCTATCTGTTACCATGGTTGTACAAAGGATAGCCTTCTGCCTAATTTAGTAAACTGCAAGAAGCAGTTGTTTTATTTACCTTTACAATAATGTATAGAACATTAAATTGAAAGAATAATAGCAGGATAGTGACTTGTACCAGGACTATAAGGGGAAAAATGAAATAGTGACTATAATATTATACAGTTGAACCCAGCTAGGTGGGTGAATAGAGCACTGGGCATGGAGTCAGAAAGACTCCTTTTCCTGAGTTTAAATATGGTCACAGACACTTACTACCTGGATGATCCTGAGTAAGTCATTTAACCCTGTTTACCTCAGTTCCTCATGTATAAAAATAAGCTGGTGAAGGAAATGGCAAAGCACTACAGTATCTTTGCTAAGAAAATCCCAAATGCCATCATGGAGAATCAGACATGACTGAATTGATTAAACAACAACATTACATGGTTGATGCATTAGAAAGACGCAAAATAATCAGTGAGCTTCACTAATAACCAAAAATACTGGAGAAAGTTTCCTAAAGGAAGTGGAATTTCATAATTGAAAATGTATTCAGAAATTCTCTGGTCTAACCAGGACCTTAATAGAAATATATTGTTGAATGTTACCAGATAGTTTGAAGGCCCTTACCTTTTGAGGGAGTTCATTCTACTTTGAGGACAGTGGTCCTATTGCACTTTTTTATATCAGGGAATCCCTTTGCCATCTGTTGAAGCATATAAATCTCTTTCCAGAATAATAGAATAAAATATATAGAATTACAAAGGAAATCAATACAATTATAAAAAATATGTTTTAAAAACAATTTATGGACTTCAGGTTAAGAATTCATTTTAGGAATATTTTCATTCTATGGAGTCTAAATCTTTGTTTCTTTGATACTTATCCCCCCTTTCCTCTATTACCTTATTGCTCCTGCTTCTGAGGCCAACAAGGAAAATGTAATTCTGTGTGATAACCTCTTAGCTACTTGAGCTGTTTCATATATCCCACTCAAACTTTTCTTCTCTAAGGTAAACAATTGTCATTTCTGACAATTTCTAATTTTCTGACCAAGTGGGAATCTATTAATTTCTTTTAAGCCTTAGTATCTTCATCTATAAAGTGGTTAGTGAAATAACTGCAAGTAGGCATCTCATAGGGATTAAATAAGATGATGTTTATAAAACATTTTGTAAATATTAAAAAAACACAGCTATTATCATTAATATCATCTTCATCTTTATCATCTTCATTGTCATCATCATCCATCCATTGTTATTGTTGTTTCTTGACCTGATCTTGATCCTTCTCTACCACTCAGACTCCTTTCTCTAGCTTTAACTTGTTAATAACAATTCTAAACAGGAGACGGTGATTCAGTAGGGGAAGAAGGGGATGGAGGACATTCTAGGAACAATGTTAGCAAAGACATGGAGACTGGGAATCTCAGGATGGAGCCAGTCCCGAGCCATGAAAGGCCAATCCAGCCTCTTTGGCTTATGAATATTTGTCCTTGGTGGCCAATATTTGAAACATGTAGTGCTAAGCAATAGAAGGAATGCCATCCTGTCCTTTTCAGTAACTGGCTCTCCTCCCAGGGGTAGCCATCCCCAATCTGCAGAAGAGTTAGACATGTGAAACTTCACTTCTTCTATTACCAGGTGCTAATTGAATCCCCAGTGAAAAGACAGGAGTCCTGTGCAGACTGGGGGTGAATTAGCTGAAATTCATAAACTGTAAATACTGATGACAACAGAATAGCATCCCTCCTGTTGTTATTTATTTTGAGATTTTTGCTGGGGCAATAGCTTTACATTTGACATTTATATAGGTCACAGTGAGCTAATAGCCATCTGCCATCTGGGGACTTTTTATAATGAACAGTGCAGTAGACTCTGGGAAAAAAAAAATCTCTGGCATTTCCAATTTGAACACAAGCTGAGATAGGGCTGATCTTTACAATATGCTGGACCTCTCCTGTGCAGCTCACATTAGTCACTGCTTGGCCTGAGTATCCACTTCTGCACAAGTATCCTGTCCTGGGGGATGAGCGAGGAGGACCACTTGGTTTTCCTCCAGGAGTCATCCACACGACCCATGAAAACAAGCCCTGGTCTACATACCCCTGACCTGAAGACATCCAGGAGAAGCTTAATGAAGAACAGGCAGGGTAGCAAGTTGAATGAGTCTTTTTTTTTTTTTTAATATTCAGTCCTTTGATTACTATTTCCTTCAGCGTGGTTTTCAGGGAGAATATAGCGTAGAGTGGACACGCAAACTTTTTGTAGCCAGATTTTTCAGACTTCTTAGCTGTCTCAGAAGGAATCTCTATCTACCTGTAAGGCTTGGCTTTATATACTACCTCCATCAATAACTACATTATTGTTATTGATATTTTCAATTTAAGAACCTGGGAGAATCCATTCTCAAAGTACACAGGACTCTTGCCTCTCACTGGGGATTTATTTATCTGCTCTTAGCTCATGTCCTGCTACCATAGTAGTTTTCTTTTGAGATTTACCTAATTAAGAAGAACAAAGTATGGTCTACCTCTCTGATCTGTGGAGGAGGAATTTATGGCCAAAGAAGAACTAGAGAACACTAAGAAATGCAAAATGGATAATATTGATTATATTAAGTTAAAAAGTTTCTGTACAAACAAAACCATTGCAGACAAGATTAGAAAGGAAGCAGAAAACTGGGGAAAGATTTATATACATCAGAGGATTCTGAGAAAGGCTTCATTTCTAAAATATAGAGAGAGAATTGACTCAAATTTATAAGAATAGAAACCACTTGGTCCAGCAGTGTCACTATTAGGTTTATATCCCAAAGAGAGCTTGAAAAAGGGAAAAGGACCCACCTGTGCAAAGTGTTGACAACAGCTCTTTTTGTAGTGGCAAGAAACTGGAAGCTAAGTGGATGCCCATCAGTTGGAGAATGGCTGAATAAGTTATGATATATGAATGTTATAGAATATTATTGTTCTGTAAGAAATGACCAGCAGGATGATTTTAGAGAAGCCTGGAGAGACTTACATATACTGATGCTGAGTGAAGTGAGTAGAACCAAAAGAACATTGTGCAAAGCAACAAGATTATGTGTTGATCAACTGGATGTGGCTCTTTTCAACAGTGAGGAGATTCAAGCCAATTCAATTGAAGGAGAGAATCATCTGCACACAGAGAGAGGACTATGGGGACTGAATGTAGATCACAACATAGTATTTTCACCTTTTTGGTGTTCTTACTTGTTTGCTTTTTTTTTTCTTTCCTTTTTTCCTTTTTGATCTGACTTTTCTTGTACAGCATAATTGTGGAAATATGTATAGAAGAATTGTACATGTTTAACATATATTGGATTACTTGCTGTTTAGGGGATAGAATGGGGGAGGGCAGGGAGAAAAAATTTGGAAGACAAGGTTTTTCAAGCGTGAAGGTTGAAAACTATCTTTGTATGTATTTTGAAAATTAAAAAAAAACTTATTAAAAAAGATTTACCTAATTATTTGTATACTCTCATCCAATTATCATCTTATATGACTTATTTTTTTTTACATATTCCATCCCATTAGCAGAATATAAACTCCTCAAGGGCAGGACTGTATTTTTTTTTGGGGGTCTCCACAGGGGAAGTCCACAGTGACTTATACAGATTGGATGATTAGTAAATATTTGCTGGATTATACCAGCATGATAGGTTACTTCCTCTCTTGGGAACTATTACCTCCTCCCTAAAATGAGTGAGTTGAATTTCATGATCTGAAAGTTATTTTCCAACACTAAAATTGTATTATTCCATTATTCTAGCTATGAGCAAGTAATTTTATTTCTCTGGGACATGATTTTCTTACTTCTAAAATGAAAGGGTTAGCTTATATCAACAGTTCTTTACCTGGGATCTGTGAACTAAAAAATCTTTTTTTTTGGGGGGGGGATAACTATATTTTAGTAAAATTTAGTAAAATTGCAATCTTATGTATTTTATTTTTATGCATTTAAATACCTACTTCTGGGAAAAAGTCCATAGGCTTTACCAAATTGCCAAATAGAATAATATGTAAAAGAATTCTTAGACTCAATCATGTCTGAGATCCTTTCAATCTACCAAACAATACAATTTTATCATTCTTAGGGGGGCAAATAAGGATGTTTGTAAAGGCAAAAAACCTCAAAGTGAATGTATGTGTATTTTTGCATATGCATGTGTGTGAGTAAGAGGAAGGTATTAGTCTAACTTAACAAGTCCAAGAAAATTCAGTTAGCATAATAATTTTGTCAGAATATGTTTGAAAGGTTATATAGTTATATAGACAAGTACAATCAAAACTGTACAAGTGGAATTGTCTCAGCATCTTACAATAGGTAAGGTAGGGCAAGAGACTGTGACAAATTTTCCTATTATCTGCCTCATAGGAGAGTAGTTAAGTCTCTTCAGGAGACATTTTGCCATTGTATCTGCCATTCTCTTTGGGACCACAAATGACCTAGACGACTTTTAAAAAAGATTGTAATGATGGTAACTCATTTTTATTCATCTTTTTATTCAATTAGTCAACAATCATTTATTAAGTGCTTACTCTGTGCCAAGCACTTTGATAAGTATTGAAAATATAAATTATAAAACAAAGAAAAAAGCAAACAACAAGACAAACAAAACCAGTCTCTGCTATTAAGAAGTTACAATTCTAATGGGTGAGATAATATATAAATAACTTGGCACATACAATACTTATATAGTAGATAAAAATAATCAGAAAAGAGATTCATTCAACAAATTTTGATCTACTAGGTATAAAGTATATATTATATAACAGGGATGAAAAAATTCATGGAACCTTTGGTTAAACTTAGAATCTACTGGGGGGTTGTGAAGATATGACTTAAATAGATGTGTGCACAGTAGAATAAATCAAATGAAAAATAAGACAAAATTGTTTTTTTTTTAATTTGAGGATGGTTATGTCACTTTCAGTTTGATACTTAGCATAGTTAGGTAAGGATAACTTTCATGGGAGGGATAGTAACTGAAAAAAAAAACCTTAAGTAAAGAGAAAGATTTCAAAAGATAAAAGGAAAGGAGGGCAATCTCTGTGAATACCCAAAAGAGCAAAATGAGCTCAGGGAAGATACCCTGTGGGACTGGAATATTGAATACTTAAAGGGAGTGTATGGATAAATATGTCTGAAAAGTCATATTAGAATCATATTATTGATGCAAGACCTCAATATCAAGCTCAGAAAATGTTATGTTTTGTTATGAGCAGTAGGGAGCCATTGGCATTTTTGAGTGGAGGTGACAAAATCAAATCTGTGCAATTTAGAAAGGATCTTACAAGTTGACAAACCTTTTCCCCTCCTAATAGCCCTTTGCAATAGAAGGAACATTATCTCCATTTTACAGGTGAAACATTCAAGATTTAGACTGGTTTAGTGACATCCTACAGCTAATAAAAATTGGCAAATGTTGTTTAGCTGCTGCCTCTGTAAGGCTTGTGTTCTTTCTAGTACTCTCCTCATCTCCAACACACACACACACACACACACACACACACACACACACACACACACACACACACTCTGCAAGGAAACTTTTCCTCTTATATGCAGATATTGCCCTAAACTGAAGAACTTAGTATCTCTTTTTACTAGGAAATGAATTATCTTTTGTATTCAGGAAGCCATAAGGATTCAAAAGCAGAAGTGAGGATTTTATTTAATTCATACCAAGGACAGAAAATTGTGAATATAAGGACAGAAATTGTTAATATCAACTTTAGTTATCTGCCACTTCCTTAATGATCTTAGTAATGTCAGAATGACAGTAGAATTCTTAGCAAGTAGGGGATTAGGTTGTACAGGGTCTGACTTTAAGTCCTGAGATTTTGCCTTATGGAAGAATCTGGCTTAAGCTGGATCTAGTCCTCTGATGTCCTTGCTCCCTTCCATTGGGATCCATGATATGAAGGGCAAATCAGCCAAAATAGTATTCCTTTCTTGGATTGCTAAGAGTGGCTGGGATTTCATGAACAAGCCTTGGTACCTCATGTTTTCTCCTTCTCCTAAACTCCTCCTAATACTATAAAAAACATTTTTATGGATTTCATTGGTTGGTAAATTCATTGGACATTCTTCAAGGTGACATGATTTCTATCCTGTTATCTCAAATAAAGATGCTTTACCATTTCTAATCATATGAAAAAAATATTCTAAATCACTATTGATTAGAAAAATGCAAATTAATTCAAGTGTGAAGTACTATCTCACACATCTCAGATTGATTAAGATGATAGGAAAAGAAAATGATAAATGTTGGAGGGAATATGGGAAAACTGGAACACTAATGAATTGTTAGTGGGGTTAGTGCGATGCAACCATTCTGGAGAGCAATTTGGACTATCCCCAACGGGCTATAAAATTGTGCATACCCTTTGATCCAACAGTGTCTCCAGTGGGTCTGTATCTCCATAAAAGAAAAAAAGAAGCCACATGTGCAAAAATGTTTGTAGCAGCTTTTCTTGTAATAGCAAAGAACTGGAAATTGAATGGATGCTCATCAGTTGGGAAATGCCTGAATAAGTTATGGTATATGAATATAGTGGAATATTACTCTACAAGAAATGATAAGCAGGCTTATTTCAGAAAATTCTGGGAAGGCTTGCATGAACTAATGTTAAGTGAAGTGAGCAGAACCATTAGAATATTGTACAAAGTAAAAACAAGATTATATGATGATCAGCTATGATAGACTTGGCTCTTTTCAACAATGAAGTGATCCAATATGTTTGGAAATATATTTAAAAGAATTATACGCATTCAGCCTAAATCAGATTGGCTGCTGTCCTGGAAAGTTGGGAGGGGGGAAAGAAAGAAAAATTCGGAACCCAAGGTTTTGCAAAGGGGAATGTTGAAAACTATCTTTGTGTGTATTTGGAAAAATAAAATATATTCAAAATTAAAGATGCTTTATTCCTCAACTCATGACTTTGATTTATTTCAGGACTTGATACCAATTATAAACTAATTTACTTAGAAACTGAGCTTTGAATCTAAAAGACTTAGGAAATTAAATAAAAGTATTAATACACCTGAGTTTTTCAGAGAAGCTGCTCTAAGTAGAAAAACTACTGGGAGAGAAGAGGATTGAGAGCTAGAGACAAAATGTGACTCTGTGGTTCAAGACACAGTTTGATAGAATTAGGCTCAATTATGACTCTGCAGACACTGCACACCTTTAGGCAAGTTCATTCTCCCCTCTTACTTCTCTACTTCATCAGCCTCTTCCTCTGGGAGATTAATGATCTCTAAAGTTCACTAAAAAGCTCTAAATTCTATGTATTTAGATAACTTTTTGGACACATGAAGTTCCTCTCTGGTGTCATAGGACACTTTAGATAGTTGGTTTCCTACCACTGAGGAAGGACAGAAGAGAAAGACCAGTGGTCTCTGCTTCTGGTGCTTCCAAAGAAAAATAAAAACGGAGTAAAAAACATAAGACAAATATCAAACTCTTGGTTTTAGTACAGACTCTGCTTCCAAGTGACTGAGTAACTTTAGGGAAGTCCTTTAACTTTTGATAACTTCAGTTGCTTCATGTAAAAGATGAATGAAAAGGGGTCTCTAAGACCCCTTTAAGTTTCACGTCTTTTATTCAGTTACACAGCAATTAAAATTGAGGTTCTGTTTTATCCTAGACAGGCTAAAGGATTAAAACAAAGCAAAAAAACAAAAACAAAAACACTCAAATTGTTGATTTCCTCCAAATCCCTGCCAAGTTCCCTGCTTTCACTTCATTTCCTGGAAGCTTTGTGGAATGCTATATTCTGAGGGAATGGGAGGCAGGAGACCCTGGGAAACCATCCCCTTTGGTGGTCTTATTTACTGTGCATCCTGAGACTCAGCCCACTATTGCAATCTACTGGTTTTCTTGTCTGTTTTTAGGTTTCACTATCACTATTTGGTCGCTTTCAGCTGAATCGAAGAAGTTTATCTTATATACTGGTAATAAAAAGATGGTAAACTATGGGGAGGAAGAAGAGAATGACAATAATTGTGGCTAAATCCAGTTCCATGACCTCTATCCATTCCATTTCTAAGTTCTTTCCCAGATCGTCATCCCTCTACTGACTATATTCTCCTTCTTTCCCTATCTTAATCCTTCAACTCTCATTACCAGTTTCCTATTAGACTCCTCCAATTGTATGTGCCATAGATGTCTTAAATTCAATATATCTGAAACAAAACTCATCTTTCTTTCCAAACCCTGCCTTCTTTTGAACATTTCTATTACTGTTGAAAGCACCGCTATTCTTCTAATAACTTGGGTTCCCAACCCAAGTGCCATCATTGACTCCTCACTCACCTTCACTCTCCATAATCAATGTCTTGCCTAAAAGCAATTCTACTTTTACTATGTATTTTGCATGGGTCCTATTATCACCATTTGATACCACCCTGATTCAGGCCTTAACCACCTTATGCCTGGACTATTTCAATATTCTGTTGGATAGTTTTCCCATCTCAAATTTGTCCTCTCATCTCCATCAAAAGCAGATGAATTAGAAGAATTATACGCATTCAGCCTAAATCAGATTGGTTGCTGTCCTGGAAAGTTGGGAGGGGAGAAAGAAAGAGAAAAATTTGGAACACAAGGTTTTGCAAAGGGGAATATTGAAAACTATCTTTGTGTGTATTTAGAAAAATAAAATATATTCAAAATTAAAGACCCTGAAGCAGAAATCATAGTTAGGTAAAGCAATGGATAAAGTACAAGGCCTAGAGTCAAGAGGACCTGAATTCAGTTCCTGACTTTAATACTTGTTAGCTGTCCCGTACCTGTAATTTACTTGATCTCTCAGCCCCAGTTCCCTCATCTGCACAATGAAAATAATAATAGCACTTATCCAATAGAGTTCTTGTGAAAATTAAACTAATATAAGTAAAACATTTTGCCAAAAAATCATTCTATAAATGTTAACAAGTATTTTTAAACTCTAGTAGCTCTCTATTTGGCTTTTGCAAGCCTTCAAAACTTGGTTCCTTCCTACCTTTTCAAACTGTTTACCTTTTACTCTTTTCTAAATACGCTACTATTCAATGACAATAATCTGCATGTTTTTCCTCACATGCTGTTTTCTCCATTTTTTGACTCTAGGCCTTTCGTTTTGTACTTTGTAATTTCTACAAAATCCTAGACCTGACTTTTCCCTCTGGATTCTCCTTTTAATAGTTCTCTTTCTCTTGCTACTCATTATTTTTTGCCCTAAACTCTCTCTTGACCTCTGTGTTATTGTTGAGGGTACCACCATCATTTTTATCACCTAATCTCCCAACATAGGTATGATCTTCAACTCCTTATTCTCTCTTAGCCCCTATATCCAGGCTATTAAGAAGGCCTGCTAGCTTCACCTTTGTAAAAATTTTTCATATTATCAAAATCTCATATTTATTTTCTGAGGATGCTATTATTATGGTGGAGACCTTGATTACCTCACATTTGGCCTGTTGCAGTAGGCTTCTGGTTGATACCCTACCTTGAATTTCTGTACTATAGTTGATCCTCTACTCAACTAATAAATTTATCTTTCTAAAGTACAGGTATGACCATGTCACATCCCTCCCACCCCCACCCAATACACATACATTCTTGCCATTCAGCAATCTCCAGTGACTATGTATCATCTCCAGAATCAAACTTAAAGTCCTCTTTGGTGTTTACAGGCTCTCATAATATGGGCCCCCTCCTATTTTTCTAATTTTCTTTCATCTTATTTACTCTGTGATCCAGTGAAGCTAATGTTTTGCTGTTCCTCTCACAAGATACATCTCCTGATTTTGCATTTTTATTGGCTAATGTCAATGCCTGGACTTATTAACCTTCTCATCTGTACCAACTAGCTCCCCTGGATTTCTTTATGTCTCAGCTAAAATTCCACCTTCTAAAAAAAGTCTTTCCCAATCCTCTTTAATTGTAGCATCTTCTCTCTGTTGAGTTCTCCCAATTTATCTTGTATGTATCTTGCTTATAAATAATTGTTTCATGTTGTTTCCTCCTGTAGACTGAAATAGGGACTATTTTTGTGTTTCTTTGTATATCCACTATTTAGTACAATGCTTGCCAAGTATTGACACTTAATCAATTCTTGTTGACTGACTGTTGCTGCATGTCTGGACTAGATCACATACCCAGACAGTTCAGAGAGCTAAAGATGGGTAGAATTAGTACCTATGCATAACAGTACCTGGCTGGAAAACATGTATATTCAACCACCAGTCAGAACTCCAAAAATCCTGTTTATAAGAGCTAATATCAAATGCTTTCTCTGACATTTGCTACCCTTGTGCACCTGAAAAAACAACATTTTTTAAGACAGTAATTACCTCTTAGGATTAATGGAAATCCATTGCCACTTTTTTATTGTATGTATGTATGTACAAACTCAAAGATTACAGAATATTTGGAAAGTATTTTAGAGGCCAGCTGGTTCAAACTCACTCTTTCATGATAATTTCTTATTCTCCACATATCACAACATCTCAACAAAGTGATCACAATATCTTTTGGCTTAGTGTTCATTAGTGAGACAGTCCTCTACCTCCTGAGACAATCCAATCCACTTTGAGATGATTAATTTTTAGAAATTTTTCCTTAAACTAAGTCAAATTCTATATTTGATTTTTCATCCATTGTTTCTATTTCTGCCCTCTGGGGCCAAGAAGAACAAGTCTAATCCCTCTCAAACTTGAAATAATTTAAGATAGCCATCACATCCCTTCTGTCTTCTTTTTCATAGTATAATACCTCTAGTCTCTTTAGCTTATCCTCATATGGCAGGATCTAAACATTCTTTTGCTTGCCTTCATTTGAATGCTCTCCAGCTTTTCAAAATTTATCCTAAAATGTGGTGCCCAGAAGTAAGCCCAATGCAGCAGAGGGAGGGTCTGAACATTTTACCTTTCATTGTGGTGACTAAGATTTCATTAGTATTTTTTGCCACTATGTCAAACTGTTAAATTCAAATTTCACTTAAAATGTGCAAAAACCTACATCACTTTTTCAGAATAATTACAGTCTAGCAATATCTTCCTAATCTAGTGTTTGTGAAGCTCATGTGTAAGGTTTTTACTTTTATTGGCTCTTAAATTTAATTTTACTAGATTTGACTTAATTCTATCCTATTGATATATTTTTGGATTATTATTTTATTATCCAAATATCATTTGAAAATTCAAATCTTTGAAGAAAAAGAACTAAGCTCAGATTCCTACAACATTCAAATGAAGATCTTCTAAGATGAGAATGAACAATTGATGACAACACTTTGTATTAAGACACTCAATCAATTTTAAATTCTTCCAACTGGACAATTCCTCTAACCAATATATCTCTCTCTTATCTATAACCATAGCACAAGAAATTATCAAGTGCTTTGCTAAAACATAAGTAGACTATATTTGCAGCATTATGCTCGTCTACAAAT
The DNA here is from genome assembly GCF_016432865.1 of Antechinus flavipes. Taxonomy (NCBI): domain Eukaryota; kingdom Metazoa; phylum Chordata; class Mammalia; order Dasyuromorphia; family Dasyuridae; genus Antechinus; species Antechinus flavipes. The sequence goes on along the minus strand of NC_067399.1, from coordinate 130,108,624 downwards.
CTAATAACACTTTCCAGATAAATGAGGTACATCTGACAAGGACATGCTGGATTTTTATCATTACTTCCTTTCCTCAACATTTATTAATATTTAGTATTTTATTGAATTTTTCTAGGAATCAGGGCCAATTTTACTGAGCTAAGTATTGTAGATGACTCCTCCTCTTCCTTCTCTTACTCCTTCTCTTCCTCTTTCTCCTCCTTCTTTCTCTTGTTCTTGTTCTTTCTTCCTTTCTTCTTTTTTTTCTTATGTTTCTTCATAAAACTGAGATAGGTGGCATGCTGTATATCTGTGGCTCTTCCTTTATTTACTAGGATCTTTCAAAGTACAAATGCAGTAGACTGATCAAGACAAGATATGAAGGATTGTATCCACCAGCTTTTTTTTTTTTCCTACTTGAGATGTAACTTGCCTAGTTTTGGTGATTTGAATTCATCAAGAGTAATTGATTAATCTCTAATTAAACCCTTAGGTTTCAACTTCCTATTCATTGTTATTGTTCTGTTACATTCTAAAGATTGTTCTTAAAAAAGAAACAAAATAATATTTGAGTATATTTTTGTTTTTGCTATCATCAATTATCATGTTTCTATCTACCACAAAGACTATTCTTTGTTCCTTCCTTTTCTTTTTTAATAATAATCTTTTCCAAATTACATGTAAAAACAATTTTTAACATTCTTTAATTTTTAAAAATTACACATTCTCTCCTTCCTTTTCTTCTCTTCCTTTCCCCTTTTATGAGATGGCAAGCAACTTGATAGAGGTTCTACATGTGCAATCATGCAAAACCTATTTCCACATTAGTCATGTTGTGAAAGAAAAGAGATCAAAAACATGAAAAACTAAAGTGAAAAATAATATTCTTTGACCTGTTTTCAGACTCCATCAGTTCTTTCTTTGGGTGGTAGACAACATTTTTATCATGAATCCTTTAGAATTATCTTGGATTATTATATTGCTGTGAATAGCTAAAATATTAATAGTTGATCATCATACAATATCATTGTTACTATGTACCATGTTCTGGTTCTGCTCATTCACTCCACATCAGTTCATCTAAGTATTTTCATGATTTTTCCTGAAACCATTCTGCTTTACCTCTTTATAGAACAATGATATTCCATTAGAATATATGCCACATATGCCACAGCCTGTTCAATCATTCCCCAATTGATGGACATCCCCATAGTTTGCAATTTTTTGCTTCCATAAAAAAGAGCTGCTGTAAACATTCTTATATAAATTTTTATATAAATAATTCCTTTTCTATTTTGTTTTTAGTCTGCCTGGGATACAGACCTAGTAGTGGCACTGCTAGGTAAAAGAGTATCACAGATTTATAGCCCTTTGGGCTTAGTTCTTCCTTTTCCCTAATAGAGCTGATACGCCATTCTTTGTTGTCCTTAGCCTTCTCTGTTAGCATCAGCTCATTCTGAGTTTTAGTGCTCCTGACACTATTCTTACAGGACAGTGCCATGTTTTTGCTTTCTTTGGCTTCCATCTTCTGTACATGTCTTTTTAATATCTAGGTTAGTTAATGACTTCCCTGCATAAATATATCTTTTTTTTTTGGACATCTATTCTTTTTCTCTTTGTTACTATGATTTCCCTTTTTTTCTCTTTAAAATCTCACTGTTTAGAATATTTATCCCTCTTGTTCTAACTTCTTCCACAGAATTTTATGGGTTGCTTCTCTAATCATTTTGAAATATGATCTATCAAAATCTGAGATAAATATCAGCCTATTTTAACATAGATTCTAAGATGGACTCTCCACATTTCCCTAAATATTTTTGGGAACTTTGCCAGTTTCTCTGTGTGGGTCAGAATCAGACTCAGAACTACAGTTCATTTTGTTGCTTTTTCCAATATGAAAGTTTGATGAAACTGTCATGAAGACATTTTAAAAAATTATTCTTAGGCAAAAAGATTTTAAATAGATACCTTTTTTTCTGAGGATAATCGAAGCTTCTCATCACTAATCTCTCACATCTCTGTGACAGCTTTTTAATCTGTTTCCTGAACTCCTCATCAATTTTCCTTTTCTACACTGTTGGTCTCTAGTGTACCTCCAAAGTAATAGTGTTTCTCTTTCTTCTTCTATTGATGTTCATGCAAAGACTCTCCTCCACATTCCTTCTCCCTGAGTCCTGATTTTTCATTCCTGTGCATAGCTTCTTAATAGAGTGTGTTATTCTAACCCTGCCTTTTTTTTGTCAAAAGATAATTCTATCATAGTGGTAACATATCCCATCTCACCAGGTTTAAGTGATATATATTTGATCAAATGTCCTTAGTTATGTTAGGCTCTCTAATTCCTCATATATGTTACATAGACTTTGAGCTTTTGTGTATAGGCAACCTAGGACTGTATTCTTGGATTTTTTCCCTTGGGAACTTCTCACCATTTCCCTGCTGTGGAGCTGTTCTCTATTGCATTTACTTTGGATTTTATTCTTTGTTGAGGACCAAAATACTCATTATTTTTAGCCATCACATTTGGAAAAATCATGATACTGAGGGAGTCATCCATTGCCTATCTCCTTCTAAATCCCCTTTATTTCATAGCACAATTTCTCGCACATTCCTTTTTCCCCATTTCTTGTCCTTCATTACATTTTTTTTTCTTCCCCATCCTTAAAGACAGGGAGATAATAATAACAATAACCATAGCTAACTTATTGCTCTTTTTATGCACAAGGCCCAGTGCTAAAATCTTTACAATTGTTATCTCATTTAATATTCATAACAATATGGGGAGATAGTTGCTATTGTTATCCCCATTTTACAGATGAGAAAACTCAGGTAAAGAGATTAAATGAATTGCTAAGGTTCATACAATAAGATATGAGGCTGAATTTGAATTTAAATCTTCTTGACTCTAGGTCCAGTGAGTCACCTAGCTGCTTTCTTTTATCTGTATCCCCTTTGGTTAGCATTGTGTCTGGCACATAAAAAACACTTTAAAAAATGATTTATCATTAATCATTCATTTTTACCCTGTCATTATTTTTTCTCTTACTCTGCTTTTTTAGTTCACTACTTTCCCCCAAAAATTATTGTATTTAAAATAATCCAGAAAACAATCCATTTTACCAGTCCCTTGTTAGGTTTATTCCATCATTGGCCAAGAGTTCATCATCCCCATGTTTTAAGCCACGAAGAAAAAAGCATCAGATGTCTGAGTATATGTATGGCAGTAATGGAGGTGGAAAGAGGAGATGGCTTTGGGCATTTGGTTTATATTTGTATCAATTCCAGTGACTGCCATGATTCAGTTATATATAAAATAGTCACCACATGGAAAAACTATCATGAGAGCTACTTTCCAATCACCTTCAATCATCTGCTTCCATGTTCCAACCTCACTTGCTTTCTCAGACAGTATGAGTCGGAAGAAGATTTTTTTTTTTTTGGACTTTTAGATCGCCCTAACTCTTACAACCAGTAACAACCAGTTCAGCTAACTGGATTTTACTACTGACATTTGCCCCCAGGAGGACAGTCTCAGAGAGCATGTGACAGCATCCAGGTGTTGATTCCTTCCTGCCCAAATGGAGATTTGAAAGGATATAGAAGATGGGGGTGGTATTTGCACCCTAGGCTGCCTGCTTATAAAATCCCCAAACCTAAACCAGCACGAAGCCATCAAGAGATTTCTTTCTCTTCCTCTTATTTGGATACTAATGGCTAGATGCTGTTTCTTATTAGGAAACTTCAGAGTGGGAACAAGGCTCTTTAAACAGAAACATGCTGTGTTTTGGCAGAAATCCTTAATGACTTAGAACATAAACCTTTGTCAGAGGAAGAAGGAGGGCCTTGCATTCCAGAGGCTGAATTCAGTAACTCATGCTGTAGCTCCTTCATCTTATTCTCTTTGCTCCATCCAGCTTTTGAGGAAAGGCTGGGGGCCTGGGATCTCCCCCTTGTATAAATTAGTTGGCTCTGTTGTGTCTAAGGAAAGGCCTATTTATTTTTCTGGGCTGAGGCTTTCAGGCCCCCTGGAGACCAACCTTCTACCTGATGAAAAGCATAGGGAGGGGAGGATCAGGACAGGGAATGTAACCATGGAGGAAAGCGCAAGGGTACAACCGCTACCCTGTGATATCCTTTGTCACTGAACCCCTCTTCCAGCCAGTGGAAGATTCTCCCATCAGAACCCTTCTATGATTATCAGAAGGATTAGAACAAAGATGCACTTGGTCTGCTGCTAGCCAGTCCTTCACTGTCAGACACTGGTTATTTATCAATGTACTATTAAAATTACAATCTTTCCTGTATATCTATTTTACTCTGTATATCCTTTTATACCCTGTATGTCTATTTTATACACGTCATTTGCATTGCTCTGGTGCATTTATTATAAAGGATTCTGTTTTCTAGGTAGCTAAGTTTGTGTAGCACCTTATTTCAGTGGAAGCTCATTGAGGACAGGGACAATTTATTTTTTATCTTTTTATCAGTGAAAATAAAGCCTATCCTGCAGCTTAAAGTCTTGGGTCATTAAGAGTCCAAGTGATTTACTCAATTGGATCATAAAGCCAACCTGTCTTAAAGGCTCTTTCATATGTAGATCCCTTTTGGGGCACTATTCATTCTTTTTTATTTAATTATCCATACATTCAGGTACTTATTTCTTTTAAAAAAATCTATTTTCTCTTCCTTCCATTTCTACCTTCCTTATGGAAAAAAAGAACATAGAAAAACAAAAGTCTCATAACAAATAGGCATAATCAAGCAAAAAAAAAAATCCCGCATTATGTTCAAAAGATATATGTCTCATCTGAACTCTGAGTTCATCAGTACCAAATCTCCAATAACCAATTTGATCATGGATCTATTTTGTGCATATCCCATATGATAATTTGAATCAAATATCATTATAACATCAATAGTTCACCATTACATTGATCAGATTTCTTAAAGCTTTAAGTATGTTTGTCTTCAAAATTGTTTGGTAATTGCATAAATTGTTTTGGTTCTGTTCATTTTCACTCTATATCAGTTTATATAAGATTTTCCAAGCCATCTCTGAAATCATCCCTTCATCATTCCATTAAAAAATAATTTTATTGATGTATTTTGTTATTTTGTTATTATGATTTCCTCTAGTGTCTTTCTTCCTCCTTCTTCCAGACAGTTATTCCTCAATTTCTAACTTCTTATGTAAACTATGCATTGCTACTGTTAGCTTTCATAACTCTCAGTGTATGTGTGTGTGTGTGTGTGTGTGTGTGTGTGTGTGTGTGTGTGTGTGTAGACAGATAAAGATAGATGGAGTAAGTTATAGATATATAGATGCTTGATTAACTAGAATAACACAAATTATTTTATCCCTATTATTGTATATGACACTATGTTTGGTGCTACAGATATATAAAGTTGATAAATGAATAATTGCTGATCACCAAAGAAATTATAACAAAATGAGAAATTCAATGTAAGTAAAGATATAACTATCATTGGATTTCTAAGTGTGTAGGCTAAGTGAAACCAAGAGGAGAAAGAGGAAAGGAGCAAAATTTTCAATGTGAAGCTTTGGATCAAGGATGGTTTCACTAATTAAGTTATAAATGAGTTAAAGGCAGACAAAACTTCCAACAGGTGGAGGTGTAGAGGTGGGTGACTATTCAAGGGATGGAGAACAATAATTACATTGCAATCACAATAACAACAAAGTTATGTGTATACTATGATGGTTTCTCCTTGATAGTCTTATTATTTCAGAGATATTGAAATAATCTGTGTAGGATCAGAGGAATATAGTATTTTTAAAGTTGTAAAATACCTTGGAGATACTTTAGTCCAATTCCTTTACTTAACAGATAAGGAAACTGAGACAAGACAGACAAAGTAATTGTATGATTCTCTGATTTATACAGAATCACACAGATTACTAAGTAAGAGAGATGGGAATTATACATAATTGTAGTAATATCAAATATCCAACAATCAATTTGATCATTGACATATTTTATGCATATCCCATATGACAATTTGAAACAAGTATCACTATAACATCAAAAGTCTGCTATGTAATTAAGTCATAATCACTCAAAGACAGTCAAATTGAATTCCTGGCTTGCTCATGACCTGTTTTGCCATTTGTCATGACTCTGAACAAGACAGCTATGCATCCCCCAAATTCTTCTAAGTAAGCTCTGCATGGTCCCTGCTCACCCCATCTAGGAGACTATAACTTAGTTCTTTCTTTACAGAATGAGCTGACTTCAGTAAAATTGGTTCATATGACAACATGTAGCCAGAATAATGATGTTTGAACTTGAAACCAGTAAACCTGGATCCAAATTCTGATGTTGACTGCCTTTATGATCCTAAGTAAACCCTTTCAGCTGTACGTTACTCATCTGCAAAAAAAGAATATAACGATTCTCATGATATTTATTGCAAAAAAGTTGTTATGAATGTTACAGTGCTTTGGGCTGCCTATGAACTTGGTAGTCGTTGCAGATGACAAATGGAAGTAGTAGCTCATAACTGGCCTATGTTAAGCTTTCTGCCAGCCTACAGGAAAAAGAAAAAGGCTTACAATTAATTGACCTGCAAAGAAGTATACAGTTTTTGCCTCCAGGGGCTGGTATACTCATCACTGGGCAAGTTGTTTCAACAGTGAATATTCCAGACTCAAGCTCTAGTTTACTCCAACCTATTATATCACCACAACTAACCAGACAGAATTGGCCAACAAGCCTTTAGACTACTCCCCATCTGACCAGAATTCACATAGCTTTTATTAAGGACAGTAAAATTGCTCCCATCTGAAACTGATGATGAAATATGGAAAGAAATAGAAAATTGCTCTAAATTATTTCTTTAATCATGGGAATCCAGAAAAGCTTCCTACAGAAAGTGAGATTTTAGTTGTGATTTAAAGGAAGCCAGGAGATGGTATTGAGAAGGGAATACATTTCAGGAATTAGAGAAAACATCCAAAGCCAAGAAAAGTATCTTGTTAGAGCATCAGAAGAAAGTACATTGTAGGGAGTAAGATAGAAACTTAAAAAGGCAGGGACGGTTCGGCAGCCACAGGTCTCCTTGACCCTCCTTTGCCTTTACTATGGAAGTTTTCAGTAGCAAGACCCAACTTCTGGAGCTTTCTGCTGCACAGATTTCACATTCTTCTAATTTCCTCCTGGACAAATAGAAGGATATACCCCACAGCCTTTCCTAAATGCAAACTCACAATAAGGAAAAGCGGAAAGGTTTAAATGGGGCATCCACTCACAAAGCTGGCACTATCTTACAACTTCTCACAGAGCTTCATGCCTGTCTTGAATTTATACTTGAGTAACTGTTCTCAAAATCCTTTGAACTCATATTTCCTTGTGGAAGATCCTCAGGCTTCTAGAGAAATGAAACCTGTTGCTTTGTAAATAGTAAATCACAGATATTACTTTATAAACTTTATAAAGGACTTCAGTGGAGAGTTTGGGGTTAAGCACTTTGCAGACCTCAAGTTCTATTATATGTGAGTTTATATCATTGAGATATTAACTTTAGTCAACTTTTGTCAGGATCTCATTGTGTATAGACTGCTTTACAATGTTTAGATAGCACATTTCCTTTGTCCTCAGAGAACTTATATTATGACACAAAATTACCCAAAAAATACATTCAGAGGTATAATAATAGTAAATATTTAATTACTGCCTCTCTAGAAAAAAAAATGATGCACTTTAAAATTTTAATTTACATTAAGTATTATTATTATTATTATTAATTAAAATCTAGATGATTAACAGAATAATAAATCAGGGGCTGATTTGTATAGCATTTGCCAGTTTCCAAAGTTTGAATGTTCATAGAATAATTCATGATAAATACTTTGAAGGCATGCCAGCAAAAGACTCTACATGAGATCTAAGGGGGAGGAAAAGCCATTCTTGAATGGGGGACTCAGAGAAGGCTTCCTGAAGGAGGAAGCACGTGGTCTATTTTACGAGATGGTTAGGATTCCAAAGTATAGATCTATACAAACTAGACTGTAGTGCAGATTGCTTGGAGCACAGATTTTTTTTTTTTTTGAAGGAACATGCTGTGATATGAGACAAGACTAGAAAGGTAAGATAATGCTGATTGTGAGGAATCTGTTGACCCCCTGATGCAATTGGGATTAAGTGACTTGCCCAGAGTCACATAACTAGGAAGTGTTAAGTTTCTGAGACAAAATTTGAACTCATGTCCTCCTGAATTCAAGACTAGTGATCTATCCACTGAGCCACCTAGATGCCTCCAGGCTGTGAGGAATCTTGCATGTCAGTGAAAGGAGGATGGACTTTCTTGGTAAGGCAGAGGGATCGCTAAGTGGTATTGAAAAGGCATTGTGCTAAGTGCTAAGGTGCTCTAAAGGAACTCACAGTTTCATGAGGGATAAAGTAGCACGTTTACATCTGAAAGAAAACCTAGCCAAGGAACATCCCAATTTTAAAAGTTTTCTAAGTTATTTCTTATCCCATCCAGGCTACATTATTGACCTGTTACTTGTACTTCCTTTTTTGCCCCTAACATATCATGTAAAAAGCATCTTTTTTGATTGTCCTTAGTTTTTGGCAAAGCCTTGTCTTCATCTAGGTTTATCCCTCCTGGAGCTCCCCTAATGGTGCTGCTGCTTCTGTGTATTTCTCTTCAGCAGAGTGTTTTTGAGTCTTCCTTCCCCAAAGTGGTGGTTGGGTAGGAAGTAAGTGGTCAGAATTGGGGATGTGGTTAGGTTTGGGAGGGTGTTGCCTGGTTTAGAGATAATGTGGTCAGGATCAGCCGGCGTGCTTATGGGGAAGGGGCAAGTTTGGTTCTGTTTGGTTTCTGTAGGATCTATTTTGGGGATTGTGTGGTTAGAGTTAGGAATGTGTGGCTATATGGTTATGTGGTAGTCTGAGTTCAGGCGATGCATTTAGTGCTGGAGATTTGGTCAGAGTTGGAGCAATGTATTCAGAATTGGGGATACAAAGCAAGGTTTAGGAGATCTGGGTTAAGAATGAGCTTGACATTGAGTAAAATTAAGTCAGTGTATATATTCAGAATCATAGTATTTGGTCACAATGCTAGTGTTATGGCACGATAATATTAAAGTGTGTTTATATGGGCAAATTTGAATGATTCTGAGCTGATGAAATATCACCACAGTCATAATTAGAATTGAGCTATGTATTCAGTTTTGAAGGTAGATCCTGTGTGATCTTGAGTAAGTAATCTTGAACATCAGTTTCCTCATTTACAAAATTAAGGGATCAGCGCAGATAGTTTTGATGGTCCCTTTTACCCCTAACATTCTATGATGATGTAATTGAGGTTTGGTGATGGTCATAGAAACTCTCAAGTTCTTTTCTTTCCAATCATTTGGAAACCTGGACAATTAATGGAATACCTGTGTATTCCTGTCTTATTAAAGTCATATTAGAAAGTAAAATAGCAGAGAAAACAACATTTTATTTTTTAAATTATTTATTATAGCTTTTTATTTACAAGATATACGCATGGGTAATTTTTCAGCATTGACAATTGCAAAAGCTTTTGTTCCAGTTTTTCCCTTCCTTCTCCCCACCCCCTCTCCCAGATGGCAGGTAGAGCAATACATGTTAAATATGTTAAAGTATAAGTTAAAAACAATATATGTATATATGTCCATGCAGTTATTTTGCTGCACAAGAAGAATTGGACTTTGAAATAGTGTACAATTAGCCTGTGAAAGAAATAAAAAATGCAGGCGACAAAAATAGAGATTGGGAATTCTATGTAGTGGTTCAGACTCATTTCCCAGAGTTTTTTTTTTTTTACTGGGTATAGCTGGTTCAATTCATTACTGCTCTATTGGAACTGATTTGGTTTATTTCATTGCTGGAGATGGCCACGTCCATCAGAATTGATCATCATATAATGTTGTTGTTGAAGTATATAATGATCTCCTGGTCCTGCTCATTTCACTCAGCATCCGTTCATGTAAGTCTCTCTGGCCTCTCTGTATTCATCCTGCTGGTCATTTCTTACAAAACAATAATATTCCATAACATTCATATACCACAATTTACTCAACCATTCTCCAACTGATGGGCATCCATTCAGTTTCCAATTTCTGGCCACTACAAACAGGGCTGCCACAAACATTTTGGCACATACAGGTCCCTTTCCTTTCTTTAGTATCTCTTTGAGGCATAAGCCCAGTAGAAACACTGCTGGGTCAAAGGGTATGCACAGTTTGATAACTTTTTGAGCACAGTTCCAAATTGCTCTCCAGAATGGCTGGATGTGTTCACAATTCCACCAACAATGTATTATTGTCCCTGTTTTCCTACATTCCCTCCAACATTCCGCATTATCCTTCCCTGTCATTCTAGCCAATCTGACAGGTGTGTAGTGGTGTCTTAGAGTTGTCTTAATTTGCATTTCTCTGAATTAATAATGATTTGGAGCATCTTTTCATATGTCTATACATAGTTTCAATTTCTTTGTCTGAGAATTGTCTGTTCATATCCTTTGACCATTTATCAATTGGAGAATGGCTTGATTTCTTATAAATTAGAGTCAATTCTCCATATATTTTGGAAGTGAGGCCTTTATCAGGACATTTGATTGTAAAACTGTTTTCCCAGTTTATTGCTTCCCTTCTAATGAAAACAACATTTTAGAGAGGCTAAAAAGAAGTTTAAGAGAAATATGTCAAGAAAGAGTTAATGTGCTATAGTGAAAAGAGCACTGGGGATTTTTATGAAAATATAATTTATCAAGTTAGGTGGGTGGCTCAGTGGATAGAGCACCAACTCTGAAGTCAGGAGGATCTGAGTTCAAATCTGACCTCAGACATTTAACATTTCCTAGCTGTAACCCTGGGCAAGTCACTAAATTGCTTCAGCAAAAAAAAAAAAATACAATTCATCATGTGCATAATAAAATCTTCCTCTTCTCCAAACTTTTCTATGTTGAGATTACTCTCATTGGTGGTGTGCTGTGAATATTTTACTTCCAGATATGAGTTAGGAAGTTGAGAAGAGGGGAGGAGAATTATACACACAAACCATTTTTTCATTTTATTTTATTTTTCACACAACCAACTTTTATATTGAATTTGCATTTTTAACATTTTCCCATCACTTTCTTGAAGTCTAGACAACCTACAAAACAACATCAATAATAAAACCAAGTCATTGTGAGGTGTCTCTAGCATACCCCTGACTATCACTCTCCTGGTCTTATAGATTAGAAACCTGGAATCACCCCTGGTGCATCATTTATCATACCATTTCCAAATAGTTGCCTAGTTTTGTTGATTCTACTGACCCAATATCTTTCACATCCAGACCCTTCTTTATTCTCTTATGACTATCAGTATCTTAGTTCAGATTCTTTTTTTTTAATTTAATTTTTATTTAATAATTACTTTATATTGACACTCGTTTCTGTTCCAATTTTTTTTCCCTCCCTCCCTCCACCCCCTCCCCTAGATGGCAAGCAGTCTTTATATGTTGGATATGTTGCAGTATATCATAGATACAATATATGTTTGAAGAACCGAACAGTTCTCTTGTTGCATAGGGAGAATTGGATTCAGAAGGTATAAATAACCCGGGAAGAAAAACAAACATGCAGATAGTTCACATTCGTTTCCCAGTGTTCTTTCTTTGGGTGTAGCTGCTTTTGTCCGTCATTTATCAATTGAAACTCAGGTCTCTTTGTCAAAGAAATCCACTTCCATCAATTAGTTCAGATTCTTAATACCTCCAATTTGGACAATTGTAACAACCTCTTAATTAGCTACCTTCTTTCTTATCTTTCTCCTTGTATTCTGTCTCTCAGATAGCTTCCAAAGTCATCCCTTTATAGAGCATATCTCACCGTGTCGTTCCCTCAGCAGTCTTCTGTAATTCTCCATTGCTTTTAGAGGAAATATAAAAAATTCCGAACTTAGTATTTGAGGTTGCCCTCAATTTGACTACAAAGTACCTTTGTAGCCTCATCTCATGTACCACATTTTCATATACTCTATCCCAGCCAGACTGATTCTATGATTATTTCCAGATCTCAAAAGCTCCCACCCCTGTGAATTTTTTCCAGTTATAGAATTAACTTCCTCATAATTTCTGTCTTTCTTCCTTCAAGGCTTTGCTCAGATACCATCTCTTCCATGTAACCCTATCTGATTGCTCTAGTTGAAAAAGTTTTCTCCATATTAAACTATTTCAAAAAGATTTTGCGCTTCTCCTTTCCTCCCTTTATATTCTGTCTTATCTGTATAATTGTCACATCGTAATCTTGTTATATTATGGACAAAGATTGTTTATTTTCTAAATGAGAGATTCACTATAAATGAAATCTTTCAGATCTTCCTACTTTGTGAGAGTAACACATTGTTACAAATCCCAGAACATTATATGATGTCATCATTGATGTCTATAACCACTAAAAAATGTTATCAATTTAACAATCTACACAGGAACAACCAAACAGAGAATATCTAGACTCTTTTTAGGAAGTATGAAGAATAACATCATTCTGCACTAGTAGCCAGAGAATCTTAAAAGATCTAGAGTGTAGTATATTGGATACTGTCTAGAAAATTTATATTAGAAAATAAAAAAAAATTGCAAAGGATGATAAGAAGTTTTGAAGGAAGTAGACATATCCAAAATTATTTGTTCATTGGGGTAATGGTGAGAGAAAGAAAGAGAGAGTAAGAAAGACAGAGAAGTGAAGGAAAAAGTGATGATAAGTATTAGGGAGGGAAAGAAGGATAGAGGGAGAGATAGAAGGAGTTGGGAGTGGAAGATGGAAAAGGAGGGAGAAGAAGAAATGTATGAAAATGATAATGGCCTTGAAATTAGGAGATGTAGGTTAATGTTCCATCTACACACAACATTAACTGTGATAATTAATTTCAAAAATGAATCAATAAACATATTCACATATTAAAATATATATATATATATATATAGACATATGCACACATGTATATCTGTGTATGTATATGTACCTATGGATTTCAGTCAGTCAGTCAAATAGTGTTTGACAGACTTTGTGCTAAGTGCTGGGAACACTAAGATTGACCCCTGAAAACATTCCTTGCTCTCAGGAAGCTAACCTTCGCTGTATTGAGACATCATGTGCAATTAGAAGAATATGAAAATGATAATATCTAGAATTTACATAGCACTTGCAATGTTCACAAAGGACTTTACAAAATTATCTTATTTTATACTCACCACAATCTTAGTTAGTAGATACTTTTATTATTTTCATTTTATAAATGAGGAAACTGAAGCAGACAAAGATTTAATGACTTAACTAATTACTCAGACATTCCAGATTCCAGGTCAAGTACTCAGTACCAAGGAAGAGCACTACGAGCTGAGAGGAGATCAAGAAAGGCTTCCTGGAGAAAGTAATGCTCAAAGTATATCTTTTTTTTTCCCATAGCTTTTTATTGACAGAATATATGCATGGGTAATTTTTCAGCATTGTCCCTTGCACTCAATTCTGTTCCAACTTTTCCCCATCCTCCTTCCATCCCCTCCCTTAGATGGCAATCAGTCTCATACATGTTAAATATGTTAAAGTATATCTTAAATACAATATATGTGTACATAATTATACAGTTCTCTTGTTGTACAAGAAAAATCGGATTCAGAAGGTAAAAATAACCTGGGAAGAAAAACAAAAATTCAAGCAGTCCACACTCATTTCCCAGTGTTCTTTTGCTGGGTGTAGTTGGTTCTGTTCATTATTGATCAATTGGAACTGATTGGATCCTCTCATTGTTGAAGATAACCACTTCCATCAGAATTGATCCTCATATAGTATTGTTGTTGCTATGTATAATGATCTGGTTCCTCTCATTTCACTAAGCATCAGTTCATGTAAGTCTCTCCAAGCCTGTATTCATCCTGCTGGTCATTTCTTACAGAACAATAATATTCCATAATATTTATAAACCACAATTTATTCAGACATTCTCCAATTGATGGGCATCCACTCAGTTTCCAGTTTTTTGGCCACTACAAACAGGGCTGCCACAAACATTTTTGCACATGTGGATCCCTTTCTCTTCTTTAATATTTCCTTGGGATATAGGCTCAGTAGAAACACTGCTGGATCAAAGGGTATGCACAGTTTGATAACTTTTTGCTCAAAGTATATTTTAAAGGAAGAAAGAGATTCTTCTGGGAGAAAGTGCATTCCAGGCATGGGCGATGGTGAATACAAAATTCTTTGCATTGATTATTATTGTAGGCATTTGTGAAACAATAAATAAAGATGGTGTTTGAATTCAGGGGAAATTATATTCACTAAATCTTGCTAATGATCTTTCTTTCCTCTTTGTAATTGATTAAATGAAATGTATGCTTCCAAGTTTAGTGTCTTGAGTTATTTGACAAAGATATTTTTTCCCTTTTTCTTTTATTCCTTTTCCTTTTTTCTTTTTTTGACAAGAAAAACTCTCCTACTTTCATATTATCATAATTCAAAAAGCAGCCCAGGGTATTTACCCAAATATGACATACATGTGTATATATTAGATAGATGGAGATGGATTATAAAGTACGTACATATCTACTTTTGGACTGGGAGCAAATATTTAACATTTTATGCAATGGGAAGCTATTTTTCCTGGTAATTTGTTGAGTGATAGGGAGCTGGGGTTCTAACAGGGGTTTCCCATCTGTAAACTTCTGAGATCAAATGGGTGTAGTCAAAAATAAGAGTGTGTCTGGCTACAGCTAGTGTCATTGGTGACACTTGAGTATGATAATAACCTAGCCCTACCAGTGAGTAACCTAATCAAGACATTATAGGAAACAGAAGACCTTTGCCCTATTTGATTTCTTTCCATAATGATGTAAAGTGCACATTAATGAAGTCACAGGGGTCTGGGCCTTTCCTTGTCCAACCCGTTGGAAGCAAGCCTATTGAGTCCCTACACTGGCATTCATCACCAGTCCTGTCCCCAATTGAGTCCCTACACTGGTATTCATCACCAGTCCTCTCTCCAACCAGCTGCCCCTCCCTGGTTGCATTGTCATGTTGGCTATCCAGTGAAGCTTTCTGGTGGCTGCAGCCCCCGCCTGCATTTTGTCTACATAAATTAGACCCTGTGCAGCATATTGGCCTGTCAGGGGACTAGGAAGAAACTGTATATTGTTTCTGGCATTCCTGAGCCCTTCTGCCCCTGACATCTGCTGTGCTTGTGACAGGGAATGCATTCTTGACTCATTATCCGAGCAAGTGGAATCCCACCCTGACAGCACCATTCATCAGAATCAAGCAGTCCGGCAAATAAAAGAGAGAGAGAGAGAGAGAGAGAGAGAGAGAGAGAGAGAGAGAGAGAGAGAGAGAGAGAGAGAGAGAGAGAGAGAGAGAGAAGGAGTTAGGAAGGGAGGAGCGAGGGAGGGAGCAAGTGAGAGAGAGGGAAAAAAAGAGAGGGAAAGAGAGAGAGTAAAGAGTAAGAGTGATGAGAGAGAGGAGAGAGGAGGGACAAAGGGAGAGAGGAAGGAAGGGAGGAAGAGAGAGAGATAAATACACAGAGAGAGAGAGAGTGAGAGAAAGAGAGAGAGAAAGACTTAGAGTGATGAGAGAGGGAGAAAAAGAGAGAGAGATGGAGAGAGCAGAAAGAGAAAGAGAAAGAAAAAATAAAGACAGAGAGAGAGAGAGAGAGAGAGAGAGAGAGAGAGAGAGAGAGAGAGAGAGAGAGAGAGAGAGGAAGAGAGGGAAGGAGGGAGGAAGGGAGGAAGGGAGGAAGGGAGGGAGAAAGGAGGGAGAGAGAGACATTTTCCAGTTCTGGCTTTGATGTCATTCAGGGGCCTGGACAACTGGCAATCTATCTTTCTGAGTGACAGCCCTGATGGATGGTATTATTTATGCTTTTGTGTATTAAAAGACAGCTCTGGCATCAGCTTGTCACTTTCACAGAGGTTTACAAAAAAAGTTGAAATTTAATTTGGAGGAAAAAGAGGGCAGAGATCAGAGGATGCTGGTGAATGAGTGCTCTCTTTGGAAGACAAGAAAGGGCATGGAGGGCGTTGGGGCACAATGACTCCCCTGGACCAGAGGTGGAAGTCTTGTAAGGCGTAGGGGACGTAGAACTCAGCAAAGTCCCATCTGCCTCTGGGTGTGTGGGGGTCTTTGTCAGTGTGGGCATCTGTATGTTATAAGGACCTAGATCTAGAGATAACACCGTATGTTAATTATTTCATTGACATGGCTGTGTGTGTGTGTGTGTGTGTGTGTGTGTGTGTGTGTGTGTGTGTGTCAGAGCAGAAAAGGAAAACTTATAAGTATTCTTGGTAAATATAATCAATTTGATTTTCTCAGTAGCCAACTTCTGTTGAAGTGTTTTACAAAGTAATTACTCTATAGGCGGTTTCTGTGAAATGGATATTTTAAATACCTAGTGGCATTACATACTGTGCATAATAATAAGCAGCAGATGATTATGATATTAATACAATAAAATTACTACAAATGATAGTTCTCACCATCATGTCAGATAAATCTCTCACTTTATTGATTCAATAGACATGTTTCCTTTGCATTTGGCCACCATCTTTCTAAGTCTCATTCTACCTCATATTCACAATCAACCAAACCGAAATATAGACATCCAAAGACATATGCAAACACATTGAAACACAATTTCTGACATACATATTGATGTTTTGTCTATCTTGACTGATGTTGAGTTGTCTAAGCTACAAACAGGCCTAACAATTTATAAACAATTAATACACTTTGACTATCACCCATTAAGTGTCAAGCACTATGTTAAGACCTTGAAATAAAAAGACAAAAGTGAAAAAAAAAATGTATGCTTCCTGCTCTAGAGTAAATTATATTCTAATAAAAGAAACAACTGTTTTTTTCCCTGAGACAATTGGGGTTAAGTGACTTGCCCAGGGTCACACAGTTAGGAAGTGTTAAGTGTCTGAGATCAGATTTGAACTCAGGTCCTCCTGACTTCAGGGCTGGTGCTGTATCTACTGCACCACCTATATGCCCTGAGGAGACAACTTTTAAGTGTGTATAGCCATATATACCTATCTATCTATCTATCTATCTGTCACCTATTTTACAAGGCTCTTCCACAAAGGATGCAGATATGTACAATAGCTTTGAGCATCATTTGTAATAGTGTGAAAATGAGAGCTTTAAATGCTACTCCCTTACTTGATAAATTCTAGTGACTTCCTACTGCTTCCTGGATCAAATACAAAATGCTACGTATTGTGTGTAAATTCTTTAGAACCTAGTCTTCTCCTCTATATCTGGTCTTCTTGCATCTTACTTCTCACCATGTTCTCTTCAGTCCACTTAACATTGAGTTTCTGGCTATTTCACAAAGTGGATACTTCATTTCTCAGCTCTCTGCATTTTCTCTGACTGTCTCTCAGGTCTGAAACGTCTTCTCTCCTCAACTTGTTTAGAGACTCCTCTGGTTTTCTTTAAATTCCAGCTAAAATTTCACTATTTACTGGAAAAATTTCCCAGCCCCTCTTAATTGTAATGTTTTCCATCTATTAATTATTTCCTAATATATATATATATATATATATTTATATACATAGCTGTTTCCATGTTGTATTCTCCAGTCTTCAAGACTATAAGCTCCTTGAGGAATAAAATGTCTTTTGCCTCTTTTTGTATCCCCAGTTCCTGGCCCATAGTAGGTATTTAAAAAAATGTTGGTTGATTATGGAACAAAAATATTTCAACTAAAATGTAGTTTTAAAACTGAGATGAAACAAAAACTAGGGATTCCAAGAAGTAAATGTAAAGAGGGATAATATTCTATTTTTGAGGGACAACTAGTACAAAGGCACAGAGCTGGAAGAAGGAATATCATGTATGAGGAACAGCAAGTAGGAAATATGGTTCAACTACAAAAAATAGGGAAGGAAATTATATATAAAACTGGAAAGGTAGGAAAGTGGTTGGAAGGTTATTGGTACTTTCAATAATAATAGGAAAGGCCCAAGAGAGGTATGTTTTGGGAAAGAAATAATGAATTTTGTTTTGGATATGTTTAGGTTTAAAACACCTATAAGACATTTAGTTCAAAATTCTTTTTTTTTTTTTAATTTTTTTTTCAAAATTCTTAATAGGAAGTTCATGTTACATTTATATAATATATTTAAGTTTTATAAAGTGCTTTCTCACAGAAACTGTGTGAGTGAGGTAATTTCTATTTTGGAGGCTTTTTGAAGTCTGTAAGGCTTATTTATGGCTGTCTCTCCCCTGATGGTTTCCTCCTCCAGTCTCTTTAATCTGTCTATTTTCTGTAACCCTCCTTATCTAGAATCTTTCATGCTAGAATCTTCCCTCCTGGGAACTTCCAGACCTCTTCCTCTATCAATTTGACCTGATTAGCCTCTCCCAAGCATATTCCTGGCTTGTGACTTCAGAAGTGAAAAGGCAATCAGAATCACCTGCTAGAAACTCTTAACCTTCCTCCAAAATGCGAGTAGGTAGAGTTAGACTTGGAATCAAAAAAATCAGAATTTGAATCTTCTCTCAGACATTTGCTAGATATGTTACTCCAGGAAAGTGACTTAAAGTTGCCATGTCTCTTTGTCTCCTCCAGCCTTGTGAGGATTAACTGAGATCATCTTTCTAAAGCACTCAATACAGTTCCTGACACTATGTATGTGCTACATAGTAGGGAGGGGATAAACAAGCATTTATATAGTGCCTATTGTGTGCCATTAATTGTGCTAAGAGCTTTTGATAAACATAATTAATAATAATAATAGTGAATACTTAAATAGCATTTACAATGTGCCAGGCACTGTACTAAGTGCTTTATAATTATTATTTCATTTGATACTTAACAACAACCCTGTGAAGTAGATGTTATTATTATCCCTACTTTACAAACCAATCAGTAGACATTTATTAAATATCTACTACATTTCCCTCCAGGAGCTTGAAATCTAATAGGGGAGAATAAGCACAGAGATATGCACAAACAAGGTATAAACAAATAAATAGGAAATAATTAAAAGGGCAAAACCAGTTGAATTTATAGAAGATGGGATTTTAGAGCGAGAATGTAGAACTCAAAAGTTTTAAACATACACACACACATATGTAATTGTTTTAAGTGTAACTGGTGGGAAATATTAAGTAAATGAATTTAGACCAGTTCAGAATTTACCTCAGACAGAAACTAGGGATTTCAAGAAATAAAGGTAAAGAGGGAGAGCATTGATCCAATATTTCTGGATCAAAGTACATTTTGGTTAGTAAAATGTAAGAAGACTGGGAAATATAGCACATAACTAGGTTATGAAGGGTCTCAAATGCCCAGAGCAAAAGCATTTTGTGCTTGATGTGGGAGGATGTGTTTATTGAGTAGGGAGTAGGAATGACATGGTTGGACCTATATTTTAGAAAAAGCACTTTAGTGGTTGAATGGAGATTGAAGTGGAGAGAGACTTAAGGCAGGCTGACCCACTACAAGCTTATTGCCAAAATCCAGGTGTGAGGTGATAAGGGTCTGCAGTCTGAACTCACATTTGAGCTAAGATCTTTCTGACTCAAGGCCCAGAACTCTGTTGTATGCCCTGGTTTTCTACTTTGAGGAGATTTTTACAAGGATTGAAGATTCTACTTTGGAGCCACTAAGGTCATATTCAACTCTGGGACTCTATGATTCTGTCCTTGTTTCCCTGACATAGAATGGATCTGGTATTCTAAAGCCTAGTGTAACCACGTCTTCTCCTCTAGGATAAGAAGGCTGCATTTACAGGGTTGTGGGGATAGACTTGGAAGGTTATCCAGTCCAATGCCCTCATTAGTTTCCTCACTGAGGAAACTAATAGGCAGAGAAATTAATTGGCTTGCTCAAAGATACACAGTTAATAAACATCAGACGATGGATTTGAATCAAGTTCTTTCAGCTCCAGAAATCTTTCCCCTGGACCATGCTGCCCTCTTTTGATTGGAGAAATGTGATGAGAGCAAGTAAATACACATCTGTACTTATAACATCTGGATATCCAGACCAAACACACACACACACACACACACACACACACACACACACACACAGATGTAGGGAGAGAATTTTAGTGATGAACAAAGATAGCATTTTATTCCAGAGTACTAGATATTTTGAGAAGTTTCTGTGACCAAAAATGGACACCTGATTGTCATGGAAGTATTTTTTCCTAACAAGAACAATCTTCAAATGACAAAAGTGGCATTTTTTGGAGTGAATCCATTTCAGTGGATGTGGAATAAAGGAACTATTGGAGTGGGAAGGAAACCAATTCTTTTTCTCTGGAAAAACAAAGGGATAAGTCAAAGGAAGAGCCATTTAGGAAGTCTGAGTTAGGGAGGGGCTATTTTGGAAAAGCCATCTCTTCAATTGGAAAGCTCATAATGAGAAGTTAATTTTCAGAAAAGGAGACTCTTTTCCCTGACTATTAATCCATAATTTCTATCCTTTTCCCCACTACCCATTCACCTCAGCTAATCTCTATTAGTTGGATGGTTCACTTCTGGTCCTCTGCAGTTCATCTGGTGAACTCAGCTGCCTGTGAGCCTTCAGGGAATTAGTTCTTCATTAACATCAGTGAGAAGTGCCTGACTAACATCTGGGTTGTTGGGGGCTGGGCTTGGTTAATTTTACTTGGAGAAACACCAGTATTAGTTCTGCTTGGATTAACACCAGCATTAATGATGACATAAGACTGACTTCATTAGCCTGATGAAGGGAAAAAATCTTTTGGGTTCAGCCACAGCCAAGGAAAAAGGTCCAGGTCTGTGGCTCAAGAACTGAACTTAATGAGTGGAACTATACTTAATGGGATGTAGTGACTGGATGGAGAGAGTTGGCTTGGGCAGAGAGGGAGAGGCTGTTCTGGGGAAGAGTGTGTTGAAATGTTCACTCTGCCATCAAGGCAAGTATTTTCTAGATGAGAGAATGTGCCTTTATTTTTCTTGTTTGTTGCTGTTTACTCATCAGTCTATACCCATTAAAATCATTTACTTTTTTATATCATTGATGTCAAGTCCAAATAGAAAAGAGGGGTAAATAAGCAGTATATAAAGATCTCTGTGGGTCTTAACTTAGAAAATCACAAATTATACTATGTTATATCATATATTTATTTTTAAAAAATATTTCCCAACTACATTTTAATCTGGTTTGGGGAGCACTCAGTATTGTAGGGCACATGGAGCTTTATATTTGACACTTCTGTTGTACATCACTTTCATTTCTTAGTAGTTCTCTTACCCTTTCTTTCCCCGTGAGTTGTCATTTGTAACAAAGAGCAAAAAAACAAAAGAAGAAAGTGGTTCAGCAAAACAAATCAACACATGTCAACCCAGTTTGACAGGTGTTCTATAGCAATGGTCTTCCGTCTCTGCAAAAAAAGCAGTATTTCCTCTTTTTTTAATCACTTCTCTGATCTAAACATAGACATTATAATTTTAGTGTTCATTTTTTCTTGCTTTTTAAAATTTTTTACAGTTAAATTGTTGAAGGAAAAAGAAAAAGGATCTCTCTATATATATATGTATACATATGTACTCATATAATGTATGTATACATATAATATATATTTATGAATTTTATATTTTATATATATATATATATATAAAACATTTTTTACTTTTTGTTGTGGCAAAGCAAAATGTTTTCCTGATTATTCTTAACATTTTTCGTGGTTGTTATTTAGTCATTTCTGAGATATCTGAATCTTTGACCCAATTTGGGGTTTTCTTGACAAAGATTCTAGTGTGGATTTTTATTTTCTTCTTCAGTTCATTTTACAGATGAGAAAACTGAGATAGAGTTAAATGACTTGCTCAGGATCTCACAACTAATAAGTGTCTTAGGCTGCATTTGAAATCAGGTCTTCTTGACTCTAGGCCCCAAGCCTTATCCATCATCTTGTTGCCCCATGCTTAATTTACTATGCACCAGTTCATAAGAGTGTTCCCATGCTTCTCTCTTTAGCCCAACTCTTATTTGAAATGTCAGAATTATTAAAGAGTTCCCTAGGAATTTTGGAAAGAGTTTAGGTCTTTGAATCAGATGATCTGATATGAATTCCTGTTTGTGACACACTCCAGGCAAATTACTTAACCTGCCTCAGTTTTCTCCTCATTGATAAAATGGACACAAGAATAGCTTATAATATTTTTAGGATGCACAATTAGAAAGAACCTTAGAGATCATTTAGATGAGCAATTTCCAAAATTTTTTGTCTTAGTACCCTTTTTTACTCTTAAAAATTATTGAGAACTTGAAAGAGCTTTTGCTTAAAGGGATTATATATTGATCTTTACTGTATTAGAAATTAAAATATTAATTCACCTAATACAACAACAAAATCATTATATTTTAATATATTTGATTTTTAATTTTTTTCAATTATGTATCAAAATTAATATTTAGTTTTTAAAATTTTGCGATACATTCTCTTTTTCCCTTCCTCCCCTTTCCTCCCCCTTCTTGAGAAGTCAAACAATTAAAATTATATCACACATGTGAAGTCCTGAAAAACATTTCCTTATTAGCCATGTTCTAAAAGAAAACAAAGGGCATCCCCCCCGCAAACAAACAAGAAAAATAAAATTTTTTAAAATTACACTTCAATATTATATTCAGACTTCAGTTTTTTCTCTGAAGAGGAATAGTATTTTCATAAGTCTTTCAGAATTGTTTTGAAGCATTATATTGCTGAGAATAGCTAAATTATTCATGCTTGATCATATACAATATTGCTCTTCCCCTATACAATGTTCTCTTGATTCTGCTCACTTAATTTTGCAGCTGTTTATATAACTCTTCCTAGGTTTTTCTGAAACCACCTTGCTCATGATTTCTTATAGAACAATTATATATTGAAACTTTATTTAGTCATTTCCCAATTGATAGTAATTCCCTCAGTTTCTAATCCTTTGCCTTTTTTTGTAGATCTCTTTGGGAGATAGGCAGGATGCAAAAATTGGAATAATAACAATGTATTAGTGTTCCAATTTTTCCATATGGTCTTCAACATTTTTCATTTTTCTTTTCTGTCATGTTAGCCAATCTGATATGTATGAAATAGTACCTTAGAATTGTTTTAATTTGCATTTTTAATCAATCGTGATTTCGAGTATTTTTATATGATTTATAGTTTTAATTCTTCTGAAAACTGCTTGTTCATATCTCTTTTGACCATTTATCAATTGGAAAATGCTTAGTATTCTTATAAATTTAATTTCACTTCTCTATATATTTGAGAACTGAGGACTTTTTAAAAGAGAAATGTTCTGGAAAAATTTCTCCTCAGTTTCCTGCTTTCCTTGCAATCTTAACTGCATTGGTTTTGTTTATGCAAATTTTTAAAAATTTAATGTAATAAAATTATCAATTTCATATCCCATAAAGTTTTCTATGTCTTGTTTGGTCATAATTTCTTCCATTATCAATAGAGCTGAAAGGTAAAATTTCCATTCTTCCCTAATTTTCTTTGGCTATATCTCTTTATATCTAAAATATATATCAATTTTGAACTTAGCTTGGTATATATTATGAGATATTGGTCTATATCTAATTTTTGCCAAATTGCTCCAAGTTTTCCTAGAGGTTTTTGTCAAGTAATAGGTTCTTGTCCTTAAAGCTTGTATCTTCAAGTTTATCAAACACTACATTATTATGGTCATTTATTACTGTGTATTGTATATCTTATCAAATCTACTGATGAACCACTCTATTTCTTAGCCAGTACTAGACTGTTTTGATGATTACTGCTTTAAAATAACATATTTTAATGAAAATAATTATATTTTCCAAAAAACAATTAGTGAGGGAAACTGCCATAATTTTTACATATTTTTGCATATCTCTTTAATGTTTGACTTGGTGAAAATAGCTGGATTTTCATATCTGTTTTTGCATTAATTCTAGTTTGGAAAAAATCAAGTTGTTTTGGTTGAAGTTTATGAAGAAAATCTGGCTTCACACATACATGTAGTTGGAAAAGGAATGAATCTTTTAAGAGATTAAGTAACATCTTATTATTAGTATTGAAATAATTTTGATCTCACACTTCTCCAAAAGGACCTTGGGATTCCCAGCAGATCTCAGATTATGTTTTGAGAACTGTTCATTTAGGTCAAAGATTCTCAAACTGTGGGTCATAATCCCATATGGAGTCATGTAACTGAATGCAGGAATTGTGAAGTATTTGGCAACAGCAAAGGATAGCAAATATTCCACCAAGATTTAATTCCTTATGGAAAAATAAACATGCACATCCATCTCATTAGTATGCAAATTTGCTTTCATATTTAATAAATGGAAAAGATATTACCATAAATAAAATTTTGTAAATTTTGAGAAATTCTTTGTAATACAAAGAATTGTATTAAAATAAACTTTATGATTTATTATTAGTAAATGTTTGGTTTATATGCCTATATACTCAGAGTCATATAAAAATGTCTCTGGTGAAAAGGGGTTGCAAGTGGGAAAAGTTTACGAAGGTCTAATTTAGACCAACTTCTACATGTACTGCTGAGAAAATTGTAGTCCAAAGAAGTTCATTGACATACTCAAATTCACACAAGCAATAAGGAGCAGAGTTATAATGGTAAGCCAGATCTTATTACTCCAAATTCAAGGCCTTTTCTACTATACCATGCTGTAAACTTATAAATATGAATTATTGTCTTTTTTTCCCTCATATGCTTCAATGTGTGTTAAAGGAAAGAAAAACTCACACCTTATATTGAGAGCTTGAAACAGGTTAATGGTTTATTTCTAAGTTTGGAAAATGGCAACTCTTCTGCCGACTCCTGTCCTCACATCGTATACACATTAATTTGTATTCTTACAGCTTTTTCAAAAGTTTTTCTGTCACATATTGTTTTCAAACACAGCTGACATAACACATATCTTAACATTCAAATTCACGGAGAAAAGAAATATATTTAGTAATACCTGTCTCCTTGGTTCCAACTGGGGCTGTCTGTCTCTTCCCATCCACCCTCTTCCTCTTTTTCTTTTCTCTCCCCTCTCCTTTCCCCACTCTTCCTCATTTTCTCCTTCTTTTCTTTTTCTCCATTTGAGATATTTCAGTACAGCTTGAACTTTGTTGTTTGGTATCCAGTGACTCTCAACGGGACCCAGCTATGGACCAGAAACACAGGTAGTGCTTGACAGGTTGGGACTGCCGCTAGAACCCACTAAATCCCCAGAATGAAGAGCTCTGGGTGAAAACCAAGGGCTGAGCCTTTTCCCTGAGAGTTTGGCTTCCTTATTGGAAACAAATCACTTCAGGCCATCTGATTGTAGCCAACCCAATACCCAACGAACGCCTACATGTTAAAGTTTTATTCCTTCTACTGTTTGTCTAATACTTAAGTCCCAATTGCATGTTTATGCAAATATAATTGAGCTGCTGTTTAAGTTATAAAAACAATCAACAAACTTGCTATGACTACTTGTCTGGTGCCATTAAATGCTTCCTAGGCTGCAGATGCTACTTTTCCCTTTTTATTTACATATTATATTAAGCCCGTGACTGGTGAAGGCCTGCTCAATGAATCAAATAGCCTCCCCAAGTTCAGTCGGAGCTCTGTTCTTTGGCAGCCCGCAGAACTCATTAGCCAGCAGAGAGACTGCAGTGTATCCTAGAATCAAACATCTCGTTAAGACAGGATTTGAGAACTTACAACTTAATTTCTCTAAACAAACAGAGAGCAGTTAGCCCGGGCTGCTGTAACCCAGTCGGGTTTATTGCAACTGACATTATTAAAATCAAATGTTTGGGGGGTTTGCCTGTTCTGCTTTTTACTGACCTGATGAAATGGAAAAAGGCAGGGGCAGGATGGTGACTTATTTTTTTTCCCTTCACTTTGTGGCAGAAGGAAAGCTGAGTTCTTAGTTTTGTTCAGCCCGGCTGGTGGGGTACGGGGTTGGTGGGGGAGGAGAGAAGCAGGAAGTACAGCAACAACACTGGACCGATTGGGCATCAAGAAGTATTGATTTAAGTCCAGGCTTTGGACTTGGACAATTCTCTATTTCATCAGCTATAAAATGGGAGTAGATGACATGATCTTGAAGATCCGTTCCTATTCTAAAATGCTCTGATCTCAATCCAGTGTCCCACCAGCTTTTCAAACCCAATTATTTCGTTTTTCTTTGCTAAGGCAATTGGGGTTAAGTGACTTGCCCAGGGTCACACAGCTTGGGAGTGTTACGTGTCTGAGGTCAGATTTGAACTCAGGTCCTCCTGATTTCAGGGCTGGTGCTCTATCCACTGTGCCACCTAGTTGCTCCTTAAACCTAAAATGTAGAACAAAACAAAACAAAGCAAACAAAAACCCTAAGCATGCTATCCAGAGTCCACTCTGCTCCTCTCCCTCCCATCTCCACAAAACAAACAAATCCTGATTCCTCAGGACATGGTGCAGCCCTTAGGAATGATGGAGCAAAACTTGACAGCTACCTAGCCTTAAGAATGATATTTCTTCCCTTAGACTATCTTGCCTTAGTTTACTCTATAGGGCCAGGATGCTGAGTCTAAAAATTGCTGGCTGTCAGGAACAGCCTGCTGGTCAGTGACAAAGGGGTTTCTGAAACTCAGTAGCATAAGTAATGAGGTGTCTAAAGTCAATGCAGGTGCAGAATAAAATTGGATGCCCACCACTTAACCTAGAAATGTGTCAAGCCTAAAAACATCCTTCCAGAAGGTATTCCCTCTTCTCCCCAGCTCTGCCCAGGGAACTGGGGGTAGGACACCAGTGTACAAAGAAAGAACCTGACCACACCTCAATTCTACTTCTAAGCCATAAAATTAGCCTATCAGTGATATGAAGTATCTGGTTTCTCTTACTTTTCCCTATAAATTTACCTGCTTGCTCCTTGTTCTTTTCTAGTTTCTTTTGGGATTTATCTTACTTTAATTGGTATTATATTTATAATAAATTTGGCCTCTTGACTTGCAGATTTTTTTGAGACACCTTGCCACACTGAGCTGGAATCTCCACATTTTAAGAGTCTTACTTAAATTGCTTTCCCTATTTTGGACAATGGCATTAACATTCTTTTTAAACTTTTTTTCTGGTTATACATGTATGTTAATTTTTAAAATATACATTTCTTTCTGAATCATGTTGAGAGAGAAAAATCAGAACAAAAGGGAAAAATGATGAGTGAAAAAAATAACAGGAAAAAGTGAACATAGCATGTGTTGATTTACATTTAATCTTCATAGTTCTCTTTCTGGATGCAGTTGGCATTTTCCATCCAAAGTTATTGAATGGTCTTATGAGAAAGAGTGTCATCTGTACCCAGAAAAAGGACTGTGGGATCTGAGTGTGGATCACAACATAATATTTTCATTTTTTTTGTTATTTGCTTACACTTTGTTTTCTTTCTCATTTTTTTTCATTTTTGATCTGATTTTTTTGTGCATTATGATAATTGTAGAAATGGTATAGAAGAATTCCACATTTTTAACATATATTGAATTACTTGCTATCTAGGGGCGAGGATGGGGGTAAGAGAGAGAACACATTTGGAACCCTAGGTTTTGCAAGGGTGAATGTTAAAAACTATCTATGCATATGTTTTGAAAACAAAAATCTTTAATTAAAAAAGCAACCTCTCCAAAAAACAACAAAATTTATTGGGATTGCCTTGAATCACTGAACTGTTGAAAAGCACCACGTCTTTCATACTTGATCATCACACAATCTTACTGTTACTTGTACAATGTACTCCTGGTTCTGCTTATTTTGCTCATCATCAGTTTGTATAAATCAGGCCTTTCTAAATTCAGCCTCCTCCTCATTTTTAATAGAATAATAATATTCCCTTACTTTCGTATGCTATAACTTATTTAGCCATTCCCCAATTGATGAGCATCTATTTATTTTCAAATTCTTTGTCACCACAAAAAGAACTGCTACAAATATTTTTGCACATGTGGGTCCTTTTTCCTCTTTTATGATTTCCTTGGGATACAGACCCAATGGAAACACTGCTGGATCAAAGAGTATGCACAGTTTGATAGCACTTTGACATAGTTCCAAATTGTTTCCAGAATAGTTGGATCATTTCATAACTCCACCAACAATTCATTAGCACTCCAGTTTTCCCACATCCCCTCCAAAATTTATCATGATATTTTTGACATTAACATTCTTTCTATCACTTACATCTCAAATGTTCAGTCATTTACTAAATCTATTGAGACCTTCAAAATATCTCTTGCATCAACTCCCCCCTCTATTCCTACAGCAAACAATCTAGTAGTAACTCTGATTATCACATATTTGGATTATTGTAATTATCTAATAAAAATCTTTCCATCTTTATTGTCTTTCCTCTCTTAAATATGTAGAAACCATGTTCAAATTTACTCTCCTTAAATCAAACTTGCATGTTTGACTGATTGGTTTTACTCTTTTTTTATATATTATAGTCTCTTCCTTTTAAAGTTTCTATCCTTTCCGCTCTGACATCTATTTCTTCCTTATTGATCATAATCAGGACTAGATTAGCAATGGACTTTGTCACTTTCTTTGTCATTTGAAGAATAAAAATTTCCCTGTGACAAGTTAAAAATTTATCATGCTCTGCTTTTGACAGATAGCTTAAGCTTATGTACAAATGACTGAAAAATCCCTTCACTATAAAACCAGATAATTAAAGTCCATGCTAGCATTGTGATTTGCTTTTAGGACTCATTAACCATTCTTTCTTCTATAAGAGTGATTTGTATCACCTCTCCTTATAATGTTATTTAGATTCTTCCTCCAATGGATCTTCACCAAAATTATATGAATATATCTTGTTTTTGGGGTCATTCCTCCTTTTTTCTTGAAGAAGATCAGTGACATCACAGGATTATGTCATGAGTATTGCATGTGAATTGAATTTAAGTGAAGCAGAATTTCATAAAGTCATCAGCCCCACTCTGTTCTCCAGAGCCATCAAAATTAGGTGACAAGACAAAAGTCAAGACAACTAGCATTGGCCCAGGATATAACAGAAAACCTTCAGATGGAAAACATTCTCTGAGGAAGGCACTAGTAGTGGGAGGGACCAGAAAAGGCCTCTTGGGGAAGGCAGGATTTGAGCTGAACTTTGAAAGAGATCGGGGAAGAGAACAGCAAAGGTGAGCTTCATATGTTGTGCCCCCATTATGTTGGGTGGACTCCATATGGAAGATTTGCTGGGAGACATCAATGAATATCACACAGAATGAGAAATAATGGATCATTTGCAAACTGCCCATTGCAAAGAATAGTCCTATTCATGAGATCAGAGAACCCTGAAATATACAATTGCATCTATTTCCCCTTTAAACAAATATTTCCTTATTCTAGTAATCATTCATATCCTACTAAATCTCATTGATACTTACTAGTCTAAGTTATCTCAAAGAATTATAGGATCTGAAGTTGGAAAGGTCCATAGAAATGATATAGTTCCAAATCCTCATTTTAGTACTGAGGAAATTGAAACCTACAGGGGCTAAATATCAGGCAGGTATTATATGAAGTAAGATCAGTGGTTCACTTTGTTTATTTGTCATATTTAACACTGCTTTTGGACAATTCCTATATATAGTGTTTTCTTAGATAAAGAATAGGAAACAAGCATGTAATCAGCACTTACTATGTATCAGGCACTGTGTCAAGTTCTTTATAAAATATTATCTTATTAGACCTTCGCAATAGCTTTGAGACGTAGGGCTATTATTATCCCCATTTACAGATGGGAAAACTGAGGCAAAGGTAAAGTGACTGGTCCAGGATCATACAGCTAGTAAATTTCTGAGGCAGGATTTGAACTCAGGTCTTCCTAGCTCCAGGCCCAGTGTGATACCATCTTTTGTACCACTTAACTGCCAATAATTTGTAATTAAACTTTATCTTATTAACTAATTTTTCATGTCTTTTCTTAACTATAGTGTAATATTTTTAAGAAAAAAATAATGTATTAAGTTTTTTAGTATCTTCCACAACTAATGTAACATAGTATTATACATGCAGTAAGCACTCAAAGAATATATATGGAACGAATGAATAGTTATAGCCATAGCAATCCATGGAACAAAGATACCAAATGACTGTCTTTTGTTATCACTTACTCTTTTTTTTGCACTGAAGACAAAATGGAAAAGAAGATGGAGGGTACTAAAAATTTCCCACAATTTTAAGACCAAATATCTATATCTACATATACACATACATATATACACATTAATTGAACTGTTAATAATTTACATGTGAGAGCATTGTCTTCTTATACATTTAGATAGCAATATAAAGTTTGCAAAGCACTTTGGAGATATTATCTCATTTTATACTAACAAGAACTCCAGGAGGTAGTTGCTATTATCATCTCCATTTAACAGATGAAGAAACCGAGGTAGACAGAGGTTAAATGTTTTGCCAAGAGTCACATAGCTATTTAGTGTTAGATGTCAGATTTGAACTAGTTTTTCCTAGCTCCAGGTACAGTGCTCTCCCTATTATACCACCTAGTTGTTTTACCAAAAGCATTCTACTGAAGAAAATGAAACACATCCATTTTAACATTTTCTGTACGTGCCAGAAAACAAAAGAAAATGGCAGATAAATAGAAGTATGGTTTGCAACGATGATTTGCAAAGTCAGTTTCATTGTATAGCTAAATTGGTCTCATTGTATAGCTAAATACAATGTATAGTTAAATGTGACAAGAAATTTCATTTCCCAGGATGCTTGATCATCTTTCTTTGCATTGCTTGTGATGATAAAGAGAAAGATCACCATAAAATAATTGGGGTTTATGGAACAACAATGGTTGGGAAACTCTGTGAGTACAATTTGACAAGAAACTCCAATTTAAGACAACATATGTGTTAATATCTGGTACTTCATTAGGAAAGTGAGCTAAGAGTAATACAGGAAACATACAATAGAGATTAAAAAAACAAAGGATGAAGAAGACCTTTTGACAACTCAGAAGTATTCAGTAAGTATAACATGAGTAATTTCTTAAAGAAGTAAATTTGAAAATTCTGCAAATATTGAGCATAACAAAGATCACAAACAAAGAAAAGAAATGGAATATATCTTAACAGAAATTTTAAAAAATGTTAGTTACTATTGTGGTGGTCACTTCAAAAATCAGTTGTCCATGTACAGTGAGAACATCTACTTCTTTTGTTGTTCAATTGTTTCCGTCTTGTCTTACTCTTTCTAACCCAATTTGGGGTTTTCTTGGCAGAGGTACTAGAGTGTTTTTGCATTTCCTTCTCCAGTTTATTTTATGATGAAGAAACTGAAGCAAACAGGGCTAATTGACTTGCCTAGGGTCACACAGCTGTTAAGTATCTGAGACCATATTTGAACTCAGAGGTGAGTCTTCAGAGAATATGTGCAGACCTGAATTTAGGTGTGGCAGTCTGACACTCTACCTGCATAGTGAAGCAATAAAACCAATCCTATATATTAGAAGAATGTAGGTTAAAGATGAAGAGACATTATTTTCAATCCCAATAGTTCCAATTTGACTTATTCAGAGAAGTTGTTGATGACAAAAATGGGAAATGAGTAAAGGACCAGGTGCACTCATAATCCATCATCATTTCCTGCTGACATCTAATGAAGCATTTTCTAAAATGAAGCAATAAAATGGTCCCCAAACTTTCTCATACAACAGTCTTGATCTATTTGTCTTGTAAATAGATATGGCAGTCAAGGGCAATATTAGGAAAACAGTTCAAAGGAGAATAGTAGGCTACAAGTAGTATGAAAGAAAAAATGAATTTGCAAGAATCTTGGCACGAAACCAAGATCATTCCAAGAATATTGATCAGTGAAATTAAATTAATGAAACTGGAATAATTCCACAAAACATAAGAAAATTTTAGACAGATCAGTTAGCATTTATGTGATAAATTATTTACATCAGACATAATAGTACTACCACATCATTTAGATTCTAAGATATCAGTACCTGTTATATTACTAAAGGACCAAGTGAAAATGGCATTAAAGAAGTGTAGGGCAGAAAAAAGAGCTAGGTAAGACCATGAAAACTCAGAAGACATATGTGTTGATGATGACACAATTTTTAAAATGATGTATCCATTTTCAAAATGTATGAAAAGTGGGAACATATGAACTACTGGAAAATCACAAAGAACATTATTACCATCCTCTCTCCTCCCCACCAAAAAAGACAATTGAAAGGTAATCAATAACTATTGTCTTATATGCCCATTTTCTCATCTTTATAAAACCTCTGGGGTAATAATAAACATGCATAGTAAGGATATTCTTTGTGAAAATATGAGAAGGAAATAATATGTAGACTTACATTACTGCCTTTAGCAACTCCATCTTTCCCCCACCCCCAATCCTAGCCTCAAGCACACAACTGACTGACAGGACCAGGGAAAATGATTCCACTGGGTTTTGTTTGACAATAGTTCAAAATGTAGCCTTAAAAGTTTATTATTTTTTTCTATCCAGGGGATGCAATTTTGTTTTTACACAATAATAAATGGAAAGCTACACTATTCTTAACAGATGAAAGAATAGAGATGATAGAATAAACATATACTTAAAAGCTAGGTTGGGCATAGAGTGAACATGAGAGCTGGATGGTCTAAAAGCTGTACTGATATCCATGAAATATGAAAAGACCAAGAGAAAAGGGAAATATACCAAGGGACAATATGAGGAAAGAAATATAGTCAATGGGTACAAACAGGTAGTTTTCAAGAGAAAGAATACAACCTATCAATAATTATATGGAAAAAAATAAAACATCCCCAAAACAAAAACTGCTATAAGTCAATAACAAAAAAGGGTTAAAAAAAGCAAGTTAAAATATCCATGAAGTTTCACCTTATCAAATTGCAAATGTCACAATTTTGAGATTCTTGGAAGACAAGCATACTAAGCACTGTTGGTAGAATGATTAATTGATCCAATCCCTCTAGAAAGTAAATCAGAACTTCAAAAGTCACTAAACTATGCATACTCTTTGACCCAGAGTTATCACTCTTAGGAATATATTACCAAAGAGATCAAAGCTTCGGGGAATAGAACACAAAAATATTTATAATAATTCTTTTGGCTACATCAAAGAACTGGAAAATAAAACAAGTGCCAATCACTTGGGGAATGTATATATAAATAAATAATGGTATAATAATGCAATAGAAGATTGTTACTCTGTAAGAGATGATGAATATGACAGCTCCAGAGAAACTT
This sequence comes from Antechinus flavipes, assembly GCF_016432865.1. Lineage (NCBI taxonomy): Eukaryota > Metazoa > Chordata > Mammalia > Dasyuromorphia > Dasyuridae > Antechinus > Antechinus flavipes. The sequence goes on along the minus strand of NC_067399.1, from coordinate 130,075,393 downwards.
GGGAAAACTAGAAATTGATGGAGTGAACTGAGCAAAATCAGGAGAACAATTTACACAATGACCACAGTGATGTAGTAGAAAACAACTTTGGAAGACTTCAGAACTTTAATCAATACAGTGATTTATCATAACTTTAAAAAGACTGCAAATGGAGCACCTACGCCATTTTTGGAAGAGAGATGATGGAGACAAGAATGAGATATCCTCATTTTCATATGTAACCAATATGTGGCATGGGAGCAATTCTATTTATCAAGCAATTTCACAGTTAATAATAGGTGAGGGATAGTTGGTGAAAAAATGATAGAAAAAGTACAAAAGGGTATCAGTGGAAAAAAATACAGAAAAGAATATGTGCACAGCAGAAGAAAGTTCAGAGTAATATATATAAAATAAGCAAGACAGTTTTGTTGCTATTTTAATTTAATATAATCTATAAAAACAAACCATACAAAATAGAAGTTCATAGCTTCATATGCCAACCTCTTTCCCATTATCTGTATACTAAAATATTTAAGTGTTTAATAATAATTTTAAAGAAGAAAACAAAATTATAAAATGAACAGGTTTTGTCTTCATTTGCATAATTGGAAGAACTACTATCTAAGAGTTTCTGGATCCATTACGAAAATATTCCTCATGTTTCTGTAGCCCTTCAAGATTTAGAAAGCACTTCTCTATTAGCTCCAATATTCCAACAACAAGCATTTTTCCCTGGCTGTTCCCCATGCCTGGAAATCTCTACCCACATCATCTTTGCCTCTCAGCTTCCATGGTTTCCTTTAGGTCTCAGCTAAAATTCCCCTTTCTTCAAGAAGCTTTTCTCCATTTTGCCTAATGCTAATTCTTTCCTTTCCTTCATGAACTTCCATTTGTACTAAATATATCTTGCTTGTGCATGGTTGTTTCCTCATTAGACAGAGTTCCTGAAAAGCATAGGCTGTCTTTAGCTTTTTTTTTTTTTTTTTTTTGTATTGTCAATATTTTAGCACAGTATCTGGAACATATTAGATGCTTAATATATTCTAGTTGACTGATTAACTGATGTAGAAGTCTAAGTATTTTATCCTCAATATTAGAAGAGAAATTAAGAGTAAGAACATTATGATTTGACTATCAAAGTGAAATTATTGAACAGCATATTAATATTTGTAACTCTGAGTACTCTTTCCACTAGACAAAAGGAAGGAAGTAAGTTTGGAAATTTGAAAGGAATGAAAGAAGGAAAGGAAATTGATGGAAAATTCTGCATTTCAGTTTTATTTTGGAAACTTTTTTTATTTTTTATAATAGCTTTTTATTTTTCAAAATACATGCAGAAATAGTTTTCAACATTCATCCTTTCAAAATCTTGTGTTCCAATTTTTTCTGGCTCTATCCCCACTTCTCCCTCTTCTAGATAGCAAATAATCCAATAAAAGTTAAGTATGTGCAATTCTTCTATACATATTTCCTCATTTATCATGCTACACAAGAAAAATCAGATCAAAAAGAAAAAATGATAAAGGAAAAAACAAGGAAGCAAACAACAACAAAGGTAAAAATACTATGTTGTGATTCATATTCAGTCCCCATCATTCTCTCTCTCAATGCAATGGCTCTGTCCATCACAAGTCTATTAGAATTAGCCTAATAATTAGGTGATCCTCATTGTTGAAAAGAGCCAAGTGGATCACAGCTGATCATCACAAATCTTGTTGTAGAATCCGCAGACATAGCATTCAGATCAGTCTGTAACTGAAACTTCTATTTGAGTTTCTGAAGGGATAAGAATTATCAGTTTCAAAAAGAAATAAACAAACACCAAGCCAATTAACTTAAAAACACACAATTCCCTACCTCCTTATGATTCTTTATTCCCAGGAAAATTTAATGTGGGAAAAAATACTGGTCTTTCAAGCCAATATGTCAGGCTATTGCAAAAACCACAGTCTTTGAGTGCTGATTGGGATGGATCAGTTTTCAACATTGGCTTTAAAACCAGATGACATATTTGTTGCTAAACTATTTTGTCTCCTTGGGATTGTAAGATCAAAAAAGCCTGGGATAGGGATATTTACCTCTGAGGAGTCTAGAATAAGAAGGGGGATTCTTCAAACACAGATATGATGACCTCTTGTAGGACATGTTCTAGGGGAGATTGATTTTATATCTGGATTAGACTAGATGGCCACATAGTTCTCTGAGTCATATTCTATGATTTTGTGTATCATTGGATTTTATGTAGTCTAAACATCTCATTTTATGGAGGAGGAAACAGACATGCATTTAGAGAAATTCCTTACTAAAAGTCAGAGAATGAGTAAGTAGCAGAGGAAGCAAACTTAGGTTTCCCAGATCTGTTGCATCACTGGCCGCACTCATTGGTTTCTCAAACAATTATGCACAGAGTTGCTGCTGTTGGGTTGAACACAACTCTTCATTACCCATCTTGGGGTTTTCTTGACTAAGATACTGGAGCAATTTGTAATTTCTTTCTCCAAGTCATTTTATAAATGGGGAAAAAACGTAGGCAAATAAGGTTAAATGACTTACCCAAGATCACACAGCTAGTCAGTATCTTAGACTAGATTTTAACTCAAGAAGAGAAGTCTTTACTTTATAGCCAAAGCTCAAATAATTCAGTATTTTCTATTCCATGAAGTTTCTTTCTGGTGTCCTGCAAGAGATCATAGTGATATAGTAATATTTTTAAAGAAACATTTCCAGAGATGATTATAGCTAATTATCACATCACCATGTCATTATTATAAATCAATACATTACTGATATCCTCCTATGCACTATGGGTATAAAAAGGGAAAATACTTGTTCTCTATTTTTGGGAAGTTTACAAAAAACCCTAATATATATAAATGCCAAATGTCATATATGACATTGACTTTAATAGTAGTAAAATTTCAGAAAAGTCTAATACTAATGTGGAACATATTAGAAAAAAGCTTCATCAAAGAGGTAGGAGAAGCAACAAGTTATCAAACTGTACATACCCTTTGATCCAGCAGTGTTACTACTGGGCTTATACCCCAAAGAGATACTAAAGAAGGGAAAGGGTCCTGTATATGCAAGAATGTTTGTGGCAGTCTCTTTGTAGTAGCCAAAAACTGGAAATTGAATGGATGCCCATCAGTTGGAGAATGGTTGGGTAAATTGTGGTATATGAATGTTATGGAATATTATTGTTCTGTAAGAAATGACCAGCAGGATGAATACAGAGAAGCTTGGAGAGACTTACATGAATTGATGCTAAGCGAAATGAGCAGGGTCAGGAGATCATTATACTCTTCAGCAACAATGCTATATAAGGATCAATTCTGATGGACATGGCTATCTTCAACAATGAGAGGATCCAAATCAGTTCCAATTCATCAGTAATAAACAAAACCAGCTACACTCAGTGAAAGAACACTGGGAAATGAGTGTGGACCATAACATAGCATTTACATTCTTTCTGTTATTGTTTGCTTGCATTTTTGTTTTTCTTCCCAGGTTATTTTTACATTCTTTCCAGAGATATAGAACTCTTGGCCCCTAGATACAGACCTACTTCAAGAGTGATGATGTAGTTATGTTCTTGGTGGAATGGCTTGTCTTCAGGTCCATCTTTGAGATCTTAATCTTAAAACTTAAAAATGTCTGAGAATCTGAAAAAAAAAATTCTCCCTGAATTTCCTGGCAATGTAAAGGTCCAATGGATCACCAAAACAACAACAAATATTTCTTGAAATTGATGTGTAGCTTCCTGTCTTGGGGAGGGGGAAAGGGAGGAGGAAGGAGAGGAAGAAAATTTTGGAACACAAGATTTTGTTGAAGTGAATGTTAAAAAACTGTCTTTGCAAGTATTTGGAAAGATAAAATATTACTAAAATAAAAAAAACGATTAATGTGTGGCATTACATTATGTATGTTATGTAGAGTCATGTCTGACTCTTCATAACCGCATTTGACATTTTCTTGGCAAAAATAATAGAGTCGCTTGCCATTTCTTTTTTCCTTTTTCTTTTCTTTTCTTTTTTTTTATTTTGCTGAGGCAATTGGGGTTAAGTGACATAGCCAGGATATATTAAGTGTCTGAGGCCAGATTTGAACTCTGGTCCTCCCGACTTAAGGGCTGGTGCTCTATACACTGCACCACCTAACAGTTCCTCTTTCTTCCTTTTTTGGGGGGAAGAGAAGACAATTGGGGTGAAGTGACTTAAGTGCCCAGTGTCACATGGCTACCAAGTGTATGGGACTGTATTTGAACTCAGATCCTCTTATTTCAAGGCCAATATTCTATTTATTGTACCACCTAACTGTGCCTTTCCAGCTCCTCTAACTCATTTTACAGATTAGGAAACTGAGGCAAAGGGACCTGAGACACTTCTCTACGATCACACAGCACACAGCTAGTAGCATCTGAGGCTGTTTTTTTTTAAATTCAGGTGCTTCTGATGTGGTATTCTCTCCACTATCTCTTACCTGATGATATATCTCAAGGGCTCTATTCCAGGTGGATCTACCTGCTTCCTAAGCCCCTTTCCCCAAAATGCCTTAGGCATTCCTGTCTCTGTACTTTTGTTCCCCATCTAATTCCTACTTACTGTTCAAAGTCCAACTCAAGCCATCTCTTGACTACCCCAGCCTATCTGGGCTCTCTCTTAATGCATACACACTGGTTGCATCTTGTATCGACTTGTTTTGTTTAACTGAATTAAAATCTTATTTTTAAAAAGTACATCTAACTATATATACTACATGTCTTTCTTTCCATTTATTTATTTATTTATTTTTGTGGTACCTCTCGCCTAAAAGATGGTTCGTAGGCACTTTTTTTTCCTTTTTCTGGTGATTCAAAAGTAGCATAGAGGTTACAGAAAGATGACAGGAAACAGAGTCAGAATACTTGAATTCAAGACTTGTCCTTATCTCTAATTATTCAGCCTTGCATAATTGGTCAGACCAGGTAACATTCTTTTGCCTAAATTTTCTTCCCTGGAAATGGTTTTGGTTATATTTTCAGGACCCACCGCACAGAGATGTTATAAGGATTTAATTAAATAAAATATTTATATGGCTTTGTAGCCATAAGGGATTACACAAATAGAAGGTATCACTATTATTTATTGCATCATGGCTTTATCAAAAGGAAAAGTCATCTTCCCTGTTCCCTCCCCAACAATGACCCCTACCCAACCTCTACCTAGTCTGACCACCTGGGTTAGCTTAAAAATCTGCAAATAATAGTCTTCATGACTCCAAAGTTTATTTGTTTTTTTTTTTTTTTAATTTCTCTAAAATTTCAATTTAAAAGGTCAGCAGTAGGCCAACTGTTTAAATATCTCCACCAGCAAAGTAAACAGTGAATCAAATTACCTATTCACTCAAGAGTCTTTTAATTCTTTCTCCCTCCCCACCCTTTTATTGTTCTCATTCATTTTATTCCCCCCGGCAAGAAAAGTTAAATGAGACTGAAAAAATGGAACTGATTTGGACAGATGAACTAAGCTGGGGGAACCTTCTTGAAACCAATCAAGTCTTTAAAACAGATAAATGTTGTTATCCACAGACACCTTGGCACCTGGAACTGGAATAACTTTGAAAACCTCATTTTAATTTTTTTCTGGCTAAGATCACAGAATCTCAGAATTTCATAGTTGGAAGGACACTTAGAGGCCCTTAAGATCACCTACACCTGCCCATGATAACCGTCTATACTGTCCTTACAAATCAATCAACCTTTACTTTAAAATCATTAGTGATAGGGCTTCAGAGTTTAAGTTATTAGCTCTATAAATTACTTTTCCTTACATTAACCCTAAGTCTTCTTATAATTTCCATCCATTGATTCCATTCTCTTGGTTAGTTAAAAACTTGGTTAGTTAAAAAATAGGTTAGTTAAAAAACAAAAACAAAAAAAAATAAATAAACTTAATTCTTCCTATTCATGTCATCTCTTAAAATATTTCAATCTCCCTTATATTTGTCCCTTGTCTTTCATTTTTCTTCAGGTAAAATATTTTCAGTTTTTTCAGATTATTCCTATATTATTCTTGTATGGTGCAATCCATCTAGTTCTATGATCATTTTGGTTGTCCCTTTTCCAATTATTCTTCCACTTCTTAATGGTCTTTCTAAAATATTGTACCCCAAACACAACACAGTATTCTGCTTGTCCATGTAAAGGGACATTATCATTTCCTTTATTTTGTGACATGATACTTTCTTTATGAAAACTGGGGAGGAGTGAAATTTCCATGTAGTGTTTCATGATCTCTTACCTAATCTTCGCATTTCAGAGGGAAGGGAAGAAGTGAAATGAAATGAGATTACTTATCTGACCTGTGTTATCTATCCATCTGTATTTGCCTCTTGCCTCATCTCTAGCCTCCTCAGAAAAGAAATATGATACCTCACACTTAATGATGAAAATACTCACCACTGATCATATTCTACATATGTCAGTGATTCTAAAATCCTATCAGTCATCATCAAATCTATATATATTCCTCATCCCTCCCATCTATTTCTTACTCTCATTCACCACAACATTCCTATTCCAAAATATTAAACAAATGCCACCAACCCCTGCCCACTGTTCTCTGTTTCATTGGCAGCAAACTTAGCTTCATCCTCAATCTTTTCCTCTCCCACTGCTGCCATCTTCTAATTATCACTGGGACTTGAAAGGCCACCCTTTCCCTTTTCACTTATTCTCTTAGTTCATGGTTTTCATGGTTTGAGAGTTAAAATACTCCTTGCTCTTTATTTTCATTTCCAAATTTTCCCACTATCTTTATCACTCAGATGGAAAGCAAATGGATTATGATCAGATAAAGGAATTTCAGAATTCTTGAACATGGAAATGATGCACTTTGACTAATGCATGGTCAAGGGTATGGCCATCTTTAAAATGTGTGTGGCTGAGATCGGGTGGAAGAAAAGTTCATGGAAGCTCATGGGAAGTGAATAGATAGAGGAACTGAATGGCTAGATTGCTTGATGAGAAATACATGTATATATTTTTTTTCCCAAAAAATATACAGATATGGTTATAGATATCTATCTATCAATCTATCTATCTAATTATGTTGTATTCCCCAAAGACAAGAAGCCCAAGACAGTTTCCTTTCCATCCTTGGAATATAGCTCAATTTAAACAGAAAGAGAAAAGGACAAAAAAGAATCTGACCATAGAAAGTTATTATAATAACAGGGAAGCTCAAGATGCAAATTCAGGAAAGAATAACAATGTCAAAACACCTATGAGCAAAACCCCGAAGTAAATCAGCAAGTGGTCTGAAGCCCAGAAAAAACTCATAAAACTCATGGAAGAATTCAAAAAAGAGTTTAAAAACATATAAGAGAAGAAGATGAAAAAGTGAGAAAAGAAATGAGAATGATGCAAGAGAAGTATGAAAAGAGTCAGCAGTTTGGAAAAAGAAAGCAACTGTCTAAAAAGTGAAACTGGGCAAATGGAAAAGGAAGTACAAAAACTAACTGTGAAAAGCAACTTCTTAAAACTTAAAAGTAGGGAAATGGAAGCTAATTATTTTTTGAAACATTAATACTCAATCAAATGAATTGAAAAGAATGAAAAAAAATAGAAGAAAACATAAGTTACCTCATTGGGGGAAAAAAAAAAAAAAAACTGACTTGGAAAATAGATCCAGGAGAGACAATGTCAGAATCATTGGACTATTTGAGAACCATAATCAAAAGGATCTTGCAGGAAATTGTCAAGGAAACCTGTTCTGCTACTCTGGAATTAGAAGTCAAAATAGGCATTGAAAGAATCCATTGATTACTTCAGGAAAGAGATCTCCAAATAAAAACTCTAGGGAACATTATAGCCAAATTCAGAACTATCAGGTCAAGCAAAGAATAATCAAAATTATTCAGCAAGAAACAATTCAAATATGGAAGAACCACAATCAGAATTATACAAAATTATGGCAGCTACAACATTAAAAAAATCAGAGGTCATGTAACATGATATTCTGGAAGACAAAGGAGCCAGTATTACAACTAAGAATCACCTACTTGACAAAATTAAGCACAATATTTCAAGGGGGGAAATGGTCATTCAATAAAATGGAAAGATTTCAAGTTGTCATAAGAAGGCCAGATTTGAACAAAAAATATCAATTTTCAATATCAAGACTGAATTGATAACTAAAAAGGGAAAAAGGGGGAAAAGGAAAGAAAACCCAAGGAATTCAATGGAATTGAACTGTTTACATTTCTACATTGGGAAATGATGTTTATAATTCTTAAAAATTATGCCACTAATAGTACAAATAGTAGGAATATGCATAGACAGAAAGTATGAATATAAGGTGAATTTGAAGGAATGACAAAAATAACTAAGAGATGAGAAAAACAAGTACATGAGGTGCTAAAGGAAGGGAAAGGTAGGATGGGGTAAATTATTTCACATTACCAATTACAAGGGAGAGAAAGATAGGAAAGTGGATGATTGGCATCACTTAAGCCTTACGCTTATCAGTACTGACTCAAAAATGGAATAATATAGACAGTCACTTGAATATAGAAATCTATTTTACTCAACAGGAAGATAAGAGGGGAGCAAATTAAGTGAAAGAGAAGATTTAAAGACAAGAAGGTAGATTAGAGGTGGTGATTAAATCAAAAGACTGGTGAGAGGAGAGAAAGGGTAAACAGGATGAAAAATAGGATGGAGAGACATACAGGGTTAGAAATCAAAACTGTGAGTGTGGATGGGATAAACTCTCCCATAAAATGAAAGTGTACAGCAAAGTGACTCAGAAATGAGAATCCTATAATATGTTGTTCTTAAGACATACACTCGAAGAAGAGAGACACGCAGAGAGAGTAAGGAGCTGGAACAGAATATATTATGGTTTAGCTGAAATAAAAAACAAACAAATAGGGGTAAGTATCCTGATTTCAAAGAAAGCAAAAACAAAGATAGACTTAATTTAAAAAGATAAAGAAACTACATTTTGATAAAAGGTACCATACCTTTAGACAGTGCAGTAATATCAATATTAAACATATATATCAAGTAGCATAGCATCCATATTCTTAAGAGAGAAGTTAAGTGAATTACAGATTCATGATCAAGCAAGATAGAAAACACTATAAAATGTAAAAATAAATAATTTTGATTATATTAAATTAAGAAACCTTTTGCATAAACAAAACCAATGAAATCAAGATTAGAAGGAAACAGAATCCTGGGAAACAATCTTTATAGGAAGTTGCTCTGATAAAGGCCTCAGTTATCAAATATATAGAGAACTAAGTCAAATTTATAAGAATAACAGCCGTTTCCCAATTGATAAAGGGTCAAAAGATGTGAAAAGGTAGTTTTCAGATGAAGAAATCAAAGTTATCTACAATCATATGAAGAAGTGTCCTAAATAATTTTTAATTATGAGGTACTACTTCCTACCTATCAGATTGGCAATTATGAGAGAAAAGGAAAATGATTAAAATTGTGGAAGATGTGGAAAAATTAAACACTAATGCACCCATTCTGGAGAGCTATTTGGAACTATGACCAAAGGGCAACCAAACTGTGCATAAACTTTGATTCAGCTATACCACTACTCAGTCTGTATCCCAAAGAAGTCATAAAAAGGAAAAGAATCTCTATGTGCAAATGTATTTATTACAGCCATTTTTGTGGTGAAAAAATATTGGAACCTTAGGGAATACCCATTAATTGGAGAATGGCTGAACAAGCTGTGGTCTATGAATGTAATATAATATTATTGTGCAATAATTAATAGTGAATAGGACCATTTCAGAAAAACCTGGAAAGACTTGTGTGAACTGATGCAAATCAAAATGATCAGAACCAGGAAAACATTGTACACAGTTTCAGCAACATTGTGTTGATGCTCAACTCAGCTCTTCTCAGCAACACAATCATCAAAGACAAGTAAAAAGCACTCAGGATAAAGAACTGATATAATCTCAATGCAGATGGAAGCATACTGTTTTCACTTAATTTATTTTTATATTTTTTTCCTTTTAATTTGTTTTTTCTTTCACCACTGTAATTAATATGGAAATAGGTTTTACATGATAGCACATATATAATCCATATCAAATTGTCTATCATTTTAGGAAAGAAGAAGGGAGAAAAAAACATGGAAATTAAAATCTTGTAAAATGAACACACAAAAAAAATTGTCTTGACATGTAATTTGGGGGAAAATATCACTTTTTTGAAAGAAAGAAAATAACAGAGCCATTCTGAGTGGCTTACAAAAATCTCAACTAAATCTTCCCCACTGCTAACCAAATCTCCTATATCTCTGTGATCAACTCACTATAGCATAGACTCCATAGCAGTTTTTCCCAAACTTTTTCATGCCTTCTCAAACCTCCCATGGCTTTCTTTTCTTCCTTTTCTTATCTGAGATCCTTGCTATATAGTTTACAGCTAAAATTGAATTCATGTTTTTGTGAATTCCACTTATTCCCATTTCCCTCATTTCATATCGTATTCTTTTTGTTTTAAACCACTATCTCTTCCCTTCATCCTTGCCTCAGACAAAGAGATGACCTGACTTGTTACAAAACTAAATTCCTCTACTGTGCAATCAATCCCATTCTCCAGCAGACTGGCTCCTCTGTCAGATATCCTTTCTGTATCACTTATTTTCAATCTCTCCCTATCTACTGACTTTTTCCCTGTTGTTATTATTCAGCTATTCATTTGTGTCTAACCCTCTGTGACCCCATTTGGAGTTTTCTTGGCAAAGATACTGGAGAAGTGTGCCATTTCCTTCTCCAGCTCATTTTTAAAGATGAGGAAGTGATTTCTTTCTTTCTGCTAATAAGCATAACCATGTCTTCTCCATCCTCAGAAAACCTGTCCTTTGTCTTTTGTGGTTAACATCTTCAAGAAACCTCTACAAAAGGGGGGCTCCATTTTCCTCTCATCTCTTAACCTCTAACAATCCAGCATTTGATTTCATCATTCCACAAAAATTCTTCTTTCCAAAGTTACTCATAATTTCTTAATTCTCAAACCCAATGGCTTTAACTTTAAAGTCCTCTTCTGCAGCCTCTGACGCTGCTCATCGCCTTCTCCTTTGATACCTTCTTCTCTCAAGATTTTGGAACAATACTCTCTCTTGGTTCTCCTGCTACTATCTGATCTCTCTTGCTCTTGTCTCCTTCTTTGCTGAATTCTCTTCAGACCATGTCCCCTAACTACATATTGGGTAGAACTCTATCTTGGGTTTTCTTCTTTCTTTCTCTATACTACTCCACTTGCATTTGGTGATCTTGATAGCTCTCATGATCTACCTATTCTGCCCTAACTTCTCTGTTCATTTCCAGTCTAGCATTTCCAAATGCTTTCCACATTTTCCGTTGAGTAGACTCAATGTGCCTCAAAATGAAGTCATTATCTCTCCCTCTAAATCCTTCCCTTACCCCTCCAAATTTCCCTATTCTGTATGAGTTATTTACATGGACTACTATTCTGACCTGTGGAAGAGCATTCTAAGCCCATATTGGTCTGATCAGCCAGAGTCAGACACTATATCTCAATTCTAACATAGTGATATCATTTTGGTCTGCTTCAAAAATGAAGGACAACAACATCACACACATTACTGTATAAGTACCACTATCCTGCCAATCCTTCAGAGTCTAAACTAAGGTGCATTCTCTGACTCCTATCTCTCATTCTCCATCTCTTATCATTGCCAAGACCTGTCTATATTTTGCCTTTGTAACATTTCCCCAACAAGCTCTTTCTTTCCTCTGATTCTGTCTTTGCTCAGTACTAGCCTTCATCATCTCATGCTGAGACTATTACAATAGTCTCTTGCTGGATCTTCCTGTTTCAAGTCATTCACTACTTCAATCCTTCCTTCATTTAACCTCCAAATGGGTTTTCTTAAAGAGTAGATATGACCATTTTTCTCCCAAACCTTTCCCCCCAGATCAAACTCCAGGGACTCCCTCTCACCTGCAGGATCAAGTACAAAATCTCTGTTAGTTGGTCAGAGGTTTTCATAACTTACCTCCCCTCTGACCTTTCCTCTCTTTTTAATATTTATTCCTTTCTATATAATCTTTGATCCAGTGGCAATGGCCTCTTTTCTGTTCCACAAACAAAACACTCCCTCTCTAATTTCTAGGCATTTTCTCATCTGTACCCCTTGTTGAAAATGCTCTTCCTCATCTACTTCAACTGCTGGTTTATCTAGCTTCCTTTACCCCCCTAAGATACCATCCTCTACAAGGAAGCTTTTCCAAACTTCTCTTAATTCTAGTGACGTCCCTTTTATTTCTTATTTTTTCTGTATCTAGCTTGTTTATGTATATTTATTTGCTTATTAGATTGTGAACTTCTTGAGGGGAGAGCTGTCTTTGAAACTTCTTATATTCCCAGTGTTTAGTATAATTTCTGACAATTATGAGTATTAAATAAATACTTGTTAAATGACCAATAAAGCTCCAAATCATTAAATTTAAGTTATGTTAATTTTTTTTGCATTATCATATTATACTGTTGAATCACATTGACTTTGTAGCCAATAAAACCTCCAGACCTTATTCACAAAAATGGTTAGTATCTAGCTAATCCTTTTTCTATCCTGTACTTACAAAGTTCATTTTTGAAATCTCTATGTAGGGAAGCCCAGTGGTATAGTGGAAAAAAAAGTTGGTTTGGGGATCAGAGGACCTGATTTTGAATCTTACCTCTGACATTTACATGTTCAATTATCACTTCTATTTGGGTGACACATTAATTTTTATATCTAGTCCTTGTTTTTCTCCTGAACTCCTATACCATCTCATCTCTTTCCTTCTCCAACTAGATGTCCCATAAGTATTTCAAACTCAATATATTTAAAATTGAACTTATCTTCCACTCAACCCCAGTTCTCCTTTTTCTGACCTTATCTATTAAGATAAGAACCATCCTCCCAGTCAGCCAGTCTTACAACTGCAATCATAAGATACACCTAACTTTCACTCATCCCACACACTGAGTCTGTTCATAAATCTTGCCATTTCTATAGTCACTGTTTCTCGTAAGATGTTTCCTTTTTTTTTTACTCACATAGTCATCACTCTTGCTTATGATCTCACTTTTCAATCACACTATTGCAGTCACCAAATTGGTCACTGTACCTCAATCCTTCCCAATGATCTACTACAATGATCTATTCTCCAATAGCTGTCAAAAGTAATTCCTTAAAGCATAGCTCTACCCACCCTGCCCTCTTCAGGAAATTCCAGTGGCTCCCTGTTATTTCTAGGATAAAGTATAAAGTTCTGTGTTTGGCATTTAGAGCTCTTTAAAACCTAATAACTTTTTATCTTTTCAATTATATTCATTCTTTTCTCCTTTTCACATATTCTGTGATTCAACTATACAAGAATACCTGTTGTTTTTCATGCATCACATTTCATCTTCTATCTCTATGTCTTTGCTGCTGATGTTTCTCATGCCTGAAATGTTCTCCCTCCTCATCTCTGCCTCATTTACCTGGCTTTTGTTAAGACTCCATTCAAAAGCCATTTTCTACAGGAGGTCTCTCATGATTTCCTTTTCCCCCAGGATCCAAGATTACCTTCTGTCTATCCTGTAGATAGTATATATGTTACTAGATATTTTCATGTTGTCACTTCCATTCAAATATGAGTTTCTTAAGAGTAGGGACTGTTACTCTTTAAACTAGCACAATGCCTGACATATAGCATGTGCTTAATATTTGTTGACAGACTACTGACTATTACTCTTTTAAGAATTTAATTCTTTTAAATATGTTTATTCAACTAGTTCAGAATCCTCCAGAGGTGTAATATAATATAACATATTGTTTTATGTGTATATATATATACATATGTATGTACACACACACACACACAAATCCATCTTATCCATGATAATAGCATGATTTTTGAACAAATAACTTGCTGAATTCCAGGTATATTGTAACTGGAATAATAGTTAATTCTCATGGTAGTAATTCTTTTGAAATAGTAGTTATAGTAAGGCTATCAAAAAGAAATGGGTGAATAAGATTATCCTTTCATGATCTTTTCTTGATGAAGTCATGTTTCTTCTTAGTCATTGATGTCACCTTTTTTGTGTGTTCAAAAACTAGTAAATAAATATGTAATAGATAATATGCTGGATCGAAAGCAGTCTCTTATTCAATAAAATGATCGGATATTTGCTTTCTACAAACATCTCCAAATAAAATCCTCAAAAAAAAGCAATTATGTACCAGATAAAGTATATTCCATATTGCTAAATCCATGAGGTAACAACAGAGAATTAATCACATGGTTTAAATAGCTCATAAATTAACAATAAATCACTTGGATATTTTCAGTATCCCTATTCTTAATCAACTTCAAAAAAAGCACAAGCATGTTCATAGGCTTCTGACTTAGGGTTGGCCATTGTGATCCTATGTAATAGTAGCTTTAGCCCCAAACCCACAACACTGTAAGAAATGACAGGTATTGATTATGCTTAGCCATTATTCAAGAAAAAGGAGTAGAATTAAAGACGTTGGCAAAATGAGAGGGACTTAGAGCCACATATTAGAGGGAAATAGCATGCTAGACCCAAGAGAAGAGAAATTAGAAACCTAGTTGTGACCAGTTCCCTCCTTCCAGAGGTTACTCTGGGCAGGGACCTGAGTGTGAGATTGACCTTGCAGGAGTGGCTGAAGCTATCCAGCATCTCAGCCTCAGGGTGTGTGCAGTAGCAAAGGAATACAGTACAGAGAATCAAATAGATCCCCCAAAATGATGGAGTTGGACACATAAGAAAATCTAAGACCAAAAGTTTAAAATCAAAAGTCTACATAAAACCCCAAATTACAAGTAGAAAAACTTTGTTGTTGTTCAGTCATTTTTTCTTAGTCATGTCTGACTCTTCATGACCCCATATGGAATGGTTTTCTATTTACTGCTGTAGCTTATTTAACAGTTGAGAAAACTGAGGCAAACAGACTTGCTCAGAGTCACAGTTAGTGTCTAAGGCTGTATTTGAGTAGGAAGATGAGTTTTCCTGAGTCTAGACTTGGCACTTTATCCACTGTGCCACTTAGCTGTTTAGCAGATCTTAAAAATAGAAGGAATAATGTACAAAACCTCAAAACAAAACTGAAATGCTTTAAATAAAAGGCACAATACAATGAAACATGAACAAACTCTACCTGATGAAGAAACGTGGTTGAATCCCCAGAGAACATAGGAAAACAGCAACAGTTCAAAAAAAGTAATAAAACTCTCAAAATACAAATTCGGTATAAATTTATAACAAAAATCAAATCTTTAATTGAAAAATTGAAAAAACATGGTAAAAATGAATATGTTATATAGAATCTCTTTAAAAATAGAAATTCTGAAACAGAGAATAGTATATTTGTATGACCAAATATAATGAATAACAGAAAATTGGGAAGCGATACAAAATAAAACAACATAAACTATACATTTCCTTTAAGTTAATAATATATCCTAGAATTTTCCAGGAATTGAAATTAAGCTTACCAGAGACTCCATATTCAAGGCTTCCTTGGTAAAGAGAGATCATAAGTAAGGGAAAGAATTTTTGTTGCAATTCAGTTATTTCTCAGTCATGTATGACTCTTTTTGACTCCTTTGGGCAAATATATTAGAATGGTTTGCCATTTCCTTCTTTCCAGCTAATTTTACATATGAGGAAACTGAGGCTGACAGGGTGAAGTGAGTTGCTCAGGGTTACATAACTAGTAGGATTGGATTTGAACTCACAAAGATGAGTCTTCCTTACTCCAAGCCCAGCACTCTAATGTACTATCTAGCTGCCCAAGAGAGGATAACTGTTGAAAATGCTATTTTTATAATCATAGACTCTTGAGAGGTATTAAAGTAGAATGGATAGATAGTGAACCTTAAAGTCAAGAAGATATGGATTCAAGTCCCTTCTATTACATATGTCAACCAGGTAATCCTAGGGAAATCATTTAGCTTCTCAGGGCTGGAGTTTCTCCTTAAAATAATGAATTAGAGGACAATTAACTACAGCTCTATACCAGAAAGCATATTTTCTCCCTATGGTTTCTCTATAAAAATATAATCAAATGTCTGGATCCTACTTTATAATAATAACAATAATAATCTAGGGATGGAAATAACTTTAGAAATCACTTAGTCCAACCCTTATTCAAAGCATGTCTCCCATTTACATTTCTGATAAATGTCAGCTAGTTAAGGACTCCATGTGAATAGAAACCTACTTCATCAAAAGGAAGTGTATTTCAGTTTTGGACAAGTGTAACTGATGGAATTTTTCCCTCACAGAAGCCTGAAATCTGCTATTTTACAGTTTTTACTCATTGCTCATACTTCTTCCCTCTTGGATAAAGCAGAACCTGTCTAATTAATTTTCCATATTTTCCTATATTTTAAGATGTTTTCAATGTTCTTCAATGTTACTTCTCTTCTAGTCTTCCATTGATTTATTGATTTAAAGGTATTTATTTAGTAAATACTTTGTACTAGTTTAGGGGGTGAATGGAGTGTTCAGGGAGGATTACCACCTTTGGAGGAATACGGAGTCCTCCACCTTTTGTGTCCATCTATCACTTAACTCTTCCTTATCAAGAAACTATAGGATATTTTATGGCTATAGCAGCATAAAACCATTTCAGTACATGGGCTAAACCAGGTTGAGGATAACCAACAGGCCTCCCAACCACTAGTGAGTTGGGGGGTTGTCTACCACATGAAGTATGTAAAAATTCCTTGAGCAGAATGAGCAAATGAGAACAATTTATTCCAATGGTTATGAAAGAGCATTGAAGACACTAGGGTCCACTCCAGCCTGGGCTACCATCAATACATTTAGACTTTTGTCCTGTCACCAGACTTTTTTGATTTCGGAAGAGTGAAGCTGATGACATTGAATGATTCTGCCTCACTTAAATCCAATTTGTGTGTGAAAGGACAAATATTTTTAAACTAGACATCATTTGAATAATTAGGAACAAACAGAGAGAAGCAAAACAATACCTATCTGTTCTTAAGGTGCTCATATTCTGTTGAGGAAAAAATGCACATAAAAATCAAATTATAAAAGTAATTTCTAGGAAGTAGTCACTGTCAAATAGAATGATTAGAATAAGATTTCTTTCGCAAGTGATCTGAGTTTTGAAGAAAGCAGAAAATTTTTTGATATGGGAGTGAGCTGGGTGTATTTTCTAGCTATTGAGAGCAGGTTATACAAAGCCATGGAAATGAGAATAACCCCAATTAATATTTTGATGGCAGGGTTTTAAATATTTCCATTAACTTGATTATTCTCCTCTGGACATAGCATGTAGATGAGAAAGAACAATGGATCTGGAGTCAGAAAATCTGGCTTATCCCATCAGTGTAGTTTTTATGTCTTATTTTGTACCTTTAGTAACTTTAGATAAATAACTTCAATTCATTTTTCTCACTTGAAAAGTGAGGGGGTTAGACTAACTGATACCTACCAACTATATAACCTTATATTCTAGCTTGTCAGAATTCTTCTTAAAATTCTGTTACTTAAACTGAACAGAATATCTCAGATGTGTTCTCATAAATTATAGACAGGAATATATTGCAGTCAGCTTGTACTGGCTCAAGAGGATTGTTAGATTGTTTCATTATTATTACTTTGTAAATTGACAAGTGAAAAATCTGGGCTGAATTTGTTGTTTTGTTGATTGTCTATACTTCACAAAGTGACAGAGAAAATGTTGATAAAGGAGATTAAACTTAAAAATTTGTCTTGCACACATATACACACATATTCGGAGATGCTATTGTTAAATATTTACCAACACACCTCTGAGTATATACATGGTGCACAAGGGTTAGCCCCTGAAGTTTTGTTAGCAGAGGAATGAAGTGATGGCTAGAGATGTATCTTGTGGAAATTTATATGACTGTGGAATATAAAAGAAAGTGGAAGGCATAGACACTGATGGTAGAGGAATCACCAATTTCTATCAGGTCAGAAGGCTATTTCACTGTCATCCTAAGAGAAAATAGGCAGCTACATGGCACAGTGGATGGGAGGACTAGGCCTGAAGATAGGAAGACCTAAGTTCAAATGTGACTTCAAATACTTACTAGCTGTGGGACCTGGGCAAATCACCTAATCCTGTTTGCCTCAGTTTCCTTATCTGTAAAATGGTGTGGATTAGGAAGTGGAAATCCACTCCAGTATATAAACCAAGGAAACTCCATATTGGGTCACAAAGAGTTGGATAGGACTGAAGACTGGAATGACTGAACAATAACAAAAATAAGGAGGAAAATACTGGTGTTGATTTCAGAAGAAATTTCAAAAAGAACTGGAAACAAAGTGAATAGCTAACAAATGGGGTGGGAAAATGCCAATATGATTTGTAAGTGTAATAGAATTATATACCATAAAAATGATGACTATGACATGTCAGATAAAATTTTGTGAAAATTCATATGAATTGAAGCAAAGTAAAATGACCAGAGCCAGGAGAACAATTTACATGATGGCCACAATAATGTAAAGTTTAACAACTTTAAAAGGCAACAGAATTTTAATCAAAATGGGCAACAATCTGTTGCTATAAAATTGATAATTAAAAATGTCTTCCATTTCTTTACAGGGAGGTAATGGACTAGAGGTGCAAAATGAGACATCAATTTTATTTTTCTTTTATTTTGCCTATGATTTTAATCTAATTTTTCAATTAACAGGCATTTATTTTCTCTTTCCTTTCTGCTTCCAAATGAAAACATATTTGTATATATATATAATATAATAGACTGTTAATAATAAATATTAATAATAAAGAAAAATAAATTCTTTAATTGTACATGTCTAAAATATAGAAATATATGATATGATATGGATAATATGCTGATTTTTATTGCTCAATTATATTTATTGTTACAAATTTCTAATTGGAGGAGAGGGGAGATACCAGGTTATGATAAAAGTACACAAATAAAAAAATAACAGTAAAGCACTTAAAATCTATAAAAGATAAAAAAAATCAGAACAGCATTATAGGGGCTTTTGATACTACCTTATTAAATTTAAGTTCTTTTTCATATGCCATTCTTCTTTAGTTCTTTGAATATTGAAATGTTTACATTTATTGTTCATGTTTAAATTCACAAAGAAATAAATATTTCAAAAGTAGAATATATAGGATTTGATAATAATTTTAAGTAGAAAAAGAGTTTGTGATCAAATAAAAGAGATTACAAAAGAAAATGGACACTCTTGATTATATGACATTAAAATACTTTTGCACAAAGAAAACCAAATGTAGCTCAAATTAGAAGCAAAACAAGTATCTGGGGAAGCAAACTTGTGGCTAGTTTCTGTGATAAAGGTCTCATTTCTAATATAAATAGGACTGTGATTCAAATTTATAACAATAAGAGCCATTTCCCAAGTGATGAATAGTGTAAGGATATGAGCACAGAGATTTCAGAGAAAAATACCTGTTATCAATAACCACCTTAAAAAAAATACTCCAAATCACTAGTAATTATAAGAATACAAATTAAAACAACTTCCAGGTTCTGCTTCATACCTATCATATTGGCAAAGTTGACAATCATGACAACAAGAAAAGAAAAATTATAAATGCTAGAGGGACTGTGGGAAAATAGGTATGTTAATGTGCTGTTAGTGGATTTATGAATTATCAGCCATTTCAGAAAACAATTTGGAACTGTACCCCCAAAACTACTGAACTGAGTATATACCCTTCGATCCATCAATTCTACCTCTTGTTCTATATCCCAAAGAAATAAAAGAAATAAGAAAAGAACTCATGTGTGCAGAAATATTTAAAACAGTTCTTAGTGTTGTGTGAAAACACTGAAAACCAACCTGATGTCCATAAACTGGGAAATGGCAAAGTAAAATATTGTTTGTAATGGAATGGAATATATTATGCTATAAAAATAAAGATGCGGTTGATACCAGAGAAACTTGGAATAACTTGTATGAACCGATTGAAGTTAGTGAACCAGAACAATTCGCACAATAGCGTTTGTAGGGTCTGGAGTTCCTACATAGCTAACTTTCCATTTATGACAGTTGTGTTTTTTTTTTTTCTTATTCCATT
This sequence comes from Antechinus flavipes, assembly GCF_016432865.1. Classification (NCBI taxonomy): domain Eukaryota; kingdom Metazoa; phylum Chordata; class Mammalia; order Dasyuromorphia; family Dasyuridae; genus Antechinus; species Antechinus flavipes. The sequence goes on along the minus strand of NC_067399.1, from coordinate 130,055,288 downwards.
CTACCTCCATCTCTTTAGCTAGCTTCCAGTTTTCACCCTTTAAATGGAAACTCCTATTAGGGGTTTCCTTTAATGTCATGATCAATGGCTACTCCACATCAGCTACCATCCCTTTACTGTCCGTGCCCAGTGTAATGCACACATTTCGACCAGAAGGGACCCCAGACCCCTCAGTTTTTTTGGGGGATATCCCTATATTCATGAGGTATTCCACATGTGTCCAACACGTGGACTACCCATCCCACATTGAGAACCAAAATGACTTTACTTTGTCAAAGTTCAGTGTGTCTGATTGTCTGATCAGACCAATAATGGGTTAAACATTTGGAGAGGAGATGTCTCTAAATTTGTGCATTTCACCTTTCTCTTGATTTATTACAAATATGCATTGTTAGGTGCAGGCACACCATGTGTGGTGATCCAAGCATCTTCTGTGTTTTACAATATATTCTGAACTCTTCAGAAGGAACTCGAGTATGACTTTGTATGACTTTTTGAGAGGTTATTTATTATTTATGATGATTTTAAATTTAAGAGACTAATATATTTCTTATTAAAAACACAAAATAACTATCTTGTGATATGTATTATAATAGTCAATTTTTAAACTTTATAAAACCTGTCATTAGATGCTGCTCACCAACTGAATGAATTGCTCTTATGTGCTTTAGCACAGGGTCTGGAGTCTGGACTTTTCATTTTCATCTTCAAGTTCAAATCTGGCCTCAGATACTCCCTGGTTGTATAATCCTGGGCAAGTCACTTTACTCTGTTTGCTTCTGTAAAATGAACTAGAGAAAGAAAAGATTAAACACTTCAGTATCTTTGCCAGGAAACCCCCAAATAGTGTCATTAAGAATTGGATAGACTGAAAATGACTGAACAACAACAAAATAAGATAAAGTTTTGATGTATATATGGTAATTTTAATATGGTCACATGTTGAAAGTTCTATGGTTAATAGATTAGTTGACCAAGATAACCAAATAAAAGAACTTCCCATCCTGATCTGCCAGTCTGAGAGTGTCATTCAGAGACTGCTGTACATAATATGCCTATTGTACTGTTTTCTTAAAAATAAAATTTTGTTGTGTAAATTTAAAATTTTTCTATCTCTGTTTCTCTGTTGCTGTCTCTTATCTGTCTCCCTTCTCTCCTTTTTTGTAGCTTCTTTCCCTATTTCCTACAGTGGAGTTCTATATGTTAGTAACATTAAGTAAGTATTTCTGAATTGTAGAATGTGTGGAGACAAGTAATGTTTAAGAAGATTGGATTTAGTCTGGGGGGTAAAATGGGATGATAAGGTCACACCTGCAGTTTAGAAAAATCTTCTTGGCAGCTTTACACAGGATAGATTAGAGTGAGAAGAGCCTCGAGGCAGGAAGATCAACTAGGATCTCTCTCTAGGGATGAGGTGAATCAGTGAAAACAGAGAAGATTTAAAGTAAGGAGGAGGAGAATTGAGGAAAATCCCTACAAGATGGCACTGGGTTTATTTGTTTGTTTATTTTTTAGTAAAGTTGGAAAGGAAATTATCACCTGAAAATAAGAGGCAGTATTGGGATAGAGATTTTAAAAAAATAGAAAAAGGCTTAGAACAAATACTTTGTGGAAAGAACTAGAGTATCAAAAAGTATTATATATATATAAACAAGTTTCAAAGGAAGAATATAAGGCCCTGCAATAGAAATTTATAATGGCACACCACAAACCATCTCCTAAATCAAACATGCTATTAATCTTCAGGGACAAGATGACTTTGGTTAATGTAGACCCTGCCTTTCTTTAGCCTGGGGTCATTTTTTTAAAGACACATTTTCTCTTCATGACATAGAGGGCTTTATTTTTTTCCTCTATCAAAACTATTTCTTCTTGCTCCTTTTCTGAACAAAGGCATTAAAAACCAGAGACTTTTAGAAGTGATAAGCCCATGATGTAAGGGCAAAGGGTGGGTAAAGTGATCTGAGATCTTCCAGATTGAATGGATTGGCAGGATAAGAAGAGGTTTTAGAGTTCCTTTAATATAACTCTTATTTTACAGCTAAAGATTATAGAATCTAGTTGTCCAAAATGGCACAATTGCTTGGAGACAGAGCTAGGACTGGCACTTAGGAATCCTGAACTCTAATATGACCATAAAAAAAAATGACTTTGCTGACAGTTTTCTTTCATCAGCTTACAGAAGTAGTGATACCTTTTTCCACGGAAGAAATGGAGAAGGCACCATGTTTACTTTTAAAGATCCTCTCTGTACTAATGAACTGTTCTAATTTATTTGTCCTGTTTTTTTTTTAAAGGAAGGAAGAGAGGAAGGAAAGGAGAGAGAAAGGAAACAGAGATATAAAACAAAAGAGAGAATAAAAGAGAGAAAGAAAATGGAGGAAAGAAACAGAAAGATAAAATAAAGAAGAAGGAAGGATGAAAGGAGGAAGGAAGGAAGGCAGACAGGAAAGAAGAAAGAGAGGAAAGAAGGAAAAGAGAAAGGGAGGGAGGAAGAAAGGGAGGGAGGAAGGGAGGGAAGGAAAGAGAGAAGGAGGGAGGGAGGAAGGGAGAGAAGGAAGAAGGAAGGAAGAAAGGAAGGAAAGAAGAGAGGGAAGGAGGGAAGAAGGAAAGGAGGGTGGGAGGGAGGGAGGGAGAAAGAGAGGAAGGAAGGGAGGAAAAAAGGAAGGAAGGAAGGAAGAGAGGAAAGAAGGGAGGAAGAGAGGAAGGAAGGTAGGAAGAAAGGAGGAAGGGAGAGAGGGAGGGAGGAAGTACATGCACACACATATCCGCTAGAATCCTATCCCTCTCTTGGAAGTCAGTTATGCCTTTTTACTTACTCTCTGGAGATTATCTGCTCTTCTATAATCAGAGCAAACTGTGGGAGCAGGAGGACACCAAGAGACAAGAAGCAAGAAAACCTGGAGCTGCCAGTGGAGCTGTCAGAAGAGACTGATTTCACAGGAATTAATTAGGTTGTAGGGAAGATGGAGCTGATAGAGGCTTCCTTCCCCTGGTAAGTATGCAGCTTCGAGCCCCTCCGTGCAACCTGATCGCCTGTCCCTGACCCAGAGGGAAAGCCCCTTGCTTGGCAGAGGGGCAGCAGCCGATAGGTCATCAGAGATGAAGAAGGCATGTTTCACCTAGCAAAGGCCTAAACAAACAGGGAACATGAAAGTGCTACCTCGGTTAATCCTAAACAGGCCTCAGCCAGCCAAGCAAGCGGCCAGTCATAACACTGTGTCACAGGATATCTCCAAGAGCAGGGACAGCTGGGCGACCTTATGTGCTGTAATCTGCCTGGAGAGCAGCCAGAGAATGCTTTTCTGACAGGGGTGGGAGGAGGGGGCAGGAGCGAAGGAAAGCAGAAAGGAGGGAGGGGGGGACATTGAGGTGGGCTTCCTATTCCTGAGGATTGAGGTCATCTCTTTACCATCTAGGAATGTCAGTTGTGCACATAGCACTTATCAGGTTTTCATTTTCCACCTTATCCCTCTTCCCTTTCCTCACCCACTGCTGCCCAAATGATATTCTGAAGGCACAGGTCTGGTAACATTCCTTACTTCCAGTCGTTTTTAGTCACATCCAACTCTTTGAGACCCCAATTGGGGTTTTCTTGGTAAAGATACAGGAGACGCTTGCCATGTCCTTCTTAATCTCATTTTACAGATGATAAAACTGAGGCAAACAGGATTAAGTGATTTTCTCAGTGTCAAACACCCAGTAAATGTCTAAGACTGGATTTGAATGCAAGAAGATAAACCTTCCTAATTCCAGGCCTGGCACTCTGCACTGTGCCATCTAGGTGTCTCAATATCTCTTTCTAGCCTAAGCAAGGACAGAGAAAACTGGGACAATTAACCGTTTCATCAAGTGTAATTTTACTTTATGATTTCTTGAACTATAGCTCTGGCAAACCAGACTTTGATAAAGCTCAGATGGAGATATTTGACTATGCTTTTAAACCACGTTTGACTCTCACTGATGGGCCAATAATAGGACCCACTCCTAGCCTTACTTACTCGTTGTTTGGATTTTGATGATTTGATAATTTTTTTTTTTTGTTCTGGTGAGAAATTTTGAAGGCCTTCTCCCTCCTTGACAGGTTCCTTTGTGAAGGTAAATAGGACCATCTTCTCCCTCAACTTACTTAGTCTTTAACTACTGAAAGGATGTTGCTTCAGATAAATTGAGACCTGAGAAAGTCCTTAGCTTAAAAAGGCCAAGGTCTCCCACTGCATCCAGGACCATCTCTGGTCCTTCTGATGTATGTCTTGTCATTAGACTAAAGGAGAGAGCCAGGCTATTTATTGACTTTGCTGTCTTACTTAAATCCAATTCACCTGCAAGCTAAGACATCCTCCTCCTGATATCATTGGTCCTTTTCAAGAAAGAAGGATGGACAACTAGCCCCAAATATTTCAGTGCTTCCCTTTTGCCTCTAGAATATGATAAACACTTGTGTGGGGATTTAAAGAGCTTTAAAAAAAGCTTTAAAAAAAAGAGCTTAAAAAAACAACTGGCTGTTTTACATCACTCCTGCTCATGCGACATACAATCCAGCCAGCAGCCTGCTTGCTGCTCCTTTGAATGCACAGGCTGTCTATGCCTTAATGCCTAGAATGTTTTCTTCTCAGCTCTGATTCTTGGGATCTCTTTTTTCCTTCAAGTCTCCATTTAGGTGCCATCTCCATGAAGACTATCATGATCACTCCAGTCAAGAGGACTTCTCCTCAACCACCAATCTTCTCTGAAATGACTTGACATTTATATTTTTCTATTTGTATCTTTTCTATGTATTTAAAAGAATTTAAGGTCCTTGAGGATGGAGATTTTTTTTGTTTTTATCTTTTTTTTTCTTTTTTATCCTATCAATGTAGACGCTGTAATGATGAGTATATTTTAGAGCTTCTCTCTTTCATAGGGGACTAGGACAAAGGATTTACACTTCTAGCCAATTGGAAGAGTTTCTGAAGCTCCAGCCTGCTTAACACACCAGTGATCCTTTATGAGTGAAGTCTAGCTGAAATTGGAGCTGCTTGTAGCTGCCAGGAACCACAAAACTAGCCTTAACTAGAACAAGCACAATCTTGACGCTACAAACTCAAGATCTAGCTCTGGATTTTCTAAACATTGAACTTACTGTGATTTCAAATGATCCTTCCTCTGATCACTATCCCCTCTTTGAGAGCCTTGAGAAACTATTAATATTTCACTGTTTTCCACATCCTGAGAACTCGCTGTCTTGCAAGGTTACTCTTACAAATTCTCTTCAGACAATAAATGCTTTGTAATATGTTGTTGCACTCATTTAGGGTCCTTCTTTTTGGGCTTAGGATATTTTTTTAGCAACCCCCAGCTCTAAATACAGTGCCTGGCACATAGTAGGCCTTTAATGGTGTCTGTTGAATAAAACTCCACTTTTATTATGTAATAATAAATAAAGATGATAAACAATCTCATCATTGGTCACAGAAAGGGAAACTATTATCAAAGAAAAATCCTGAAGTTGTAAAGGTTCATTTAGTTCAATGCTTCTCAAACTTTTGTTCTCTCTATCTTTATACTATTAAAAAGTATTTGAGCATCTGTCCAAAGAGATTGCATTTATTTGGATTATATTTGTAGATTTTGGCCATATTAGAAATAAAAACTAATTTTGAATTTGTAGACACTCTGGAAGGGAACCCCCAGGATTCTCTGTACCGCATTTTGGGAACCAATGATTTTGTTTAACCCCCTATTTGAACCGACATTCAAATTAACATAATTGATAAACTCCCTGTTTGAAAATGCCAAGTGATGGGGAATTCACTTTCCCTTGAGGTGGGCCATGTTACTCTTAGGTAGAATTAACTGCTAGAAAATGTTTCCTTTACATTCATGAGAGCTCCATCTCCATATAATTTCCAACTGGGCGTGTGCTGGAATAAATCAAACTGCTTCTGGAACTTATTGTTAAATTTTCAGTGTGAGAAGTTACACTTTAGAAACTGGTCCTACACATCAGAGATTGATTTATTGTTTTGTTCATTGTCTAGACTTAAGAAAGTGATGAAGAATATATTCACAATGTGGATTAAACTTTGTGTCTTACTAATGTTTTCCTGAGAGCTGATTGTTAGACATTTACCAGCACACCATTGCTTCCAGCCATTCCTTCTTGTTCTGTCTCTGGGGTCAAGCAGAACAACTGTAATACCTCTTCCACATGGACCTACAAAGTCTCTTCCTGTCTCTCAATTCCACTAGCCAAGAGATGATGCTATTTTGTGTCATTCTATAACATTCCCCATAGAAACTCATAGTATTTGGTAGACAGTTGCCAAATTCATCCTTGCAATTGGAGTTTAGCTTTTTGACTGTTAAATGGTATAGCATTTAAAAATTAAAAAAAATAACTCTCATTTTCTATGCTGTGCTTTCTTAAGTCATATGGAAGTGTTCATTCTCTCTGAGAAGCTGCAGAGATGAACTTACTGAGTCTGGGTGTCATGAAACTGCTTTCTTGGGTCATGTTTGGACAGAATGACAACCAGAAACAAATGTAGGTATCCCCAAGGCTATCTGTGCTTTCATTGTTATTGAGGAAAAGCTCTGATTATGATCACTTTTAGGTACCAGAATAAAGAACCTTGGGATAAAGTTTCTTAACTTTTCTTTTAAAAATGATAATTAAATTTTCAATATAACTTGATTCTTTTATAATCCTATATATTTTGTTTTATATCTTTAAAAAATGTTAGTCTGAGAAGGGGTATCATTAGACACTCCAAAGTTATGAACTCTTGAGGACTTAGTTTTACATTGACTGTGGAACTCCATTTCATAAGAAAATTTTGGAGTGAGGAATTAATAAGACAGGGTAAAGAATAGATGAAAATGGTAAAAGATTAACAATTAAAAAAACATCATTGGTAAAACACAATGCTCAAGGCAATATATAAAAGCAAAAGCTAAGCCTGTATGACACAGAATCTACTCTTAAGTTACATATTGTCTTAGAGAAGTGAAAACTATGTGTACAAATAACAGATTTATAAGGGAGAATGAAATAAGCACAATGGTCTAGAAATTCCAAGAGGGAAAGAAAGTTTTCACAGACTAGATCAAAAGAAAGGAGGGAAGAATTTTGATGAATGGTGGTGGTGGACATGAGAATAATCTATTCCAGGAATAAAGGGTGGCAAAAGAAAAGTCAGAGTAAAGATATATTTTATATTAAATATTTATAGTATGATAGGCACTGTGATAAGCATTGGAGGTACAAATGAAAATAAACAAAATAGTCCCTATAAGGTAGGGTACACCTTTCTGAGTCAAAACATGACTTCAGACACTGACTGATTGTGTTATCCTAGACAAGCTATTTAATTCTGTTTGCCTCAGTTTCCTCATCTATAGAAGCTGGAGAAGGAAATAGCAAGCCACTCTGGTATCTTTGCTCAGAAAACCTCAAACTGGTCACAAAGAGTGAGATATGACTGAAAAATGCCTGAATAACAAAAACAAGCTTCTAAATAAACACTTTATTGTAAATTGATCTATACCTTGACACTGGATCATCTATTAATATAAATTTCCTCACCTTATAAAATAATGGGTTAAAATATGTAATCTTCTAGGTTCCCTCTGATTTATATTCTATGATTGTACTCATTGTTCTCTAAAGGATTTACATTCCCTCCTGAAACATTTCTTCCAGAAATAGCCTTTCCCTTTCTTCTTTGTTCAATTAAAACCAATGTTCCTTATTCTGAAATCCTAGCTTCCTTAATCACTACATCTTCACTTAGTTTTAATACCATTCATTTGACACTCATTATGTTCTATTTCAATTTAGTTCAATAAATATTTGTTAGATACTTACTATTTGAAATTTACTTAATTTTATTTTTCAGTTTGTTAACATTAGAATCTCAATGTATTAGAGCATATAATGTGATGAAATTAATGGAAACAATTAGAGAAAGAAGAGCTGTAGAGGAAATCAAGTTAGAATAAATAAATAGAATGCTTTTAAAATGATTTTTTTAAAACATATATCAGTATTATGGAGGTGAGTCAGAAGTCTAAAGGAAATAGTTTCTATACTACAGAAACAAATTCTACTGGGAGTAGGGGGGAATTAGTATTATATATATATATGTATAATACATATACATATATATATGTATATATGGATGATGAAATACAGGAGAACTTGGGAGGGAGAGAATATTGACAAAAGGGGGCATTGGGAAAGAACTCAGGAGGGATGTGGGACTTAAAATGACACTTAAGGGAAAATAGCTATTCTAAGAGTTGAAGTTAAGGAAAGGTTATACTCTTAATGTGCTGGACTGGCTTTGAAACCAAGGCAGGAAAATAAGAGATATAAAGTGAAGTTCAGGGAGGTTCTAGCAAGTTGGTTTTCCAAGCATTTAAGGGCAGGGTTTCTTAATTTTTTTCCCACCAGCAACCCGTTTTTACCCAGGAAATTTTTATGTGACCCAAGGCATATAGTATATGAAATAGGTATCCCAATCAAATATATGCTGATAGTAAATCATAATGTGGAGTCTCTGCTAACTCCTTTTGGGGATTAGTCTGTTTGCTAACCATCACAATAGCTATTACCTATTAGGACTCTAAGCTTCTTTTAGAGTTATCCCTGTAAACCCCGACTTGCCATGTCTTAATTGTGTCTCCACTAGAGCAGCCCAATAAAATCTTTGCCTCTTGATTTGGAGGTCTAAGCCTACAAATTTTTTTGAGACAACTGGTGACATGGGCTGGTAACCTCAATATACTTTGGGGCTATCACCCTACACTACATTATTTTGAGGGATAATCTCATCATTTTGGTGACCCTGATATGGGGACAGTCTGACTGTACCCCATAACCTCAACAGATTAATATGAAATTTCTGGAAAAAATAAGAGGAAACAAGACTGTGGAGATTTTCATTGTAATACACTAATTTTAGTTGAATATTTTTTATATGAATCTCCTCTCACTACTCTAACTAGATTGTAAATAGCTTGAGAATGAGATATTTTATATCTATCTTATATGTGGGAGGTACTTAATAAAAATAATCAATCAATAAGCATTCATTAGGTACTGGATATAGTGGAAAGACTGATTAGATTTTTTGAGTCAAAGAATAATAGTGGAATGGTGTGTGTAGGAGGAACTGCGTACTAATTTGGCTGCAAAAAAGGAGTGCATGGAGGGAAGCATTTTATAGTAATCTTGGAAAGGTAGTCTGGTGCCAGAACATGAAGAGCTCTAAATATCAGAGAGCTTTGTATTCAAACTAGAGAAAACAGGGAGTTAATGAAACTTTTTTTTAAAGAAAGGAATGACTTGTTTAGAACTGTGCTTAAGGTATTACTTTGGCAACTATATGGATGACTGATTAGAGAAGAGACAGATCCGAGGAAGGGAGAACTATCAGAAAGCTCATGTAATAAATCAGTTGATGCTGAGGATTTGAACTAGGTGGTGGAAGTGAAGGGTGGGGTTAGTCAAGTGAAAGGAGAGAAGGCAATAAGGTGAATGAGAGAGTGGTGGTAGGATTGGTGAGACTTTGGGTATGGGAAATGAGTATCAAGCATCAATCTTAAGTTACCAAGCTTGGAGAAAGAAAGGATGGAGGTAGAAGAAATTTTGGGGAGAAAATTAAGTTCTATCTTAGAAAACATTGTTTTAAATGTCTATGGGATACCCAGGTCAAAAAAGTCTAAGAGGTGTTGTGGGACTGATGTTTCAGAGAGATTATAGCTAGTTATAATAGATCTTGGAATCATGTTAACAGAAATGATAACTAGACTCATGTAAGCTAATGAAATCATTGAGAAAAGGAGCTGTTCATCCTTCATTCAGATGAAAACCAATGACATTATGAGGGGAATGTCTAGGCTTGCCAGTGAATTGGATATGAGTGCGACAGAGTTACACAAAGTCATCCATCTCAATTCCTTCCCCAAAGTCATCAAAGTACAATAGAAAGCAGAGGTCGAGATGATTGGCCATGGACCAGAACTGGATGATTTTGACCTCTCTAAATTAAGAGCTTTTTCAGATCTGTTTGTTTGAGATAACGCCCATTCAAAGACTGGGGCTAAGTAAGAGTTGAAACAAAAAACAGCTCAATTTGCCATCACAAAGATATCCCTCTGGAAGGGGAAGACCCTCAGAGTTTCTGGCCAGAAGAGTAAAGAATTGCTTTTTACACTCATTCTAAGCCAGCAAAACCTGAACTGTGAGCCATGGAGGCTTACATTGGAGCTATTTGGGGGCATTCAATGAAAGCCAGAGTGATTTGGATTTTAAGGTGGAGGGAGTCTAGTAGCTCCTTTTAAACACACTAGGTCTCAGAAAGGGAGCATATATGCACTTTTGGGGTATATGTGAGATCAATACATAGGATGATGATCCAGCAAAGGAGCCCGAGGATTGTCAAGATGATAAGGAGAACCAAGGTAAAACAGAATGTCATGAAACCCAAGTTGAGGGCTTCCAGTCCCTGTCCTCCATTTACCGCCTCACCCCTCCCAGGAATTCAGGTGTAAAGAGGAAGAGATAAGGAATGAGAGACTAACAAGAAAATAGGGTAAAGTGAAGGGTCTTTATGCTGTTGTTGCTGTTATTGAAGAATGAAGGGGACCTAGGCATGTTTTTGATGATGAAGAATTGAACTCCTGTCAATGTTCTGTAGATTATCTGCACTTTGGAAGTGGATTTTACACAAATTTTGTGGCATGTTAGGGATTGCCTTCAATTCTATGGTCAACATTTGTTATTTTTGCTGTTGTTTCAACTTTTCTGGTATAAGAAATGCTGGGTTTTGTGTGAATGTTGCAGTGTTACCCCAAATGGGATAATAGCCAATGGGATAGGGGTAAAAAGTACAGAAATGCTTGTACTATATGACTATCCCATGGTAGAACTGATCCAAAGATATGTGATATTTCCCTTGAGCAGGGGTTCTTCATTTGGGATCTGTGAACTTACTTTTTTTTTTCTTTTGATAACTACATTTCAAGATAATTGGTTGCCTCCATAATGACATTTTATTTTATGCATTTAAAAACATTATTCTGAGAAGGAGTTAGTTGCCATCACCAGACTGCCACAAAAATCATTCAGAGACTCTCCCTGGAAGATTGCAACACCTGCTGTTCATCATTAAAAGGCTTTCAGATAAAAGCTCTCATTCATTGCCTAGACTTCAGGTTCTCCACTGTCCCCAAATGATGGTGAAGGAATAATTGGAGCTCATTGATTTAATGTATTTTCATTTGTCTCCAAAGGACAAGGGTAAGATCCAGGTGTTTCCCAGAAACACACAGAGCTTCAGTTTTTCATGACGGGGGCTTTAGTTTTTTGTGATGGGTTCAGGGACCCCAAGAATTTCAAGAATGATTAGTATTTGCTTGTCTGGATGGGAGGTGGTGGTGGTAATGGGAGCTCCAGGAACGCTTGAATAGAGCCTCCTTTAAAAACCCAAATCCCTGTCTTTGAGAAGAAAATGACATCCCGAGTCCTTCTCGACTATTCATCACTTCTTTTCTCATTCCGTTCTTTCTCCCTCCCAACGCTTTTTTTTCAGCATCATCTCCTCACCACATGGTCTCTGCTAGAATATTGCTATCACCTGTCCTACCTCTTAGCCAGCTTTTTTTTTTCTGCAGTGAGTTCCCATCTGCCAAATGAATGGACCAAGGAAGGAGGTGCTTGTTTTTTTTGTTTTTTTTTTTTTTTTCCCCAAGGGTGGTGTTGTAGACTAGTGTAGGTCACCAGGGTGCAATGGGGTGAGAAACAATCTGAGTATAAATGGGGGAGCCAGCAGTTCAGGGAAGAGCAAAAGAAGGGGGCTGGATGAAAGAAGATGCCATTCTCCTGCCCAAGATGCTGCCCCTCGGAGAGCACAGGTGTTTTTGTTCAGATGGGTGGAGAACCTGCTTCAGCTGAAGCCCTTCTTTCATCACTGGGTATTAGAGTCCAAAGCACTGCCTCGTTGCCTATGTACACAGTGCATTCTATATCCTGTCATTGCAATGACAGATTTGTCAGGCTCTGCGAATGAGTTGGCAGCTGGGCTATGTGGAGCAGAACTGGTCTTTCCATTGAGGGGGGCCTCCCTGCTCAGCGCCCCCCTTACCCCCCCACCACATACCGCTTCTCCCTCTCTGTCCCCCACCCATCTCCACTCTTCCCCCAGCTTTTTCAATCAGGGAACTTTCTTCTCTTCTTGCTGTCCTTCCTCCACCCCTCCCTTCTTCTCAGCCCGCCCTCTCCCAGCATCCCAAACCTGAGTGAACACTTCTTTCAGTAATGGGTTTTTTCCACCTGGTTGACTTGATGAAAGGTTTACGAGTTGACATTATGTGAAAAAGAACAAAGTGTGTGTGTGTGTGTGTGTGTGTGTGTGTGTGTGTGTGTGTGTGTACACGCAGGCGCAGGATAGCAGAGGGTGCGCCAGCTAAAGAAGAGCTGTTGAAAACTTTATTACAAACTAAGAGACATTGGAAGCAATAAATCACTCATATGTCTGCTATTAAGCAATAAAAACAGGGCAGATTTTCAGGAGAAATTGGACAGACACGTCCCTCCCTCATCTCCTCACTGTCAGGAGCCTGTTTTTCTTTTGATTTAGGTTTAGACATTGTTGTTTTCCTCTCTCATTCTTCTCTGTTCTTTCTTCCTCCAAAGAATAAATAAAAATCTCAAGTAAAATGAAGAATGAAATAAAAGGCTCTTAGCTTCCTGGGAGGTGGGACTTTTAGTACTTTCTAGTATGGGAATAAATTAGGAAATCAAAGGCAGGAAGCAAGCTCCCCTTGAGCTTTTACATGTCTGCTTTTTGGGGGTGATGGTGGTATGGGGGACTGGTGCATCCTCCTTCAAGGTTGGTAAAAGATAAGGCAAAGAGTCAGGGTAGAGCCAAGGAAAGACCACTCGATTCAAAGTCAAGAACTTGACCTCAGCAAAATTGTATAGATTTCAAATAAGATGGTATGTATAACGTTTTGTGAACTTAGAAGCACAACATTCATACCAGGCTTAATTATTACCTACTCAAGGTATTTTGCTTAGTGGCTATAGAGTCACTTATGGAGTTAGGAGGTCTAAGACATATATTACTTGTATAACTCTAAGCAAAGACCTCAAAGGGTCCCAGACAATTCTGTAAGAGTATGGCTTTGGCTATATGCTTAAATCTTAGTTTCCTTGATAAAATGAGGAAAATGGACTAAGGATATTAAAGTTCCATTCAGTTCTAGATTTTTTAAAATGATTTTGATGATTTTTCTCTTTTTTGAGCTGAGAGCTTGTATCTGATCATGTTAATTCAATGATTTCAAAGTTGTTTTCACTTATTAGGATTGAAATAGGATTTGAATGTTCTACTAGCACAGGAGCAAATCCTTAAAGTGTTGGGGTTTTGGAGAAGTTATCCATTGTAATGAATGTACCCCTGCACTTGTCATACTGTTCAGCATCCAGTGGGTGAATAATAAATGTATTTTGAAAGACTAGATGTATACACATATGGATAAATGAATGAATATTCTGGAAAAGAAAGGCGCAGAAGTATAATCTTGTTCAAATGAAACTCCCTTGAAGTGTGTTTGTAGGAATGGACCTAAACATTCCATCACAAGTCATATAGTCAGAAGCAAGAACCATCCTTTGTTTGATGTAGGAAAACAGGGACACTATTGCATTGTCGGTGGAGTTGTGAAATGATCCAACCATTCTGGAGAGCAATTTGGAACTATGTCCAAAGGGCTACAAAACTGTGCATACCCTTTATTCAGCAATGTCGTTACTAGTCTGGATCCCAAAGAAATCGTGAAAGGAAGAAAAGGACCAATGTATGCAAAAATGTTTGTAGCAGCTCTTTTTTGTGATGGAAAATAATCAGTTGGGGATTGGCTGAAAAAGTTATGCTATGTAAAAGTAATGGAATATTATTATTCTATAAAAAATTATGAGTAGGCTGATTTTAGCAAGGCCTGGAAAGATTTACATGAGCTGATGCTGAGTGAAACAAGCAGAACCAGGAACACATGGTATACAGCAAAAGCAAATTTGTGTGATAATCAAGCAGGACAGATTTGATTCTTTTCAGAGGTTCAGTGATCCAAGACAACCTCTTGGCATTTTGGATGGAAAATGCCAACCGCATTTAGATAGAAAATGATGGAGACTGAATTTAAAATAACACATGTTTTGTTCACTTTTTTTTTGTTTTTTTTCTTTCTTCTTTTTTTCCTCTCTTCTGATTTTTCTCTCCCAACATGATTAATAAGGAAATGTATATTAAAAATGAATGTATGTATAACCCCAAAATGTTGTTTTTACATGCAATTGGGGAAAATAATTCTTTTTTTAAAAAAGGATGCTGAAACAAACTTGGTGTGATAATTACTTGTCAGGTTTGGCTTTGAATAAATTACTCCACATAGGAGTTGAATAATCCCAGAATTTTAAACTTTGATTCTCAACTTGTATTTCTTTTTTTTTAATTTTAAATTTTATTTTATTTAATAATAACTTTGTATTGACAGAATCCATGCCAGGATAATTTTTTTACAACATTATCCCTTGCACTCGCTTATGTTTCGTTTTTTCCCCTCCCTCCCTCCACCCCCCCCAAGATGGCAAGCAGTCCTATATATGTTAAATATTCAACTTGTATTTCAATATGGGAATGGTAAAATTCTGATTTATTATGAGAAAATATTTGATTTATATGCCTATTTTATATACTTATATAGCTACGGTCATTTAAAAATTTCTCAGGTCAAAAGGGGTCAGGATTGGAAAAAGTTTGAGAAGCCCTGGGATAGACCACCACAATAATTTTTTCCTCCTCTATATCTCTTTGTGATTCTTTGAGAGCTGGAACATCTATTATAGGTAGTTAAGAAAACCAAAGTGACATGATAAAGGCAGAAATTTTCTGTGTCTCAGATATATCTGGAGCTATCCATTCCTCCAAAATTCGGAAGATAACAGCACGCCCTGAAGAAGAAATTGTTCTTTTGGGCTTCACCCCATTAGTCATCTCCTCAGTGGAAACATGCTATGGTTGGTGAGATCAGTTGTGAATGTGACAAAAGCACATAGAATTGTCTGGCTGGCTTCTGAGAAGGGGAAAAGGCAGCAAGATGTCAGGTGGACAATAGGGGAAAAAAGGACACCTATGCCCTTCCCGACCTTTGGCTGACTGTTGCTCTATTACTCTTGCCTTCCTGTCAGTCCTGTCTGCCCATCATGTTGGGAGATAACCCCCCAGAAGAGCTGTATTGACTATCCACCATACCAGCCCCAGAGGAGGTAATTATCAGCATGACCAAATTGCCAAGCAAAGCTTTTCATGAAGCGGCCAACCAACAAACAACAGACCCTCCTCCACCCCCAGGTCAAGCTGCTATGCTCAGCTCTACTCTCAGTCTCTGGGGCTCTGCTTACGCACTCTCTCTCTCTGATGCATTTTGCAGCATAAGCTATTCTCCTGCTCCTTGAAGCAAAGCAAAAAAAAATTAAAAGACAAGCTTGAAATTAGAGCTACCATAGCCCTGGGATTCAAAGAATCATGGAAACATAGAGTAGCAGAACTAGGAAGGATGGAGTTGGGAACATTACCCTCATTTCATAACTAGTGTAACAAATTGGGGGCATAAAACCAAACTAAAAAAAAAAATCCAAAATCATTAAGTCAAGTTTAAAGAGAAGATTAGGTGCTTGCTGGTGGGAGTAAAACCAAATTTAAAAAATATATATGTATCCAAAAAATCATGAAGTGAAGTTTAAGGAGTGGTGCCTAATGGTGGGAGTAAAACCAAATAAAAAAAATATCCAAAAGATCATGAAGTCAAGTTTAAGGAGTGGTGCCTGATGGTGGGAGTGAATGACGTTTCCAAATTGTGCAGAGATACTTTCATCTTTTAGACAATCATAGATTTATTTTGTTGTTATTGTTGGTCCTTCCTTTTTTCTAAGGGGAGTAATGATAACATGGGTGATGTCCTGACTTGCAAGTGATTGCAGTTAAGTAAGGCAGTTTTACAAAGTCATCAATGGCACTTTCTCTTTCAGAATTGTCAAAATCTAATTGCAGGACAAAAGTCAAGACAATTGAAGATGGCTTGGGAGGTAATGGATGGTCTTGGCTAGAAGGGACCTTACAAGTCCCTTATTTTCAAAATCCAGTGAATTTAGATTATTTGTTGGGAGACATAGATTGCTAATGTCTGAGGAGGTTTTTAACAGAGATCTTACTGATGCTAGGTCCATCCAATATACCACTGTACTTTGCATATAATTCTAAGTAGAGCTTGGAGAGTCTGAACAGAAATGGAATAAGTAAGAGGGCTTAAAAATCAGAATCAGCGTTTTGGGGTTGTTAGGAAGTAGCTTGGTCTTCTGACTAGCTCATTCTATTATATGTTGCCCAGGTTGTTACTATCCAAGAGAATCCATAATTCTCAGTGTATTTCTTAGGATCTATCTTCTCACTGAGGTAAATTCTGCTCTCCTCAGTAAGGGGCCCATGCCAACTGGTACTTAATATTGCTGGGATTCAAGAATAAGTTTCAGGCATAGTGAGGCAATTAGAAGGGCAGTATATAAATTCCTAGGGCTCTTGTCAGGACCTGATTAAAAATCCTGCCTCAGATCCCGATTGGAGGCTGTCTTTGAACTTTGGTGTTCCAGATTCCAGATGTAGCACTCTGCCACTCAGTGGTCTTTACACTACGCAGAACAAGGAGAAAAAAGAGTGGGGAGATAAAGTAGATTTCTAACTTCCTTCTATCATAATGCTGGGTTTTATAAGAGAAATACTCATTTATGTTACTTGTAATTTTAGATTCCTGTTCCCTTTCAACTTCCTAAAAATCAGGGAAATAAATATGGCTTACCTGAGACTTATAAGCCTTCTACTTGTAGAATATTAGCCAAAGAGGACCTTGGGAAATTATCTAGTCCAGTCCACTCATTGGAAATAGAAGGAAACACTCCCAGAAAGGGACAGTAGTTGGTCAAACAATGAGTTGTGATTTGGCCCAGACTATATAAATTAAGTTCCCTAAAGTTTATTTTTCCTCTTTATTTGTGCTACATCACCTACCCCCTAGCTCAAGTGAATATTGGATTAATTTTTTCACCATGTTTTAAATTATTTATGTCTTTTTTTTTATAATATGGTGCGAGTGGAGGGAGAACCAGGATATGTATTACATACTTTACCTGACCTAATAAGTTAGTATGAGCAACTTACCTATCTTTTCCCTGATACATCATGAATAAAGATTAATGAATGCATCCATTTATCTAAGTAAAGCAGTAAAACAAAAGCTTGAGTGGTATGCAGATAAGAATACACCAAATAATGCACAATGATAAAAGATGTCTTTGGGAGGGAACAAGGACTTGTGTCTTTTGATCCTAAAACCCTAAATAAATTTCAGTTACACTTCATCATACTACTTGGAGGCAAGTCATTAATGGAATGGACTAAATTTAAATTTAATTGTACTCGAAAGCAGCTTCCTTAAGGCCCTGATTCCTATTTTTACAGAACTTTTGACTCTAGAATTCAACATTCCAGGGTATGGTCCTTCTAGGTAGGGGAGAAAAGGAAGGTGATATCTTTCACATACGTGAAGGCTTCAGGGTTGGAGGTGCAATGGGCCGGGAGAATACATGAAGAGACAAACCTTCACAAAACATTGACCTGTTTCTGATTCCACAGCCCAATTTTTAGGGATTGGGTCCTTGCATTCCCTCTTCTTCTTGACTGTATGTTTTGGTTTCACACTTGTTGACTAACATTAACACATGAGTCCAACTGTTGCTCTCAGGGATCCCCATTCCCATGAATAGGGGGCAGACAGTGAGAACAATGAGTTTGTTTGCCACCTGTAGTCTTTGGGGAAGGTCTGTCATCCCTATTACCTGTGTCAAAGGGGTTTTCAGGCTTAGAATAAAAGAGAGGAGGAAAGCAAATTCAAACTTGCTGACATGGCTCTAGTGAAACCTTCTGCCTTTTCTTCTGTGCTTCCAGTGTTACAAACTTTGTTCTAGCTGAAGAGACTTTTAATTAGAGAAATTATAATAATCAGTGTTTTTCCTGGGGATGAGTAGGGAAGGGGAAGTAGTTCTACAATGTGTGCTTACCTCTATTCAAAGAGAGAAGACTGTCTGTCTATAGAGACATGACTATACACCCCAATACACTCACTTGTTCTCACCAATTTCCCTTTGGATGCTTTCTGGGCAAGAGGTAGACATATCTCTCTGGATGGACTATCACCACTAGTTGAAAGATGCAAAAAGGAGGGGAAAGATGCTAACAATCCCATTTCCAGGGAACTATTGCACTATTAGCAAAATGCTCAAGTGAGGCAGTCTGCAGGGATTTTAGTTATCCTCATATTTACCCTGAAACATTCTCCATGGTCTAATGTTATTGATGATCCTTTGCCTTTCTCCACTGGACAAAAACATATTTTGTTTTAGATGAGGAGATCTTGGAGATCAGAATGTCTCCCTTTTAGGGATGAATCATGAGGCTTCCCAGTTTAAAAGGAATGTAGTGATGATTTAGTCCAGTTTTTTTTTTTTTTTCCATTTTACAGATAAGGAAACCGAAGCTCAGAGAAGGAAGTACTTCGATAACTCAGTATGGGAATTTAGGACTTGGAGAAACCTTAAATTCCTTTCATTTTAAAAATGAGGCAACTGAACTCCAATGAAGAGAGTAACTTGTCCAAAGCCATAGAGCTAGAAAGTGATGGGGCCATGACCAGAATCCAGGTCAATTGACTATTAGTATAATTCTCTATGAGCTATGACCAGAATCTAGATCAACTCTCTCTCTCTCTGTATATATATATATAAAATATATCTCTCAATCATGTTAAGATCTCAAGGAAAGGGTGAGATTTGTAGCTGCTATGTAGTTTACCCAAAGACTTGAATGCTAAAGTTCTTTGTTTTAGATCTCATGTTTGTCCAATGTTTACTAAAGTATTTAGCTTTTAGGTGTCTCACATTGACCATACACTGGTCATAGAAACAGTCCTGATTAAAAAAAAATACAAAAAAAAACCATCCTAAGAAGTTATTCTTTCAATCAGAATACCTGGGTTTGAGTCTTAGTTTTGCCATTTATTAAGTCTGGGGAAGGCAGTTAATATCTTTAAGCTTGTTCCTCATTTGTTAAATAGGTGTAATAATGCTGGTAGTACCTAAATACTTGATAAGATTGTGAGGAAAGCACTTTACAAAATCTTAAATCAATGTAGAGGTTATTATTATGGCTTTAGAATACATGTTAAGGATAATGTAAGTGAAGGACTGGATTTCTTCTGCCTCCAGGCAGAACAACAAAATCCCAGAGAGTTGTATTAGAAATAACTTGCAGATTTGACTATAAGAAGCTTTGAGACTCATGGATAAAAGATACTACACATTATGCAAATATACTGAGGATAATATAGAAGGAAAATTTTTTAGGAAGGAAAAAAGGACGGCTATTAGAAAATGAAGATGACGGAAACAAAAGATACCAATAACTTTTTTTAATATGAAAGGGAGTAAGAAATGCAGAGAAAGAGTTTTTCAAGTCTAATAGGGAAAAATTAATTCTGTGATCCAACTTTAGCCTTTGGCACTTTTTCTTACAGCAGTGCATTACAGTGGAAAAAGCTCTGGATTTGGAAATAGAATCACAAAATTTTAAATCTGAAGAAGTGAAATATGGTGAGAGTATCCTATACAAATTATATTTGAAAAATAATTTCCATGAAAAGAAAGTCAACAAATATTCATCCATTGCTTGGGACGATTTTTGAGAAGAGCCTGTCATCTTCTAAGGCAATTCTTTCTACTTACAAATAGCTTTAATTATTAGAATGATTATTCTGATGCAACCTTATATTTTCCTGAGTTCAAATTTAGTTTTTGATTTTTACTAGATGTAGCCCTTTAAAGACTCACAGTTTTTTCTGGGTGCTAATTTGCCCATCTATAAAATGGGAAACTGGGATTTGACCATCAAGTCTCTCTAGTTCTAAATTTCTGATCTAAATCAATGACTTCTATCATATAGATATATTCAGATCATTTCATTACAAGGACAAACATTTTTAGTTTTACTAGCTACATAACTGTTTAGAATTGGCTTTCACTGTTAGACTATCACCTCTTTTCTCTCAGTGACAGAAGTATTCCCATAGTATATGAGATTATAGATACTACTTGATGTCTGAAAAAATATATATACACATACATTTTCTTTTTAAAAATGTAATTTTTAACTTTTGAAACAAAATGAGCATTCCTATAACATACTAGAATAATAAAAAAGATGTTTTGCACATGAAACTGCAAATCCATTATGTATAACTTGCTATTCCTTTTAAATATAAAATAAATATATCATGTAGAGTTTTTTTATTTTTTAAAAAATATTTATTTTAATCTTATTGAAAACAATAGCATTGGATTGAAAGGCAGGAGACAAAAGACTCCCATCCTATTTTGGACACTAACTTGTTGTATGACTGTGGGTAAATTATTTCAGTTTTCTGATGTTTGGTTTTCTCATCTGTAAAATAATAGGGTTGGACTCTTTTATGGAAACATTGTACAGTGATGGATAAAGACCCAGCTTCAAAGTATTAAAAAAAAATTAGTGTTGAATCTCGCTTCTTCACTCATAAAGGTCACGTGACCCTGGGCAGGTCAGTCTTTCAGGATTTGGAGCTACTTTCTAAAACTATTAGTTTCAGAAAAAAGTGTTGACTTGCATTGTTAGAGGGAGTTTCCTCACTTGGGAGTTCCTTATATCAGAGAAATAATAGGTCTGGTACCTATGCTCATATTCTTTGTGCCTCTAAATTCTCTTTCATCTTTAATGTCCTATGATTCTGTAATTCTTTGATCCTATCTGGTACAACTACCCCAGAGTACAGATAATAATGGTCACTTACTTAATTGGTGGCAGACTCTACGTAAGTTAAATATATTATTATGGGGAAATCTAACCTTCCAAAGGGCAGCGAGGTGGTGCAGTGGATAGAGCATCTCTCCTGAAGTTATGAAGACTCATCTTCCTGAGTCTAAATCTGCCTTACAGATGCTCAGACATGTGATTTTGGACAAGACACTTAATCCTGTTTGTCTCAGTTCCTCATCTATAAAATGAGTCAGAGAAGGAAATGACAAGCAACTCCAGTATCTGCTAAGAAGACTTGAAATGAAGTCATGAAGAGTTCTGAAATCACTAAATTAACAAAACAAACAAACCAAAAACCCAACCTTCCAAGGGCTCCATAGTTTTAGTGAGGCATATTTTAGTTTTCAGAATGTAACTTACTGTCATATATCACTTCTCATAGGCATGGGATTAGGGTAGGGGTAGAAATTACACTTAATTTCATTAGAGTGTAATGAAATGGTTGTCATTTACCCAGATATTTTGGAAATCATTTTTGAGGAAAGACCTGGACTTGTCATCCTCCATTGCTCTCCTGACTTTGTGTCTGATTCTCTGGATGTCACCATTATGTTTCACAAGTTCTCTCAGCTCCTGAGACCTTTTTACTCTGAGACATTTCTCCATCTACGCCTCCATCATCTTTCAATGGTGAGATCCAGAATCTTGATCATGTTTTGCTTCTGACTCTTCCCATTTTGTCACCATGCCCTTGTATAGAACCTTCAATGCCTTTATCTCATATGTTGCTTTCTTGTTATGTGTTATTCCAGAGGAGAGGGAAAATTTAGGGTGCTTTTCTGAAGCTCTGATTTATTGACATGCTAGACTAGTAATAATATCATTTTTGCTTAATATAGTGCAGCTGTTTGCTTCTTTTTGACATAGGCACACTTCCTACTCCAAGGATACCTTTTTGGAAAGATAGACCTTCAAATTTTGTTCTGGCAAAGCATGTGTGTTGGTATTGTAGCATTTATATTTTAAAATGAATTTGATTTAGATTCAGAAGATTCATATTTAGGGACTGATGCTATATTATTTTATTATTTATATTATTACATTATTTTATATTTTAATACATTATATATATTATTATTATATATTACATTTGCTAGCTAAGTGACACTGGGAAAGACTTATTTTCTTTAAGGGTGACTTTTCTCATTGGTTTCTTCAATGGAGGTTACATTAGCATAGGATTCTCTAAAGAACTTTGAAATCAATTGTGAGACATGAGAAACATTGGATGAGGATGTCCCAGAATGGCCCTATCAGAGCAGGTGTTGTGGTCTATGAGCAAAGCAGAATTGAAGGAGCTGAATGGAAAAGTGATATGTGCAAATTTAGGGAATCCTTCACCTGCAAATGCTCACATCATGCTATTTGTACCTAAACTAAGGTAGAGCCTTACAAGCTCACCTTGGTCAGATCAGTCATAGTTGGGTACATTGTACCTTAATCCCAACATGGTGATGTCCTTGTGGTCCTATTGAGAAAGAAGGACAACAAACTAGCCATCCTCAAGTCTTCTGACTCTGAGTATGTATGGTGCTTTTTCTACTATATTATGACATATACTGATATTCAAGATTTTTAAGATTATACACATAATAGATTAGCAACAATAGGATGTCAGATATCATCTATCCAGTGTTTCCCAATCTAAGTGTTAATGGATTGGAGTTATTGCAAAGAATTCAGAAGCTCATATACATATCCATTATTTCCATTTTAAATAATAAACTATAATAAGAAAACATACTATCTATATTTAATAATAATGTTTAATAATATACTTTTAAATAAGCCATGTTATTTAAATAATATAGATATTTTAGATATATATATACATACACTTGTGTATCTATATTGTTTAAATAATATAGTTCAATAATATGTCTAATAACAGGCCTTTAAATGAGCCATATTATTTAGATAATACAAACACATATCTATATTATCTAAATGATATGGTTCATTTAAAAGTGTTATGAATTGATTTCAATTTTTGCCCCCCCTGTATTTTCTTAAGCCACTTGTAATAATCGCCCTTATATGGAGACTGGCAAAATCTTTTGACACTGAAAAGTGATGTGCCTACTTGACCTTACCCCATCTACCTTCCCCATTAAAAATAGTAATGGTTTTATTCTTTATATCTTGGATACCCAGCCAGCTGAATCAAGGTGCTTTTCTGAAGCTCTGTAAGTAGATCAATGTGGGCAGACTACTTTTCTCCTCAGTAATATAGTGTGTGTACACTCACTTTATTCATGTATCAGATTCCTGAACGGAAAAACACTGCCAGGCCATTAATAATCTTCCCCCAAACACCTTGAATCTTGACTCAATGAGGGCACATTGCAAATGGGCTCTAATGGCTTTTATTTCTCATTCTTGTCACCTCAGATCTAATCAGCTATTTGGCCATTTTTTATCCCTGCTTGGCAAACTCTCCCCAATCTCCCTGGCCTCCTGAATTGGGACCTAGAAAAGAGGCCAGGCCTTAGGACTCGCCCTCAGAACAGCAGGGAGGGGTAATGGGAATAGAAAAAAATGGATTTATTTGCTAGTTCTGTCTGCAGTTTATGTTCAGTGTGTAGAGACCCCATCTGTCTCTGTATTCTTCTCCCAAACTAAGAAGGCCTTCTCCAATTACTTGCTGATGCTCTAAATTGAAAAAAATGAAATTCAATATAAAAATATGTCCAAGGAAGAATTGAAAAGTTAATTTAAATTCATACCGAAGTGAAAAAAGTGATGTAATAATCTTTCCTGAGAGGAAGCTTTGATAGATCATAAATTTAGATTTGGAAGGGACCTTGAAGGTCATAGGTCCAACTATCTCATTTTACATATGAGGAAACCAAGGATCAGAGAAATTAAGAAATTTATTTGGAGTGGGACAATTAGTAAGTGTGTAAAGGAAACTTTGAACTCAAGTTTTCCATCCTGAGCTTTGCTCTTCTGATTGGCGATTACTTGGAATCACCACCATGTGGAGACTGGCAAAATCTTTTAACATTTAAAAGCGATCTTCCTCCTTGACTTTACTCCATCTTCTTCCCCATTTAAAATAATAAATCATAATTTTTAAAGATTCCTAGCCATTCTGTTGCTTTCATTCCCACAGGCTGCTCTGGTATCCTCTCTATTACCTATTTTCCAGTCCCCCCTTTTTATTTTATCTTTCCCTTTCAGAATATAAATTCTTTGTAGAAGTGATTTTGTTTTCTTTTATTTATAGTCTTAATACTTAGAGTGCATGGTGCAGAAAAAAATCACTTAATAAATACGTTATCTATTCATCTATATACATGTACCACTTCAGTTATCTGCTCATTTATCCATCTATCCATTCATCCATCCCTCCATCCATCCATTCATCTTTCCCTTCCTATCTCCAATCCATATCTCTTTCTCTGTCTCCCTCTTTCTTTCTCCCTCTTCTCTATCCCACATGTAGTCTTCCATCCACTGTGCTACCTAGCTTTTGGCAAGGAGGGAAAATAAGAGGCAGAAAAGGGAAGAGGAAAACCCCAAGACACTTCATTTTCCTCCCTCTTTCTCAGATGCATCTTCAGCTGTTTATTGATCTCTTCCTTTTCTGAATCCTTTAGAATGCGTATTATACAATTTGGGACTTAGTTATATATTTTATAATGTTCTTTTAGATATTATTTCGTACATTCTTGACTCATACCTACATTGTAATGTCTTTATGGACCAAGTCCACCTCTTAAACTATCCTGAATTCTGGAAAGACATTGAAATAGCACTGGACTGTCATTTAGGAAAATGGGGGAGCTTAAAGTCAGTATACTCAGATTTTGAGTATAAGGATTTTGTCCTTTTATGAACTTTGGGCAAATTCACTGAAGTTCTTTGTACGTTGGTTTCCTCAAATATAAAAAATAACAGTCACATCCAACCCTCTTGTTTAACAAATTAAATTTAAATCAAAATTTGCTCAAGAGATACTAATTGTCACAATTAATAGCTATGTTAGGAAAACCTAAATTCATATCCAGGCTCAGATGTGTATTGGAACAAGTTACTTAACTTTTACTGGCCTCAGTTTCCTCAGCTATAAAATGGGGTTAATAATAGCATCTACCTCAGACAGTTATTATAACAATCAATTGAAATCATATTTTTAAAGAACTACCATAATTCTGGGCATATATGGCCAATTATTAATAAATGTTTCCTTCCTTCACTCCTTCATTCATTCCTTCTTTCCTCCCTTTAAATGTTTAGACTAGTTAATACCACCTCGTTGTCATTATAGAAAGCAAAATGAGGTTGGAGACAGATGAATACACTTATTTCTGGTTGTTGATTGATGAATAGCCTTTCTGTCCACAAAATTCTGTGGAGATTAAGGGGGGTAGGGGTGGAGAATAGTGGGCTAAATCAGAGTAGGCGATATTCAAATAAAAGCATTATACTCTGAATTATTTATGAAGTAGGAAAAGTCAGAGAATCAATATTTCACCTTCATATCATACTCTCTCTCTTGACATGAAGGACCTGTGAACTTTGGGAACTTTATATTTCTCTGACTTTTCACTCTACCTAGATCATCTGGATATTTCAGCATCTGACACCTATTTCCCATACAAGTGTACTGGCTCATAAGGCTTAAAAATGAATTTTTATTTATGAATGAAGTTAATAGTAAAAGAAAGAACTCATACTGAAAGCGAGTGACTTTGTCAAAAATCTATGTAATTTCAGTGACTTCTATTATGGTCCAGCAGGAGGTGCTGCAGATTTGATCTGAATTTTATCTACCTTGGTGCCCCTTTGACCTGCTATTGTTGCTCCTTTCTAAAGGAGATTTCCGCGCCCCCCCCCCCCCCCATGCTTCCTTCAGCAGTTAGAACTGGTTAATACTTTCTCATATCCTCTACCATTTTTCTTTTTCTCTTCATATTTTTACTCTACTCAGCTCCAGAAAAACATATTCTTTGTGTCTCAGGCCCCTATCCTTCACAGCTCTTTTATCCTCTTCAGTTTCCAAGGGGGGAAAAATATATATATATATATATATATATATATATATATATATATATATATATATATATATATTCAGTTTCCAAGGGGGGAAATATATATATATATATATAATATATATATATATATATATATATATATATATATATGAAATTACTTTCCCAAGTAGAGAAATTCTCCAACAACTAGACTACAGATTTTAGTAATTTACAGATTAAATAATAAACCTCCTTATTTTTCCCCCTTAGTCCTTCATTTGTACATGATTCACACAGCTGAAGGCCTCATAGCAAGTAGACTCCTGTAGTCTTAAAAAACCCTTTCTCCTTTCATCATGCAAATGAATTTCTTTTTCCCAACTTTACATAATTTTATGGTGACTTACTGCATACAGTTAGAATTTTCTTTGCCAGTGCCTAGGCATTGTAGTTATATGCAAGTTAAGGCTTTTTGTTGTGTCTAAGGAATTAATGGTACACTTATATTGTCTACAATATTTCCTCTGCCCCTTTCCATTCCCTGAGTTAATTGGAGGGGGTGTTATTCAAATGTCCTGAGATTGTATTTTGAACTATATAAGAAAGGGATTGAAACAGAGCTGGCTGCTGCTGACACATTTCTGGATGCAAGAAAGGATTTCAATTCATATTACAAATATCCCTCGTTTTTCTTTCCTATAACTAAATATTTTTGTTTTATTTCAAAGGAACTATGTAGCTTTGAAGAAAACAACAACAACAAAGGAATAACAGGTTTGTAAAGTACATAAGCAATGGCACTAATGTTAGATACAAATCATAAAATTCGCAGTGCAAAATTGAGCCCATTCACAAACCAAGTTCAGTTCAGTTCAATTGAATTCAACCAAACAACTATGTACTAAGCACTTATTCTTTCTAAGAACTGTGATAGGTGCTATGAACTTAAAAAATAAAATAAAAAAGTTTCTTTCCTAAAGGACATTTAATCGAACAGGAGAATATAAAATGTACACAGTAATTATCATCACCATCATTAGAATAACAACTAATATTTATATAGCCCGTGCTATGTTCCAAACACTGTGTTAAGTGTTTTGCCATTTTTATCTCTTTTGATGCTCACAACAACTCTGGGAAGTAAATTCTATTATTCTCCCCATTTTATAGATAAGGAAACTGAGGCAAACAGGTTCAGTAATTTGCTTAGAGCAATAGAGCTATTAAGTGTGTTTCAGACCAGATTTGAATATATACAGAGTCATTTCAAATAATGCATTCTTATCCCAAAAACTGGGGTCTTTGGGTTTGTCAAACATTAGATTATTAAAGTTATTGGCTGTTTTGAACTTTGAACCTAACCTATTCCATTGATCAACTAGTCTATTTCTTAGCTAATGCCAAATGGTTTTGGTAACTGCTGCTTTATAATATAATTTTAGATATGGTGCAGCTAGGCCACCTTCATTTGATTTTTTTTTCAATTAATGCCCTTGAAATTTATACAGAGTCATTTCAAGAAAGATAAAGGACAAATTCATGAGAATGGGAATTGATCAATATTATCTTCATGTAGGAGATGTCATCTGAGCTCTATTTTCAAGTAAAATAGAGATTCAACAAGGCAGAGATTAGAGGAGAATGTTATATGAATGGCTAACTATGTGTGCAAAGATCAAGTAGTAGTAGTGAGAGGTAGACTTTGTATATGAAAATAACTAAGAATTAAATAAGAATGAAGAGTGCTTAAAGGGAAATACATTAAATAAAATAAGAGGAGATGTATAGGAGGGGAGGAAAATTCTTAACATGCTTTAAATGCCACACAATTTTGTAATTCCTAAAAATAATAGGGAGTGATTAAATATTTTGTTTAGTAGGATTGCATGTTCATATCTGTTTTATGAACATGAATTTCAAAGTTATAGAGCTAAGGAGGAGAGAAGATTAGAGCTAACTGGATAGACTTACATTAACTGATGCCAAGGGAACACTGTGCACAATAACAACAAGATTATGTGATCATCAACTGTGATGGACTTGGCTCTTCTCAACAATGTGGTGATTCAAAGCTATTCCAATAGAGTTGTGATAGAAAGTGCCACCCACATCCAAAAAAAAGAGAACTAGGGATACTGAATATGGATCAAAACATAGCATTTTCACCTTTTTATTGTTGTTTGTTTGCTTTTTTCCTCCTTTCTTATGTTTTTTCCCCCTTTTTGATTGGACTTTTCTTGTGCAGCATGATGAATATCGAAATATGTTAGAAGAATTGCACATGTTTCACTTATATCAGATTACCTGCTGTCTTGGGGAGAGAAGAGAGCAGAGGAAAAAGGAGAAAAAAATTGAACACAATGTTTTGCAAAGGTGAATGTTGAAAACCATGTTTGCATGTATTTGCAAACATCAAATACTATTAACAAAAAGACTAAAGTTAAGAAGATAATTAGACTATTGCAACACTCTATTGAACTAGACCAAGAAAACTGTAGCAGTAATCTAGGTGAGAGATAATGGTAGATTGAACCAAAATAGTGGTTGTGTGAGTGGAGAGAAACAAATGTGAAAGATGGTGTGGAGATAAGGTTATGGAGATATGTTAAGTCAAGTCATCAACATTAAGTGTCTGCTTTGTGCCAAACATTGTTATAAAGTCTGGCAATTGATTAGATATGGCAATTTAGGTAGAGGAAAAATAAAGAATATTTCCAAAGGAAACACTGATTACTGGAATTATGATAATGTTATGATGAAAGAAATAGATGTTTGGAGTAATGGAAGGCTTGGGGAAAAACAAAATTATATCAGCTTTGGACATGTTGAATTCAATGCTTATAGGATATAATACCAAAGAAGAAAGTGTGGAGAAAGGAAAAAAGTGACCTGGGAGAGATCCTTGGGGTAAATCCATACTTAGAGGATAGTATGATGATCATCTAAAAAAGGACATTGAGAAATCCCAGTCTAACAGGTAGGAGGAAAACCAAGATGGAGTAGCATTACAGAAGCCACGGAAGATGAATGTGTCCAAGAAATGTGGATAGTCAATAGTCTCAAATGTTACGAAAAGACTGAGAAAAAAGTCATTATATTTAACATTTAACATAAAGCTGGTAACCTTGGAGAGAATAATTTCAATTGATAGGGTGAGGCAGTAATCATACCATAAGTGCTTTAGAAATCAGTGGAGAGTTAGGAAATGGATGTAGGAAGTGTAGATGACATTCTCTAATAATTTTATTGTAAAAGGGCAAAGAGCTGAAAGCTTGAGAAATGGCAAGGTGACTTCAGAATTTTTTTAAATCCAAGGAAGATTTGTGAATGTGTTAAGGCCAAGGAAGGCATCAGTAAATATCTGGCAATTGAAAATGAGAGAAAAAGAGAATAATTGAGGGAGTAAACTCCTGGATGTGAGATGAAAAAATGAGTTACAGAAAACAGGTGGAAGAGTTTACCTGGCATGGAGAAAGTTAATCTATACGTCAGAGACTGGAACATAAGAGAAGGGATTGGGGGATATTGGGGTTGTAGTGTGGAGTGAGAGGGCAAAAAAGGATCAATGTCTTCTAAAAATAGGGAAAAAGCAATAAGAAGATAGAAATTCATGAGAGAAAGGGTAAGAATTCTGAGGAGAGAAAAGGTTTAAAAAAATCTTTTGTGGAAAGTTTGACACAGAATCAATCAAGAATAGTCACATGGCAGGGAAAACCTATTAAACATAAGACAACATATTTGTGATGCTCAGTTGGGTTAATTATATCACTATCTCTAGGAATATCCAGTATACATGTGAGTAGAAATGTATGAGACATAGATATTATGATAAGCTAGATCCGGGTTTTGGAAATATGTGACTTACATAAAATGAAAGACAAAGAATCTAAAAGATAGTTAATGGCATATGACTGAACTTGCCAATTGCAAGGTTGCAAATATGAAGACAAGAAAGAAGACTAGAGCAATAAAAAGAAATACCTTAGAAAGCATAGCTTCTAATATGTATAACTTTCAAATTAAAAAAATACACTAAGCTGCAAAAATTTAGGTATATTTAGCCATTATACTCTATCATGAGAGCTGATTGCTAAATTTTTAGGAAACAGAATAGACCACAGAAATAAGCAAAGGCTATAAATCAGGACTTGAGTTATTGATTTGTTGATTGCATCATCTTAGTAAAATAATGGAGAAAATGTTAATGCTGATGAAAGTTAAAAGTTTGTGGTGTGTACGGTTTTTTTGAATAGTCAATTATTATATATTTACCAGCACAGTATTGTTGTAATAATAATAAAAAGAAGCAGTGGTGGTAGTGGTAGTGGTGGTGAAGATGGTAGTAGCTGTAGTTGTAATAGTAGTAATAGTATATATGTATGGAGAGAATGAAGGTAATTGATCAAAAAACATGTTTTTTCTGTCTTTACATTTGCTGATATATTTTTGTGCCAGTTTTTAAATCAAGTGGCATAAAATTGTGTAAAATGAAATTTAAAAAGCAAAATATTTGTTATCATTACTTGACTATATCCCTCATGTTGTCTACCATAAAAAGATAAGACAAATAGTTTAGTGTGTCAATCTTGCTGATAGAAATGTTTTTACAAAAGAGAGTTCTACAGACTTCATTCATGCCCATTGAAAGACTGCCAGTGAATTGGCATTACAAAATCTTCATAAAGTAGCATCAGATGGGACTGACATTAAAGATGCAGGAAGCAAAGCTGATGACATCACAGCAAATTCAGTGGATAAATATAATGGAGTGCAAGCAAACAATCTTTAGGAAAACAAATTTGCCCAATTTGTTTCATATAATCAAATTTTAGTTTAGCAGTTCTAATGTTGCTTCTTTTAATAATGTAACTCTTCCATTTTCACAATATTACAAAGACTTTTCATGTTAATTTTTTTCAAGATCTACCAGCTGCTGAGAAAATGTTAATGAATAAATTGCAGACATCTTTAAAGGTTATTCAGAAATGAGCTAGTTTTCTAAAATAAATGCCCTAAAATATCGCATTCACACAAGAATGGCATTTGAGGTATTGGAGGATACAACTGCAAACAACAGTAAAACTAGAAGCCATTTCCACCACTACACAAAATCTTCTCCATTGAATAACTTTACCAGGATGGTTCAGAAACTTGGCTGTAGTTTTACTAGTGTATCTGAAAAAAATCTAAACCATTTTCTAAACTGACATTCAAGGATTTGGTAGATTTGCCCTGATGTTTTCAAAATGGCTATTTGGATTGAATGGCAAATTCAGTGCATCACAAGGAGGAATAATTGAAAAAAATTTCATTCATTCTCAAAAAAATGACAAAATTGGGAATTCCCACAATTTTCTATCAAAGAAAAAGGAGGGGGTTGAACATAATGGAGATATATAAAATAGTACATGTAATACACAATAAAACTTAGAGGAATAAAACAAAACAGTGACAGTCAAATTAAATGAAGAAACTGGAGAGAGAACATTCAGAAGATGAAAAATGATTACTCTTCACATATTGGAAGGGCTGTCCTTTGGAAGAAGGATTTGACTTAATCTGCTTAGTCAGAACTAGGAACAATAGGTGGAAGATGCATCAGTAAATTTAGTCTTTTTATTAATAAAAATTTCGTAATAATTAGAAGGATACAACATTGGATTTACTATCTCCAGGTTATTATCTTAGGAAGTCTTCGAACAAAAGTTGGTTACCTGGTTACCACTTTATTAGATGGTATAGAGGAGACCAGTAAGTACAATCATTGAGATAACTTCCTTCTCCGAATTTTGAGTTCTATTCCTTGAGCTTTAACTGTTTTTTTCAAGTGGAAGCATGATAATTATCATGATAAAGAAAATTCATATGAAGAAATCTAGGAACAAAGAATCATAGGGACTTGGGGAAACATCAATGGAAAGAAAAATATGAGGAAAAACCTTGGTATATGCTACAGACTATCTAGACAAAAATTAGAAATAAATAAGAAATTCTAGAAACAGATTGTGGACTTGGCATAGAAGCTTGATATAAGAATAAGATATCTTTTGTAGCTCTGTTTCTACTAAAAACAGAGAAGCTAATAATTTGTTATCTTGCCCTAATAATATGTTCATCCTTCAAAGAGTAGAGGAATCAACAAAGGGAAATTCTGTTCTGTCATTGATATCAATAGGGATTGAAATGTGGGAAAACCAAGAGGAAAGTGACTGTTTCCTCCTAGAATTTGTGATGGTAAATGAATAGAAGGGTCTCATAGATAGCCTAGATTGGGAGAGAACAGATTTCAAAGAGTGCAGTGAAAGAGTATGGACAATTCCAAAGCCTAAAATTCTACAAGAAGAGAGATGGAAAACTTTTTTTTTTTTTATAACTTTTTATTGACAGAGCCCATGTCTGGGTAATTTTTTTTTTTTACAACATTATCCCTTGCACTCACTTCTGTTCTGACTTTTCCCCTCCCTCCCTTCATCCCCTCCCCAGATGGCAAGCAGTCCTATACATGTTGAATATGTCACCATATATCCTAGATACAATATATGTGTGCAGAACTGAATAGTTCTCTTGTTGCACAGGAAGAATTGGATTCAGAAGGTAAAAAATAACCCGGGAAGAAAAACAAAAATGCAAACAGTTTCCATTCATTTCCCAGTGTTCTTTCATTGGATGTAGCTGCTTCTGTCCATTCTTGATCAATTGAAACTGAGTTAGATCTTCTCTTTGTCGAAGAGATCCACTTCCATCAGAATACATTGTCATACAGTATCGTCGTTGAGGTATATAATGATCTCCTGGTTCTGCTCATTTCACTTAGCATCAGTTCATGTAAGTCTCGCCAATCCTCTCTGTATTCATCCTGCTGGTCATTTCTTACAGAACAATAATATTCCATAACATTCATATACCACAATTTACTCAATCATTCTCCAATTGATGGGCATCCATTCATTTTCCAGTTTCTAGCCACTACAAACAGGGCTGCCACAAACATTTTGCCACATACAGGTCCCTTTCCCTTCTTTAGTATCTCTTTGGGATATAAGCCCAGTAGAAACACTGCTGGATCAAAGGGTATGCACAGTTTGATACTTTTTGAGCATAATTCCAGATTGCTCTCCAGAATGGTTGGATTCGTTCACAACTCACCAACAATGCATCAGTGTCCCTGTTTTCCCACATCCCCTCCAACTTTCCGCATTATCTTTCCCTGTCATTCCAGCCAATCTGACAGGTGTGTAGTGGTATCTCAGAGTTGTTTTAATTTGCATTGAGAGATGGAAAACTTAAATGTATATCTAAGGACCCAAAGAAAAATATCTCATAGAGTTGGAGTTATTTAGGGCTGATGTGGATGCATAGAGAACTCACAAATCAACTTAAATGATAATATGCACACACACACATATATGCATACCTATTGTATATGTACACATTGTATATGTATATATAGTATGTGTGTATATGTTACATCAAAGACATCAAGGTTATCCACTGCATCCTGGTGCATCACAAGTCATCTTGACTTTCTTCTTGCCACTCGATCTCAATGATTCTTGAAGAGAGAGCAAGGCTAATGACTTTGTACAACTCTGCCTTACTCAAATTGAATTAATTGGTAAATGAAGATATCACTCCTTGATGTCACTGGTCCTCTCTGAAAACAAAATATGAACCACAAGAAACAATAGCACAAATATTCATGAATAACATATACATGTATATACAAATATGTGTATATACACACATGAAAGCAAGGGAAAATTACGGAGGATATATATAAGATAGATGTAAAAATATAAATAGCATGACATTGTCAGAATTGTATAATTCAAATTATAGAGCTTCGAAAGATCTGAAGCTGTTGAGGAGAGAAAAGGACAGAGATGGTTGGTCAGAAGTTCGGCTGAAAATCTGAATTGAGAAGACATTCCTTATGTGAATAAGAAGATTAAAAATGATATTAATATTAAAAATAATAATAAGTTAGCATCTATGTAGTACTTTCTACATGCCAGGCACTGGGTTAAGCTAAATATATCTTTAAATCAAATAATATTTCATTTGCCTATGAAATTTAATAAAATCTTATCTAGGATAAACATATTAGTGCTCTACTGCCCACACATAGACTTTTGTATTAGGGTTTGGTTACCAAGTTTTCAGAAGGGCAATGACAAATCACAGAATATCTAGAAAAAGTCAACCTAAATTGTGAAGGAACTTGAAACTATGCTAAGCTATATGACTCTTGAGGGAGTGGTAGACTATTCATGTCTTTAAAGGGTTATTATGTGGAAAAGGAACTGAATATATTCATTTTTTGCTAGAGGGAAGAATCTGGAATAAAATGTGGAAGTTACAGAGAACAATCTCTTTGTAATTTCCACACTTTATTCCAGCGATAACAAATCTACACACAACACAAGATCTTTGATACCTTGATTAGTTTTTCCCCTAAAATTGTGATCAAACTGTCTCAAAGACTTATTGGTCCAGAGCTCTAAAGTTCAAATTTTTAAAATGATTTTCCAGTCATCTAATGGATAAGAGTTCAGTATTCATATGCTTGATGAATTTCCCACAAGCATGAGAATCAACTTACCCTTCTGACCATGTATACCATTGTGGCAAATGAAGAGGTGAGGAGAGCTACAACAGGCTTCTGCATTATCTTTCCAAGATTTCACTCAGGAAACTTCCCTTTGTTAAAGTTTTTATGGTCTATGGCTGCCTCATTTCAATCGTAGGAAAATTTAGTCTGTCTTTCTGTCAGGAAAACATCCCTAATAATCAAAGCTATCTAAAAGAAAAATGGGTTCTGATGGGAGGTTCCTGCTTATCAGAAATCTCCAAGCAAAGGTGAAAATATTATTGGTTGAGGATATAATAGTGCAAGTTCTTTTTTCTGTTATCGGTTGGACTATGTGGCCACTGAGCACACTGAAATTGTTTAATTCTATTATGAAGATAAATCAGAGAAGTGATTGTTTCAAGAATCCCAAATGGATTTTGAATTCCTTTCTGGTTCTAAGGTTCACAGAATGGAACAGGCTGAGTTCAAAAGAGTTACTGAGCAATAAGATGTGAAAGTTAAGAAGGCGCTTGATATTTCAGAATTATGCTTATACTGTCAGTAGACAAGTTCAGACAATATACACAGAACTGACTGGCTCATATTGAATTAATAGCAACTCTTGATCTTTGCCATCTGATATGGAGATAAGCCCTTAGGGATTGCTTTCCAAGACACAGAATTGGAATAATGTTTTCATTTGACTTTGTTACTGCTTTACCCTATATATCATCTCACAAAATCAGAGAATCAAAGAATGTAAAAAGTCAGAAGGGTTCTCAGAGAACCAACTCCTACCTTAACAAGAATCCCCACTAAACCATATTTTGCTAGGGATCATATGGACAGGACATGAAGACAATAAGTCAGGAATAATCTACTATTTCCTTAGGAAGACCATTCCATTTTGCCATAGTTATATTTATTTTCCCCCTTATTTTGAGATGAAAAATGTTTTTCTCAACTTTTGCCCTTGCAAAAGTTCTGCCCTCTGAGGACAACCAATATAAATCTAACTTCTCTGTTTGACAGCCCTTTTAATACTTGCACACAGTCTGTACACAGATTAAACATATCCAGTTTCTTCATCTTATTCTTCTATATTCTGATCTCCAGCTCTTTTGCCAACTTCACTCCTTCAAATGTTTTCCAGTTTATCAATTTTCTTACTGAAATGTATTGCTTAGAATTGAATAAAGTACTCCAGTTGATTTTGACAAAAAAAAAAACAAAACAGGAAACTGAGGCAAACAGTGTTAAGTGACATACCCAGGGTACACAGCTAGTAAGTATCTAAACTCAGATTTGAACTTACAAAGATGAGAATTCCTGACTCCAGGCCTAGTACTTTATTCACTACATTATCTAGCTCCCTAATTCCTAATGCTCAAACTTTCCCAATTCCAACATTTTTCTCTTCTCTCCAGGATATACACACCTGAAGTATATTCCCCAGCAAATTAAATATTATTGCCAAGCAGTCACATCAGTTATTGTTATGGATAGTGCTTGTCTCTCTATGGTGGTATTTTAGTGTTAAGCTCCAAAATAAAAGATATGTGCTTTAACGTTATCTGATGTATTTTTCCACTTTTTGTTGTACTTTAGTATTGCCTTTATTTACATTATTGAGGCCATTTACTATATTGTTCTTCTGGCTTGGCTTTTTTCATTCTACATCATTTTAAACCAATCTTCCCATATTTCTCTGGATTTTTTCATGTGGTTCATTCCTCTAAGTGCAATAGTATTTTATTATATTTATATACCACAGTTTGCTCAGCCATTCCCTAACTATTGGGCACATATATTTCTTGAATGTGTTTCTTATTGTGAATAGTGCTGCTATTAATATTCCTATAAGTTTTTTTTTTCTTTAAAAATCTTTGCTCTGGCTGCATGGAACCTTCTTGTTATTAACCTTACAAGTCTGTGAGATCTTTGTATCAAAAGATATAAACAATTTGGTAGCTTTTCTTTTATAATTCTGTTTTGTTTTCCAGAGTATTTTATTTAATTTGCACCTCTACCAACAAGGAATTATTGTACCTATCTTTTTGAATTAGTCCCACCTCCTATTTTGAGTTTTCCTTCTTTAACATATTTTCTAATTTGAAAGGTCTGCGTGATACCTGTTATTTTTTTTTCCTGATTACTAGCAATTTCCAGATGTATAATGTGAGCTCCATGCTTTAATGTATCCATATTCATCTAACATAGCACCTTAAACATAAGTGCTTAATGCATATTTCTTGAATTAGTAACAGCAAATAGAATCTAAAACATCAGATTATCTTTTATTACCTTTTGCATAGGATTGATTGCTGAATTTATATAAACTTTCCATTGAAATCACTGAAAAACACATTTATTTTTATAAGGTAAACAATGACTTCCAAAAAAGCATATCTCTTTCACACTGATATGGAAGAATCAAAATTGCAAGTAATCTAGATCTCAGTGGAACTTTGCTTGATGAGCATAGGCAGGCAGGCAAGTGCCATGTTATTGAAGATTACGTAAATAAAAAAATGGTAGAAAAGGAAATGATATCAAGGGTATGTGAGACAAGAAAAGAAGGTAAATTGGTTAATTATAGCCAACAAGTATTTCTGAGGATTAAAAAAATCAATGTTCTATGAAGTCTCCCTAGAATGGTAGGTGGGTCTTCAAAAGAAGAATTATGAAAAGGCTTGGGTAGGAGTTGCATTTTGTTGTTGTTGTTGTTGTTGTTTTTAAAGGAGAGTGTAGGAGGGGCATTGCCATTTTGTACCACTAGAAGGAATGTCCATACCAAGGAAAGCATGGAGTCATTAAAGTAGGTCTCACTCTACTTGTAGGTTTAATAACAAGAAAGTTCGTGACATTCAGAGCAAAATGTTTTTAAAAGACCTATATGTATAGGAATATTAATAAAAGCACTATCACAATAAGAAAGACATTAAAATATATTACTTTCAAAGGAAAATAGTTATATTGTAATCACTTGTATTTCCCCTTCCCCTTATTTTCCCTTCTATCTCACTCACTTCTTCTTGCCTTTACTTCTTCCTTCAACCTAGTCTTACATGAAGAAGATGCTCTCATCTGCCCAAGTCAGACTGTTCCATTTATTTTTTCTCCCTCTGTTCTTAATTCTCTCTCTTGCTTCTGATCTCATCATTCAACTGAATTTGCTCCCTCTAAAATTACCAATGATCTCTTAATTTCCCAAGTACAAGCTTTTCCTTAGTCCTCATGTCTTTTGACTTCTCTACAAACTTTCCCACTCTCACTTCCCTTTTTCTCCTTAATATTCTTTTCTCTCTAGATTTCTGTGAAACTACACACTTGTTCTTCTTCTATCTGGTCACACTTTCTCAGTTTCCTTTGATGGATCTTTATCCAAATCATGTCTGCTAAAGGTGAGGGTCTCAGAGCTCTTTCCTAGGGAATTTTCTCTATGCTTTTTCTCTTGATGATCTCATCAGTTCTCATGTATTCAATTATGATTTCTATTGTCATGGTTATCCTCAACTCCTAATCTCTTGTATTCAGTTGTGGTCAAATTTACCTTTGTAACCTCTTTCCCATATGTCTCCTTTTCTCTTCTAAAACTGGCCACCATGGTGTAAGCCCTCATCATCTCATGCATAGTCTATTGCTTGCCACAAATCTTTACAATTCATCTTTTATTCAGCTATCCAAGTGATCATAAAGTGAAGGCATGTCAAGTTTTTAGTCAAACTTTAGTCAATGAACTCTAGTACAACCTTATTGCCTTTATGATCAACTATAAGATCATCTGTTTGGGATTCAAATTCCTTTCTAACCTGCCTTCCAGTTTTCCAGTCTTATTCCTTACAACAATGTACCAAGTGCTTTGCAGTCCAAAAACACTATCTCCTTAAGTATTCCAAGAAAATACCTTATTTCTTCACTTTAAGAATTTTCACTGATTATACTCTAATTGTGGAATGCTCTCCCTTCTCATCTCTGTACCTTCAAGTCCCAGCTAAAACTCTACCTTCTACAAAAAGCCTTTCTTAGTCCCTTAATATTAGGGGACTCTTTCCATAATTTATCTGTATATCTGTATATATCTTATTTGTAGATAATTATTTGCATATTATCTTTGCTATTAGATTGAAATTCCTTGAAAGGATTATTTTTTGCCATTCTTTGTACCACCAAAGTTTAACAGTGCCTTAAACAAAATAGGTAAGTAACATATGCTAATTGACTAGTTTAAAATACTGAAAGAAATGATTATTTCTCATATTAATAACCAATTATTAAATTGGGGAAACAACAACTTTTTCTCCCCAATTTAATTTTTTTGTCTAATCTCTCGAAGACAGGATTAGTATTTTCTTCATTCTGAGTATGGTTATTTTTATTTCTAATCTAAGATGAAACGCCTGGCCCATTTTCTTTTTCTCAGGCTTGGTTCAGAGATATAGATTCTTTGTTTAGAGTGTCCCAAGTGGGAATGGGAGTGGTAAGGGAAGGTGGGTATAATTTAGAAATAATGACATAATCCAATTGCATTAGAATAGATCCAGACCTTCTTTGTATTATTCATTCTTTCATTACCTGTTAGCTAATCATAATTGATTGACACCCTCTGGAACACCCACTTTCCTAAAGCTATATAAGTTTTGAACTTGTAGCCATAGGGTCTTTGGCATTTGAGAGTATCTAATAAATAAACAAACAAACAAATAAATAGACAAATGAATGAATAAATGAATAAATAAATAAATTAGTCACCTTTTTAATTACAATGCTGGCATTGTTAATAAAATGACTAATTATTTGGAAATTATGTTTCTTGAACTTTTTAAATGCCATGATACTTTCCCTCTTTTTCTTTAGTTTTTGGAATCTCTTGATCCCTTCAAATGCAACTCCAGTTTCATTTCCTATAGGTCTTAACTGACCTTTTCCAATTACTAATGATTTTTTTCTCCTAAAATTATACTTGCTTTGTGTATATTATCTATTTACTTACATATATTCATGTTATTTGCCTCGGGGAGTATTGCTTCATTTTTGTTTTTATATCCCTAACATCTCGCATAGTGTTTGACAAATAATAGATATTTTTAATAAGTGCTTGCTGAATTGATTTGGGCAACACCCTTAATTTCTATTAGCCTTAATTTTGTTATTGTAAAGTGAGTGCTTTTACTAGCTACTCTCTTTTTTTAGGTATTTTTAAAAATTTAGCTTTGCTATTATATGTGTTTTTTCCTTTTTTTCTCTTTTCCCCAAATTTATTTTATTTAAAGAAACAAAATAAGAAAAAAGAAAAACAAAACAAAAGAGAACATTGCTATTTACCCAGCAGAACATCGGGGGATTCAAAATATAGAACAGCAAATACAAGTTCAAGAAAATATATATATATATGTGTGTGTGTGTGTGTGTGTGTGTACACATATACACACACATATATATATTAGTAGAAGAAATTATATTCATGATTATCCATCTTTTCTTTATTTCCTTGTAAATTTTTTTTGTTTTTTTTTTTTCCTTTTTTCCTTTATTCTTTTTTCTCCCTTTCATCCTTGTCTACCATCCCCAATCAGGCTCTGATTAAGAAAGAATATATTTATATATACATATATATGTATATATATATATATATATGTATATATATATATACACACATACATACACAAAGACACATAAATATTTTTCCTATCCCTGTAGACCCTTTGTTTTAATTCTGCTTCTAACTTGCCTTATTACTACCTAATCTCCCTCCACTTATGGATCCTTCCCTTGTAAAGTATGAGCTAATTCCCTGGAGGGCTTCAGGATCAGCCAAAATCAGCATAAATCAAAGTCCTTGGTCTTTGTGGGGAGAAGTGAAGGAGGCAGGCAAGCTGCCACATGACTTGCCAAAGATATATCCTGGATTCTGGAGTCCAGAGTCTCCAGCCTCTCTCCTCCTTATCCTGCCGCCAAGTGTCTCTCATTTTTCTCCTTCTGCCCTCCAATCCTTGCCTATGATCATCTTACTACCAAACATTCAGCAAGCACCAATGGTGAGGAGAGCCATCATCTAAATATATGCTAATAGAGTCATTATCTCACATTGAATAGTTAGCCTTAAGTGCTCTCTTGTCTGATTCAGAGTTTCAGACCTCTACATCCCTTGTCTTCTTCCCTCACCCTTTGCTTTCCTGTCTGCCCATCCCTCCTCCCTTATTTCTTTATTGTTTTTGGAGAGTGCTATACTCTTCATAGTATATATGTAGTGTTGCCCATTGAACCCATTCCTAATTTGAGTAGATTTTCAGAACTATGAGCTCTCCTCCTGCTTCTAATGCCTTTGTGTCTATTCTTCCTCTGCACCTCAATTGTATGACAAAAATTTGCTATTTTTACCTTAACTCTGTCCTAATCTTTCTTTTGAGTTGTTATATTATTGATGTTAATCTTAAGTATATACTATAAACTATTTGTCCATATTGAGTTTCTTGAAAATAATCTTTGATGTTGGATCTTATATGTT
The DNA here is from genome assembly GCF_016432865.1 of Antechinus flavipes. Taxonomy (NCBI): domain Eukaryota; kingdom Metazoa; phylum Chordata; class Mammalia; order Dasyuromorphia; family Dasyuridae; genus Antechinus; species Antechinus flavipes. The sequence goes on along the minus strand of NC_067399.1, from coordinate 130,014,224 downwards.
AAATTTTCTATTCAGTTTGGATTTGGTTGATAGACCTTAAAATGTGCAAGTTTGTTTAATGTCCATTTTTTTCATTCAATATTATAGATAATTTTGCTACATATGATAATTTTGGCTGTAGATCTAGTTCTTTTGAAGTCAGGAGACATGATTCCAGGAGCTGTGATTTTTTATTGTTGCTGCTGATAAGTCCTGTGCAATTATAACTGTAGCTCTAGCTATTTGAATTTTTTTTTTGTTTGTTTGTTTCTTGCAAAATTTTCTCTTTCATCTGGGGCAGTGATGTTCCTATGTATTTTCCACAAAGGATTTCATTGAGATGGTGATCAGAAGATTTTTTTCTACTTCTAGTTTCCTCTCTTATTTTATCACTCCAGGACAATTTTCTTGGATTATTTCTTTCATTATAGTGTCAAGATACTTTTTTTGGTCACAATTTTTGTTTTCTTTTTCTTTCCTTTTTTTATTAACCAAATCAAGAAGATATGTGTATTAGTAGAAGAAATTGTATTCATGAATATCCATTTTTTCTTTGCTTTGTTCGGTTCTTTACTGTGTACACTATTAACTTCTATTTTTCCCCCTTTCATCATCATACACTACTCAAGCAAGCTAAAGTTAAGAAAAGATATGTTTATGTATACATATGTAGATACACACACACACACACACACACTACAAACACACACATACCCTACAAAACACACACATTCTCCTCAAGACTTGCCTTGCTATTATTTAACCTCCCTCCACCCAAGGATCCTTCCCTTGTCTTCTTCCCTCACACTTGGCTTTCCCATCTGCTCATCCCTTCCTCCTTATTTCTTTAAAGAATTTGGATGATATATATGTAGTATTGCCTATTAAACTCATGCCTGATGTGAGTAGATTTTCAGAACTAAGAGTCCTCTTCCTGTCTAATGCCTCTGCGTCTGTTCAGCCTCTGTACCTCATTTGTATAACATGATTATTATTTTTACCTTAACTTTGCCACTCTTCCTTTTGAACTACCCTATTGTTGATGTGAGCCTTAAATATATAGACTACATTTTCCATGTAAAAAACATAAATAATTTGTCCATGTTTAAACAGTTTGTCTATGCTGAGTTCCTTAAAAGTGATCTTTGATATTGGTTCTTATATGTTAAATGTTCTGTTAAATTCATAGTTTGCTTGATAGAAAGTACTGACAATCTTCAAGTCCATTGAATATCCCTTTTTCTCATTCGAAATTATAGAAAATTTTGCTAGATATGATATTTTTGGCCATAGTCATAATTCTTTTGATTGTCAGTAGATATGATTCTAGGACTTGTGGTCTTTTATTGTGACTGATGATAAATCTTGTACAATTTTAATTGTAGTTCAAGTGTATTTGAAGTTTTTTTTTCCTTGTTTCTTGCAAAATTTTCTCTTTGATCTTGGGGTCTCAAAATTTGGCAATAATATTCCTATATATTTTCCACAAAGGATCTCTTTGAGGATGTGATGGGTGAATTTTTTCTATTTCTACTTTTCCCTAATGTTTTATCACTCCAGGATAATTTTCTTGGATTATTTCCTGAATTACTATTTCAAGGTTCTCTTTTTGATCACAACTTTCTGGCAGTCCAATTATTCTTGTTTTCTCTTCTTGATCTCTTCTTCAGATCTATCATTTTTCTTTGAAGATGTTTCACATTCTGTTCTATTTTCTCATTTTTTATGATCTGTTTTGTTATTTCTTGATCTCTCATAGCTTCACTGCATTTCCCTTAACCTATTCTAATATTAAAATAATTATTTTCATCTACCTCTTTTTTCACTCTACCTCCTTTTCTAGTTGGTTAACTTTTTTTAATCATAATCTTCTTGTTTTTCTTGTATAATTTAAATCTATTCATTTAGTTTTTCCTCAATGTTTCTCATTTGATTTTTTTCAAATTAAAGCTTTTTATTTGCAAAATATATACATGGGTAATTTTTCCAACATTGATCCAAAACCTTTTGTTCCAAATTTCCCCTCCTTCCCCCACCCTTCCCCTAGATGGAAGGTAGTCCAATACATTTTAATATGTTAAAATACAATGTACTTGATTTTTAAATTCTGTTTTGTGTGTCCTTCTATAAATCCTCTCGAGTGTGGAGCTCTCCATTCTGACCAGGAACCCGAAACAAGAGCTCCATTCTCCTTTAAGTGCCCACAGTCAGCAGTGTCCCTGCCCTGCTGCCTCACAGGGTGCTAGTTCCTTCTCACCAAGGCTACATTTCAGCAGCACAGCTCTCTGTCTTCCTGAACTCAAATCCCAACTCAAAAAACATTCTGGGAAGTGAAAGTCTTCTGCTAAGGCTCCAGCCACACCCTACTAGTACCAGGGGTCCCCAATAGATGTTTTCTATGGAACTAGCCCGGAGGTGTTTGGACTTCAGACAAATTAATCCCTAACCTGGGGTCTTTCTTCTGAGCTTCTAGAGTTCTATCAAGAGGATTCCTGTACTGCCCCAAGTCTTTTTGAATTTTCACTAGTCTATGTTTGTCCTGAAGAACAAATTTGTTCTATTTGTGGGGAAAATCAGTGTAGCTTACAATTCACCAACCTATTCCACCTTCTTCCCAGAATCCTCCCCCTCACTAGCTAATAGCAAAAGTCACTAGCTACTCTTAATCCTATAAAATTGTGTGTGTGTGTGTGTGTGTGTATAACAAATGAATTTCATATAAATATACACACAGACACACACACATATATATATACACACACATACACATACATATACACAAATTCATTTGTTATAGAGAGGTGGAGTATACAAATAATTCTTGAATTTGAATTTCAAAATCTTACCTTGACATGTCTTGTCCTTACTATGAACATATGTTTTACATTTCATTCTGCTTACACACATAGGTACACATGCATCCACATGCACAGAATAATACCTCCCTCCACTACCTCATCGGAGCTCCCCACTAGCATATTGCTCCAGACCTTAAAACTAGTATAATGCATTGATCATAATTGCAGCTCTGCCAGCAGTCATGTAACTGCTTAAAGACCTCAACAGCCTTCTGGCACTTATAGGAAGAAAAAAAAACTATCTAATTAATCACAGGTGAAACAGCTTGGACTGTCTCCAAAAGCCCCTGAATTTACTGCCAAGCTTTGATGCTAATTTTCTTTCTAAGTAACCCCCTAAAGAAATTTACAATTTGGTAATTAAAGTAATGAATGAAGAGATACTTAGAAGAGAAGGGAGGAGAGAAAAAATGGGGAAAAAATGGGGAAAATCTTGTTTTTATTGTGTTATGAATGTATCTGTCTTCATCATCCACAAACTACAATTTGAAGTTTTCCAAAATATTTTCCCTAAAGCAAAAAAAAAATCCATATTTGAGGTGTTCAAATAAGCCATAAGCTGTAACAATGAAAATTGTTAATCTATCATATTGTTAATTTGGGGATGGGCATAAAATCATGAAGCAGAGAAAGAATTGCCTCTTCTATTTTCTTCCCTTGGACTTTTTTATATTCTAAGTGTCAATCTATGACTATCCCTTTTCCTAGTTGTTTAAAAGTGTCAAAGATTGGATCACCCCATTTTCTTATCTTCTGAAATGATCAATGTACATTTAGATTAGACAACAGGATTGAGTAAAATTCAGTGAGTTTGTTTGAGAAAGGCAATCAAAGCCTGAAATAGCACTCCCTCCCCCCCCCCCATTTGGGGGTTAGGAAGAGCAAGCTGTGAAATTGTCTGGAAAGTAATTGATGCTATTTACAATTCTAGGAAATAGAGAAGAGTGAGATTTTGTGATCCATCATAATCAGCCTCTTTTTAGGACTTCCATGTCTTCCCTAGAGAAAAGAAAGATATTGATAATAGGGCTGGGGTCAAATGTCCAGGACTCATCAATTCTGCCATTAACCTTATGTGATCCTGGACCAATTCCTTCTCTTTTTTGGACCTGTTTCTTCACCTTTAAAGAGGAAGTTGGGGAGATGGAGCCAAGATGGCGGAGTAAAGGCAGGAACTCAGGACCTCTTAAATCACTCAAAATTCCTTTAAACAATGACCCTAACCGAATTTTAGAGCATCAGAACACTCAAAAAGACAGAGTAGAACATTTCCACTGAAAGAAAACTTGGAAGGTCAGAAGGAAAGATCTGGGAAGCCAGAGTGGGAGCCCAGCCTAGTGCAGGCCATGTCAGCCCCAACTGGGGCTTTTGCCCAGTTCTGGCCCCCAGCCAGCAAAGCAGAAATTGGGTTATGGACCTCTGAAATAGCAGCATCACTGATGGTTTCTAGATCTCTCAGCCCAGAGACACCAAAGGCAGCTTGAAAGATCCAAAAGAAAGGTTTCTCAGTGGAGTGAAAGGGCTTTGGCAAACTGGGAAACCAGCAAGCCAAGAGTGGGTGAGGGCAATGGTGTCTGGAGGTCTCAACTTATCAGCAGTGAAGAAGGACTCTGTGGCTTTAGCACATTAGATCTTATAGCTACAGTGAAGTGGGGATACTCCCAACAGTGCCAAGGCAGAAAAGAATGCTTGTGGTTTGTTCCTTAGAACTGCACAAAATGATTGAAGCTTGGGATGGTGTGCCGTCTACCCTGGAAACAGAGCCTTACTTTAACAAAGAGTTAAAAGCCAAGTAAGAGGCTAGGAAATGAGCAGACAACAGCAAAAAAAGTTTTTGATCATAGAAAGTTACTATGATTTTAAAGAAGATTAAAACACACTCTCAGAAGAAGTCAAAGCTCCTACATCCAAAGTTACCAAGAAAAGTAAAAATTGGTCTGAGGCTATGGAAAAGTTCAAGAGGGATTTTGCAAATCAGGCAAGGGAGATAGAGGAAAAATTAGGAAAGGAATTGAGAATGGTGCAAAAGGAAATGAAAAACAAGCTAATGAGGAGAAGGATATTTTAAAAAACAAAATTGGCCAGTTGGGAAAAGGATGTACAAAAGCTCCCTGAGGAAAATAATTACTTAAAAATCAGAATTGAGCAAATAGAAACTAATTACTTTATGAGAAATCAAGGTAAAATAAAACAAAATAATTTTTAATAAATTAAAACAATGTGAAATATCTCATTGGAAAAAAACAAAAACAAGCAACTGACCTGGAAAATAGATCCAGGAGAAATAATTTTAAAATTATTGGTCTACCTGATTGTCATCTGGAAATTCTCTTTCTAGAAATTATCAAGGAAAACTATTTTGATATTTTAGAATAAGAAGGTAAAATAGAAATTGAAAGAATCCACCAATCACTTGCTGACAGAGATCCCAAAATGAAAACTGCCAGGAATATTATAGTCAAATTCCAGAGTTCCCAAGTTAATGAGAAAATAGTGTAAGAATCAAGAAAGAAACAATTCAAGTATAGTGGAGCTATAGTCAGGAAAAACATAAGATTTAGCAACTTCTAGATTAAAGGACCACAGGTCTTAGAATATGATATTCTGTAGAGTAGTGGAGCTAGGATTCAAACCAAGAATCACTTAACACTGCAAAACTGCATAATCCTTCAGGGGAAAAGTGGAAATTCAATGAAATAAAGGATTTTCAAGTATTTGTGATAAGAAGACTAGAACTGAATGGAAAATTTGATTTTCAAATACAGGACTCTAAATGAGCATAATGAGGTAATCAGGAAAGTGATATAATAAGGATTTTAATAAAGTTTATCTGTTTACAACCCTACATGGGAAGATGATATTTTTCATTAAAAATATTAGTTTATTAGTCAATATGAACATCATTTCTTTTATTCTTTCCCCATTTTACTTCTTCCCAAAGAAAGAAGATATAAAATTTCTACTTGCTCTCCCCTTCCCTTTTTGAAAAGATATTTTGTTTGAAAAACAGTAAGAAAAAAAAGAAAAACAGAAAAGGATTACAAAACAAAATAAAACAAAACAAAAGGGAAAATTGTCATGTGCCCAGTAGAACATGAGAGGATTCAAAATATAAAACAAAAAATTATCAGACCAAAAATTACATATATAATCTCTCTCTCTCTCTCTCTCTCTCTCTCTCTCTCTCTCTCTCTCTCTCTCTCTCTCTCTCTCTCCTTTTTAGTAGAAGAAATTATATTCATGAATGTCCATTTTTTCTTTACTTTCTTATAAATTCTTCTTTGGTTCTCTGCTGTGCAACTTATTTACTTTATTCTTTTTTCCTCCCGTCTCATTCCCCCCAACCCCCAAGCAAGCTACAGTTGAGAAAAAAAGTATATTTATGTATACATATGTAGATACATACATACATATACACACTCACACATAAACACAACTCCCCCCCACACACATGTTTTTCCTATTCCTACTGATTTTTAAATTAAATTCTATTCCACAATTTGCTTTGTTATTACCCCAACACGAGGATCCCTCCCTTTTCTTCCTCCCTGACCCTTTGCTTCCCCATCTGCCATCCCTCCCATTGTATTTTTTAAAAGATTTTGGAGGGTGCAATACCCTTCATGATAATATTTGTAGCATTAAACCTATTCCTGATGTGAATAGGTTTTTAGACCTGTGGGGCCTTCCTCCCTCTGTGTCTGTTCTTCCTTTATACCTCATTTGTGTAAAGTAATTACTATTTTTACCTTAATTCTGCTATTCCTTCTTCTGAGCTACCCCAATGTGGATATGAATCTTAAACATATAGTATACATTTCCCATGTAAGAAACCATAAACAATTTGCCCATGTTTAAACAGTTTATGCTGAGTTCCTTAAAAGTGATCTTTGATATTGACTCGCACATGTTAAATTTTTTGTTAAGTTTGGGTTTGATTGATAGAAAGTCCTAAAAATCTTCAAGTTCATTGAATGTTCATTTTTTCTCATTCAAAATTATTATTATTATTATTATTTGTTTACATTATTTTTATTATTTTTATTTTTTAATGTATTTTGTTTTATTTTATAATAACTTTATATTGACAGAATCCATGCCAGGATAATTTTTTTACAACATTATCCCTTGCACTTGCTTCTGTTCCGACTTTTTCCTTCCCTCCTTCCACCCTCTCCCCTAGATGGCAAGCAGTCCTATATATGTTAGATATGTTGCAGTATATCCTAGATACAATATATCTCATTCAAAATTATAGAAAATTTTGCTGGATAGATATTTTTGGGTATAAGTCTAATTCTTTTGATTGTAGATAAGATTCCAGGACCTGTGGTCTTTTATTGTGGCTGCTGATAGGTCTTGTACAATTCTAATTGTAGCTCAAGTGTATTTGAATTGTTTTTTGTTGTTGTTGTTGTTGTTGTTTGTTTGTTTCTTGCAAAATTTTCTCTTTGATCTTGGGGTTTCAAAATTTGGCAATAATATTCCTGTATAATTTTCCACAAAGTATCTCTTTGAAGTAGTGATGAGTGGATTTTTTCTATTTCTACTTTTCCCTAATGCTTTTTGCTCCAGGACAATTTTTTGGTGTTATTTTCTGTATTATTGTCTTAAGGTTTTTTTTTTTTTTTTTTTTTTTTTTGTCACAACTTTCTGGCAGTGCAATTATTCTAATATTTTCTCTTCTTGATCTGTTCTCCAGATTTGTTGTTTTTTTTATGTTTTACTTTCTATTTTCTCATTCTTCACAATCAATTTTGTTATTTCTTGGTCTCTCATAGCTTCACTGGCTTTCCCTTGAACAATTCTAATTTTCAAAGCATTATTTCTTTCAGATTCCTTTTTTAGTTGATTAGCTTTTTTTCATAATTTGTTTTCTTGGATTGTTTTTATTTACCTTTTAGATTTTCCTCAATGTCTTTCATTTTATTTAATTTTTTTTTTTTTGAGTTCTTTTATAAATTCTCTCTGAACTGGGAGCCATTTTATGTTACTCTTTGGAAAAGAAGCTTTTGTTACTAAAATATGTTCATGGGAGATAAACCCTGGTCTTTATACTTTTCAACCGTGGGGTTCTTTCTTCTTTGCCAATTCATTTGTTTAAATAAGAGGTATTTGTATAATCTCTTCTAATCCTGGGGTGGGAGTTTGGTGCCTCAAGCTTCCCTTCAGCTCTGACCTATAGCCCCAAACTAAGAGCTCCACCCTCCTGCAAGGGTCGAAGCCAGTAGTGTCCCTGCCTCACTGCATCTGCAATTACCTGGTGCTGGTTCCTTCCTGTCCAGGGCCACATCTCAGCAGCACAGCTGGGTCTGGTGTTCCTAATTAGCCAAAGTTTGGACTCAGATCCGAACTTGACAGTCTGAAAGGTGAAAGTCGCTGGTTCCTGCTGAGGCTCCAGCCATACCTAGCTAGCAGGAAGGGTTTCCGGGTAGACGTTTCTGCAGAGCTAGCTCGGAGGTGTTTGCATTTCAGACAGGTTAATTCTAGCCTGGGGTCTTTCTTCAGATCTTTGCAAGTTCTACCCAGAGGATCCCTATTTTGCCCTACATCTTCTAGATTTTTCACTAGTCTATATTTGCCCTGAAGTACAAATTTATTCTATTTGTGCAGGGAATGGGAGAGGTTGAAATTTATCAACCTACTCTACCACATTCCCAGAATCCTCCCACAGGATAACATTTTTAACTCATTAGAACACTCTCATTGTTATGGCGATTAGAAAAAGTATTTATAATTATAGGACACAGGTGTGAATTGAATATGAAGGAATGATATAAAAAATGAAATTAAAGAGTGAGAGAGGAATATACTGGGAAAAAGGGAAAGGGAGATGTGTAATAGTGTAAATTATTTGCTATCAAAAAGAGGCAAGAAAACGCTTTTATAGTGGAGGGGAAGAGAGGGAGGAAAGGATAAGAGAGTGAATCTTACTCTCATCAGAATTAACTCAAAGAGGAAATAACATACACACTTAATATGGGTATAGAAATCTGTGTAAAACTGCAGGAAAATAGGATAAAAGGATGTGGGAAAGGGAAAGGGGTGGTAAGCTAGAGAGAATATTGGGGGAGAGAGTGATCAATAGGGAAACATTTTTGAAGAGGGACAGGATAAAAGAAGAGATTGAGAGTAGAACAAATGGGGGGGAACAGTTAGCAATAGTAATTGTAAAAAGAATTTGAAGAAAGTTTTTCTTATAAGATCTCATTTCTCAAACATAGAGAAAATGAAGTCAAATTTATTAAAGGAAAAAAAAAAGAGCTATGCCCCAATTGATAAATGGCTGAAGGATATTGTAATGCTGGAGAAACTGAGGCAAGATAGAGATTAGAGAGTTTTAAATATTTTATTTATTGGAGAGCTTAATTGATTGATTGGATCAGACTCTCATCTCAAAGTATCCAACAGGAATGTGAGTTCTCAATAACAGATTTATAGCTCTTAGCTCAGATAGCTAAACTAAGACAGGGGGTGAAGTCCAAATTCTGTTGAGTGGGAATCTCCAGGCAGGGACCATCAATCCATTCTGACAGGTTGGTGGTAGGACCATAAATTCTTACAAACTGGGAGTTGAGGAGGTGTCCGGCTTAGATCCCAGAAGTCTGAAATTTAGAATTATAAAGAATGCCAATTAGTCATCTGAAATAGAACATCTGGAGTCTTAAACTGAAGCAGAACAATTTAGGGAAATTGAGGCAGGACAATTAGGGAAACTGAGACAGGACAATTAGGGAAACTGAGGCAGGGCCATTAGAGAAACTGAGTCAGGACAATAAAAGGAAACCGTGGCACAACATTATGAAAAGTCAGTTTTCAGATAAAGAAATCAAAGCTATACTCTAACTATTTATTAGAGAAGTGAAAATTAAGACAACTCTGAGGTACCATCTCATACTTCTAAGAAATGAGAAATGCTGGAGGGAATGAAGGAAAATAAGTATATAAGTGAACTTTTAGAAGAGTACTGAACCGGTCCAACTATTCTGGAGAGCATCTGAAATTATACCCAGAAAGTTTTGACCTAGCAACACCACTCCCAGGACTATTCCCCAAAGAGATCAAAGATAAAAAGGACTTGTATATATGAACATATTTAGAGCAGCTCTTTTTTGTTGGGTCAAAGAATTGTAAACTGAGAGAATGCTCATCATTTGGGGGGATGTGACTGAACAAGTTGTAGTAAATGATTGCCTTGGTTTAGTATTGTGTTATAAGAAATGAAAAAGATGGTAGTTTCAGAAAAAACATGACATGACCTATATGAACTAATGCAAAGTGAAGTTAGAAGTACCTGAGCAAGACACTTCTGCTTGCTAGTTTCTTCAAGTGAAAAATGAGAAAAATGATAGAAAAAAAAATAATAACCCTCCATGAAGTTGTTGTGAAGACCAAATGAGATGCTACTGTAAAGGTGCTTAGTAAAGTGCTTGGCACATGACAAGCACTTAATAAATGCTTATTTTTTCTCTTCTCCTTCAATCTTAATAAGTACAGTGAACAGAATAGAAGGTAGCTAGGTCGTACAGTGGATAGAGTGCTAGGGTTGGAGCCAGAAATACTCATCTTTCTGAGCTCAAATCTAGGCTTAGACACTAACTAGCTGTGTGACTCTGGGCAAATCATTTAATTCTGTTGTCTCAGTTTCCTCATCTATAAAAGGAGCTGAAAAAGGAAATGGCAAACTACTCAAGTCTCTTTGCCAAGAAAACTCCAAATGGGTTCATGAAGAGTTGGATACAGCTACAGCTGAATAACTAAACAACAGCAACACAAACAATGGAAATTAGCATTTTTGCTTCAGTTGTTTTATAATAGCCTAATTTCCAGGTTCTCACAGTGCTTTTCATTATGCTGAATGAATTTTCTCTTGTATTGGTGCTTTGTTTAAATAATGTTTGTACTTTTGTTGATGTTTTATGTTTATTTCATCTGGACAATTTGAGAGTAACTACATTATACAATGCTATACTTTTATACATTAAGTATGAATGCTATATATTTTATTTGATTTTATTTTTAATTATCCACAATATTATATACATAATAGCTTCTCATTAAAATTTATTATTTGATTACTTGTTTAAATAGAATGATGAAAGTTTAGTAAATTGGGATAAATGTGTATTTACCCCAGGACCTACCTGATATAAAAGCAAAACATAACAAAATAAATCTAAAAGTTGGGTTTGTTTTCTTGTCATTTATCTTTTTTTTCCTTCTAGATGGAAAGGAGAATTATAGAAAGTTGTTCTTGCTAAGTTCCTAGAGTCATATCAGCTAACTTTTTTTTTTTTTAAAACAAATTAAAAAACATACCTAAGTGAAGGGAAGTTACTTGGCCTAAGTCACATGGACAATTGGGGAAAAAAAGCAGAATAAATTTAGAATTAGAACCCAGATTTCATTATCCATAGGTCCAGATTCTAGGTAATTAAGAATGTATTTAGCTTTGTAAATTCCTGTTTTAAAAGTAGAAATGGAAAATGCCAAAGAAATACCACTGTTCCTCATTTCCTTTTCACAGTTGGAAATTCTAAAATGTGCACAAGAAAAAAACATATCTAGAGGCTGTGCTTAAAGTGAAATATTGCATATTTAAGCATCTATACAAATTACAAGATATATATCATGTCTTTCTTGTATCTAGAAAAGGACAAAGGATCCCTGATTCAGGGTTTTGAAGACCATTACTTTAGGAAATATGACTGTGTTCTAGTTTTTTCCCACTACCTACAAAGTTATCCATTACATTAGTTTCAATACCACCAGTCAGATTTCATAATAATTTTAGAACTACAGTGATTCTATGAATTTAAAGCATTTTGTTAGACTTTGAATATAAAGCATATTGTATTAGACCTAAAACAGACTTTAGAACAAGTGTTTTTAATCTTTTAACTGCTTGTCATCAATACTTTCAGCAAGCTGGTATAATTTAAGGGCAGATTTTCAGAATAATAATTTCTATATTCGTATTAAAGGAAATGCTAAATTTCAATTAAATATTAGTAAAAATTAAGTTGTATTTTTCCCCATGTAAGTTTATGCACTTTTTGCAAAACATCCATGGACCTGTGAGATGTTTGCATGCCTCAGGTTAAGAATCCTTGCTTAGAACATAGAACATTCATATTGAAACAATCTTGACAACACATAATTATTAGGACAAAACAGATATCAGAACAGAGATTATTGAGAAAGGAAAATGCCCTAGAATGTACAAATGTAGATTGTTAGAACTTTAAATCAGAGCATATAATTTAGAGCTAGAGTGGAACTTAAACTTTATATAGTTTTCTTTCTAATATATATATATGTGTGTGTGTACCTTTTAAAATTGAATATTCTTTTTCTTTTCTTTGATGATTAAGCTTAGAATTACTGGATAGGTCACATTAGATTGCATCTTGAGTTCCTTTGTTTTTTGCAACAGATTGTTCCATTCTCTCCTGCATTTTTGGTGGGTATAGAATAGTCTTGTGTTATTCATTTTTTCCTTTATATCTGAAATTATTTCTTGTCACTTTCAGAATTTGCTGTTTATGGTTGGAATTGTTTCTATATTTCTTGGAGTTTGTAGCACAGAGTCTCACACTCATTTTTTTTTCTGGAGATCATCTATAAACATTTTCAACTGGCACTTTGTTTTCTATATGCAGACATTTTGGACAGTTTTCTTGTATTTTTTTGCATTAGGATGTTCAGGATTTTAACTTGTTTTGCCTTTTTGGTAGCTCTATAATCATTAAATTATCTCTATGTATCCTATTTTCAATATATTTATATCATTTCTTTAGAATACATTTTTTAAAGTTACTACTTTTTAAAATCTACTACCATTTTGAACTTCACTTTCATGTATTTATAGGTTTAATCAGTTAGTCTCTCCCCCATCACCCTGCCCTCCTCTGGTGAGACATCATGAATTCAAGATTTTTTGTTCTATCAATTATTTCTGTTGTCTGGGTGATAAATTCTGCTTTCAAAATTCTTATTTCTCTTTTAAACTATTCAGGAATATCTATTTTGTATTTCATGTTCTCTTTGGAATCTACATTTTCTGCCTTATCAGGTAGTTGCTTAATATCTTTATTTGAGATTTCTTTTCTCTGATGTCTTAGTAATTTCAGTTTTCTCTTGCCTCCCCCCCTTTTTTTCTTCTATTGCTCACTTTCTAACCCTCTTTCCTTTGATGGAAATTTCCCTTGATCTCAGAACTGTCTGAATCTTCTCTAATATTGATGAACTAAATTCTCACAATTGATATCTACTTCAATTGGCTGTCTTGTCAGAACTGACCCCTACTAATGTCGAGCTCTTTCTGTCAGGCTAAGTGGAGTGCTACATAGCCTCATACACATTTCCTGTGACAGTTCCCTGTTTTTCAGTTCTCTCACTAAGCTGTGTTGGGGCTCAGACCATTACCAATCATTACTGCTGTCATATCCTGAGCAAATTTCTGTCATTTGGGTCTCTAAGACATAGAGAGTAAAAGAAAAGAGTTGTTAACCCTACTACCATAGTGTGGTAGATACTGGAAAGGGGGTGCTGAGTGAGGATGTTATTATATTATTATATTATATTATTATAATGTTATCATAAATAATATAGCATAATATTAAATATGTTAATATATTATAATATTGCATATTATATAATAGTTACATTAATTTATTAATTTGAGTTCTTTTTCTTAAGATACTAATGTATTTTTAGTTATGCACATCTGAAATTTGTGCATAATTCCTATTTTAGAGAGGTTTAAGAGATCATAAGGATCAGAAGCAAATGTCTAGTAATTCAGCTTGTTAGTCATAAGACCCAGTCAAAATGATTTTCTTAACAATATTAAGCTGTAATATGGTAAATATAGATAAATGTAACTGGGGTATGCTGGAACCAACTCATACAGACCCAAGAGAGAGCTGATTGTTAAACTTTTTTGGCATTCACACCTCAGATGTCATTAAATGCTGCAAATTAGGGCTTGATATATTGATTAGAAAAGGATGAAGAAAATCCTAATAATGCACATAAAAGTGAGAAGTGTCATGTATACATTTTTCCTCTTTATAATTGTTTTTTAAGCTTTCACATAAAATAAAACTGGTATAAACAAAAAGACCTTTAACATTTTTAAGAGTGTAAAGGGGTCCCAAGAACAAAGACTTTGAGAACTGCTGATCTAGTCCAATACCTTCATTTTCCAGGGAAAGGAGCATATGGGTCTTGGTTACCTGTCTCGGGGAATAGAAAGGGTCACAAACAAGAGAGATACCAATCATTGCTTTGAAAAGATTTTTGGTACAGCTGCTTGATGAGGTGTGTCTTTATAGTTATTGCCCTCATCTTAAAAGTGGGAAAAGGGCAGACACTACCATGATCTGGCATTAACTACCTTTTTACCACCCTCCTCTCTTTTCCGTTCCTCTTGCTTTTTCTCTTGACTGGCTGTTTGTATCCTTTAACTCCTAAATAGACACATTACAGACAAAGCTGTTGGGACAGAGCTAGAATGTTTTTTCAGTGTTATTTAATGGGATTGTGAAATCTAAGTGCTTTTACTTCCCCAACCTTAGCATGGAGGACCCTAATGGCTAAGGTAAGGGCCCTCTGTTCCCTTCCTAATTGGCTGAAATGTGAGTGCTAATGTAGGTTGAGAGACCAATTAACTACTCTTGTTTCTGTTGAAGCTGCATCTGAATGTCAATTATGCTCAACAGCACAGTGTATTAAGACATTGCCCTGCCACTCTCATTTGCCATGGGACATCGTGGTATGGGACAAAGAAGAGCCATTGCCAGCCTGAGTTTTGACCTGTCTGCCTGGTTGCTAAAGATACTCAGGGATTTTGTGTGCTACTGTTGCTTTTAATGATGATTTTTTATATGCTACTAAATGTTAATATGGGGGTCCAAAGTTGGATTTTCTCAGGGAAATCAGAAAAGGGAAGCCAGATTATAATATGTGAACCCTCTGGCTCTGACAGATTCCAGTGTGTATCTGAGAGGGAGAGGAAAAGAGAATTAGAGAAGGGCAGCAAGTTAGGTGAGATCATGGTAAAGTGGGTTGGAAGGATTGTTCCAATTGTATTTGCTCTTCCAGGAATTGAAAGTTCAAAAGATTTCTTTGAAAACTCAATTCTGCTTGGTGAGAGCTGGGAGGAGTGAAATCTAATATGGTTTTTCTCAAGTATCATGAAATTATTGGATCATTGATTGGGAGCTAGAAGGGATTGTGGAGGCCTAAGTCCAACTCCATCATCTTAAAGATTAGAAAACAGAAATCCGGAGAGATAAAGCAACTTGATGGCCCAGTGGATAAAGTGCTGCAAGGCCTGGAGCCAGGAAGACCTAATTTCAAATCCAATCACAGACTTTCCCAGTTATGTGATCCTGGCCAAGTTACTTAATTGCTTCCTGCCTCAGTTTCCTCAAGTTTAGAATGGGAATAATAACAGCACTTATCTCTCAGAGCTGAGAGTATCAGATGAGATATTTGTAAAGTATTTAAAACACTGTACTTGCCACTTAGTAGATGCTACATCAAAACTTATTCCTTATACCACAGATACTAAACTACAGAATTTCTAAATCATAGAACCACAGATTTAAAGCTGAAAGTGACTTTAGAGTTCATTTTTGTCATTTGACAGATTAAGATACTGAGGCCTGCAGTGCTTAAATGACATGCCCAGGATTATAAAATTAGTAAGTGCCGAGTTAAGTTAGAGCCTTTTAAATATTATTTCTCCTCACAATAATAACCCACTTTTATAAAAAAGATTGATAGTGAGTCTAAACAGACAGACCACGGCTGTTCCCCATGTGAATGGCACTGGCCCCCTTCCAGTGTGACCTCCCTCTATGGCACTGTATAGATAACAGACTCAGAAGATGATCTGTCTCCGAGGGCAGCAGTCAGTGGTTCTCTTACTATTCCAGATTTGTGACAAAGTGGATTATTTATCTTCCTCCACCCCCAACTCCTTGTCGAAGGTAAAGACAGGATTGTTGACATCAAAAATTTCCCTGCCTCACACATTCTACTTTGTTTGGAATCTCCTGTATGATTCCTCCATACAAAGCATTAAAACCTGCCTAACATCAAAAAGTCAGGTAAGACAAGCCACTTTGCAGGACCACAGTACATGTTTAATATGATTACTTCTCCCCTTCCTGGTGATAATAGAATTATGCAAAAGAGGCCTTGACCTAGTAAGGATTTTCCCTTTCTTTAAACTCGACATCCTCCCCTTTATCCTCCACACAGTTCCTCTCCTCTCCATCTATTCTACTTTCCTTTCCTGTGAAGCCAAAATATCTTTATCCTGCAACTGCTGCAAAACCAGGGAACAGCCTCATAAATCCTTTTGAATGATTGTAGGGGAAGGGGGGAGAAGGGCGGATAAAAAGTCTATAGTTAGCTCAGGTGGCTGCCCATAAACTTACTGAGTCTATTTAAGAATAGGTTCCCTTGCCCTTCCTGCCTCTGCCTCTTCTTGCAAATCATTCTGACACTGGGAGGTGTGAGCAGCTGTCACTGGTCATCAGCCACCCTTGTGATTGACAGTGAAGAAAGTGCCAGTGACATTTCCCCAGCTAGACAGCCCTTGGAGGTGAGATCTAGGAGATAACCTACTGAGCCTCAAGATTTCCTGTCACTCTGAAAGAAAGCTGTGCATGTATCTCATTACTAGTTGAGGAATAGGTTAGGTTAAATAATTTTGAGGTCATGTCAAAAGCAATGATAAATTGAGGGGGGGAAGGAGGGCCGGATGGAGAAACAAAGTGATGCAGTGGATAGAGTGCTAGTCTTGAAGTCAGAAAATCCTATTCTTCCGAGTTCAAATCTGGCCTCAGACACTTACTAGCTGTGTGACCCTAAGGATGTCACTTAATTCCTTTGCTAACTTGAGCTGGTGAAGGAAATGGCAAACTGCTTCTGTATCTTTGCCAACAAATCCTCCAAATGGGATCACAAACAGTTGAATGTAAGTGAACAAAAGGATGCTGAAGATAGAAAGGAGAATGAAAATAGTGGATTTTACTTAGTGATGGATATAGTTCTACAAGGAAAGCACAGTTCTATACCTAAAAAAGGCAAAGAAATGAGCAAGAGCAGCAGTTTCTTATAGAAAGAATATATAGGGAAAAGTAAAGATACTGGGTTTAGAGTTCCAGACTTAAGCTGGATGTTAGTTCTATCACTTAAAGAGGGGAATGATGAAAAGCAAGTCACTTACCCTTTTTTCATCCTGTTTTCTCACCTACAAAATAGGGATAACAAGACATATGTTACATATATATCCTATTTTGCTGGTGTACTTATAAAAACAAAAGCACTATGCACAAATGAATTATTATTGTTGCCACTGTTTGTTATATATTTTAAAGAGTTCTTATAAAATCAAATATAACTAATAAAATATATTAAAATATAAAGTGTTTTAAAAAGGTCATTTTATTACTATTTTCAGCTGTCTTCAAATATTTGTCTAAATAATAGATTATGTGGGTTTTTTTTAATCTTGGTGCAAAATTCAACATATGAAGATACCTATTTGTATATGATTTGTGAAGAATGTTGATGTTATAAGGAACTGCAGTTCCTTTTTCTCTTAAGCTTCCTCTGTTAAGGATTTTATATGATTACCTGTTCTAAAAACTGGACTTGTTCTTAGAAATAGTAGAGGCTTTGTTAAATAGGTTCTCCCTAAAGTCTCAGTGCAGTTTAAAGCTATTACAACTTAATTTAGAAGCAATTAAGTGGCTCAGTGGATAGAGCACTGACCTTGAAGTCTAGAGGTCCTGAATTCAAATCCAACCAAAGACACTTGACACTTACCAGCTGTGGGACTCTAGACAAGTCACTTAACCTAGATTCACATGCACATATACACAAAGAAAAGTGAAAATTTTTAATAAATTAATTTTATTTATTTCCTTATTTTTGACTGAGGTAATTGGGGTTAAGTGACTTGCCTATGGTCACAAAGCTACCAAGGGATCCTCAAACTAAGGCCTGTGGGCTAGATGTGGCAGCTGAGGACGATTATCCCCTCACCCAGGGCTATGAAGTTTCTTTATTTAAAGGCCCACAAAACAAAGTTTTTGTTTTTACTATAGTCTGGCCCTCCAACAGTCTGAGGGACAGTGAAATGGCCCTCTATTTAAAAAGTTTGAAGACCCCTGGTTCAAATTTCTGAGCTCAGATTTGAACTCAGGTCCTCCTGACTTCAGGGCTGATGCTCTATCCACTGTACCATCTAAATTTCCCTAACTTATTCAAGCTTAAAATTACATTGGTTTTAAGGATAACACGTTTTGACATCTTGGAGCCCTCTCTCTGTCTTTTCTACTCTAAATCTGCTAAGGTATAGAAGTTAATAAGTTATCAGTAAGATAAGGTATCAGGGGATCAAGTTATTTTCTACTAGCAAAAAGTTTAAGCAAAATCCCTTTACTTTTGGAGGAGTCAATTTTTTCATCTATAAAACATGAGAGATGGATAAGATAGTCTCTGTGGTGCCAGAATTTGGGCATACACTAAGCCCAAATGCTGGTGACGACAAGAGATTGAGGCTCTGTCACGCCTGCTAGCAGGAAGACTTATGTGACAAGTACGGATACAACAAAAAAGGGGTCACTGGTTTAGTAAAATTGTTTGCCTTTTGGGTGTGGTTTGCAAAAGATGGCATCATAAGTCTGGATGAGATAGTGTAGGACCTTTCTCATGGGGGCTTGTTGAAAGATTGACTCACTGGGTAGCCCAACCTCACCTCCCTTGAAAGAGAAACTTACAGGCTATTGTGAATTCTTTTTATCTTGGAATATTTTCCATGGTATGAAAAAAAAGTCTACCTTCACTTGTGATGGAGACAACCATCTGCATCCAAAAAGAGGAATATGGATCACTATATAGTATGTGCACCTTTTTTGTTGCTTGTTTGCTTGCTTTTTTCTTTCTCATTTTTTATCTTTTTTGATCTGATTTTTGTTGTGTAGCATGCTAAATGTGGAAATATGTAATGAAAAAATCACACATTTAAGCTATACTGGATTGCTTGCTGTCTAGGGGAGGGAGAAAAAATTAGAACACAAAGTGCACAAGGGTGAATATTGAAAACTATCTTTGCATATATTTTGAAAATAATTTTTTTATTTTATTAAAAAAAAAATTCAACATAAAAGAGTCTGTCTTCTACCCAGTATGTGATGGTTACCTTGAATGCTTGTATGGAAAGTATTAAGTTTATTGTTTGGATAAAACTAGGCACAAGCTAAACATAAGCTGTATTTGTAGATTTGTAGAATAAACTCTTAGTGGTTGCAATAAATAACTAAAAGTATGATCTTTTGCAGCAGAACCTTAGATTAAGACCTAGTTTAAGATGTCATAGAACTTGGGAGATGGGGATATCCTGCCCTGAGTAATGCTAATAATACTGTTAACTTTTCAACAGCCACCAAGTGTTGGTACTTTAAAATTAAAGAGTAAATTGGATGGTTTCACACACACACACACACACACACACACACACACACACAATAATGAACTTTCACTGGATTTGTTGGTAGTAAATGTCTGCTATACTAGCTACTGGATCTGAAGTAAATGGATGAGCTTTAATGGGCTAAACTGATTGGGAATCTACACTAAATCTAACATTGATGTGGTAAGCCCCTGGCCGCAGGGACCCACTAAGTTGCCTAAGGTAGGATGAAAGGTATACTTCAAAAATGTCAATGATTCCCTGACAATCAGAGTTTCATAAGCAGCACTATATTTCTGGCTTAACTATGATAGGCAGCTTGTTAGTATAATGGATAGAGCCTCAGGTCTAGGTGAAGAAGATCTGAGTTCAAATCTAGCCTTACATATTTCCTAGCTATATGACTGGGCAAATCACTTAACCTTGTTTTTCTCAGTTTCCTCATCTATAAAATGGGCTGAAGAATCAAATAGCAAACCAGTTCACTGTCCTTGCCAGCAAGACCTCAAAAGGGGGTCACAAAAAGACCCAGTCTTTAAAAAATAGATTCGCTATTATAAAAATGGCAAATGTATTGGGTTAATTGCTGGATATCTCATCTCTGTTTATTATACTTAGTTGAACTTTACAGTATTTTTTTTCTTTCTAAAGACAACATGCATCACAACAAAATATGATATATAGAAGGCAAAAATGATATAATGAAAGCATTAGATCAGGAGTTAGAATATTGGGGTTCTTGTCAAAGCTCTGAAATTAATCCTTTTTATGAAACTGGACAAATTATTCAGTATCTCTGGTCCCCAATTTCCTTATAGAATAACCAGTCTTTCCCAACTTTAACATTTCCATGATGGTACAAATCTTTGATTCTCTTATGATATTCTTATATTTCATTTTATTTTTAGCTGGCAGTGTCCAAGAAATAAAATGAGTTTTAAATAAAGAGAATTTTATTTTATGTACCTCCCAAAATGCATTATCATTCATGTGAAGTTTTGAACCTTCAACTTCACTTAAGGGAAGTAAATACTGTTGGGGCACAGAGAATAGATGTTTTGGCACTAAAAATAGATCCCTTTGTGCAAAGTAAAACAGAAAGATATGATTCAATGCAAGTCCTTGCATTTTATACTAAAGGTTCTTGCCATAGTGTTCCTACCCCTGGTCTCAGCTCTGGCTTTGAGGTACACTGTGGGATATACAAGTGTTGCCAATTATCCAATACTTGTGAATTATTTTCCCATCAGCCAAAAGGGCAGCCATCAGGCCATGACAAATGCCAGTCATTACTGCCCTGGGTCGACTCCTTGAGTCGACCAATCCTCCTTTTTGTAGTCTGTTTGCTTCTGGCTGGTTCAGGCACCACGCAGAGTTAAAATTCATGTGTAAAATCAATTAACTGCACAGGAGGGTTTTTAAGTCGATTGACTTTTGCAGTTGAAAATAATGGAGCTGCTCCTACTTGGGTGACACTTGGTTGGATACAGACTGGCCTCCTGAGTTTAGTTGTCTGCTCCTGGTAGAGTGGATGTATAGTTCCTGCTCCAATGATGCACTCTCTGCTTTGTAATTCTTCCTGGCTGAAGTTGTAGCAAGCCATTGAACTGGCTCCTCATAGGAGTGATCTTCTGTTTGAGCGTGTTTTTGACTTTGAGTCTTTATTCACAGAACAGAGAAAAAAATCTTAGAAAAATTATTTAAGAAAATCTCTGACTTGAAAATGAATAGTTATTGGCCTATATTTATGTACTTAAAAAAAAAAAACCTTATCTCCATCTAAAGATAGAGCAGCTAGGAGGCTCAGTGGATAGAATGCTGGGTTTGGAATCAGGAAGACACATCTTTTTGAGTTCAAATCTGGCCTCAAACATTTGCTGGTTATGTGATTCTAGACAAGTCCTTAAATCTGTTTGCTTCAAGTTCTCATCTGTGAAATGAACAGAAGGAAATGGCAAACCACTCCAGTATCTTTGCCAGGAAACCCCCATATAGGGTCAGGAAGGGTTAGGCCAAACTGAAGTGACGGAACAAAAACAACAAAATCAAAAGATATAAATAAGTCACCCAGAGAGATTTTCATTCACAAGCCATGGATCAAATAGGAAAGAGAGCAAAAAGGAAATCCAACTGTTTGGGACAAAAAGTCCTACCCAAATTGACTACTCAGAGATCACTCATAGAAAGCAAAATTATTTATTAGAATCTCGAGAAACGGACCCCATCCTGGTCTGTGAGCCAAATTTCACAGCAGGATATGGCCAGAGGCTTGAAAATGTTCACAGTTTTTATACATTTCAGACAAAGAACCTCCAAAATCCCACCCTCTACATGTTGTGATTGGTCACATAAGTCTCCTGTTTCCCTACTTGGTCAGTGGAATGCAGTAGACAAGGTGATGTACAGCTTCTTCGCCCTTAATCCCTTTGTTGGACAGTGAAATGTAGTCCAGGCCTTATCTAAAATCACGTGACTCAGGAAAAGCCGAAACTGAGGCCTATAGGCTTGATCTACTTTAGCTAATGGTCTCTGATCAATACATGCTGTAAGTTCTTCACCTTTTCCTACACACAATCATTTACTTTGCCCAAAATGTAGACTATCTATCTTTCCAAGCAAACAGGACTCATGACTTACATTGTCATCACTTAAGCAACACTCTCTTCCTTTCTCTCTCTCTCTCTCTCTCTCTCTCTCTCTCTCTCTTTCTCTTTCTCTCTTTCTATCTCTGTCTGTCTCTCTTTTTCTCTCTCTCTCTCTGTCACTCTCTGTATGTCTGTCCTCTGTCTATGTTTCAGTCTCTCTGACTCTGTCTCTGTGTCTCCCTATCTCTTTCCCCTTTTCCTTCTCCTCCCCACCCATTTTGGTCTCTATCTCTGCCTCTCTTTCTCTTTTTCTCTCTCTGTCTCTCTCACAATGATCTCAGATTTCTCTGAGTCACTCTTCTAATTAACCTAAGGTTTTTTTTTTTTTTTTTAACCTTATGCATTCACACCGGAATAATCATTTGGATGAAAAATGGCTTTTGTATAAATTATGATATGGAATTAAATATTACTACTATTACTGTTACTACTACAGTAACTATAACTACTACTATTACTACTACTGCTACTGATGCCAGCACCTCCACATTATTAGTTGAACGCAATATAATCTTGTCTCCTCCTTCTATTTAAATTACAAGGACAATTCAGCCACATTTAGGGCTAATTTGAAACACACGCATAAAGATATACACATATACATGCATAAAATAATACATATGCATATGTTTAGAAATACATATGTGTATATGTATATATTTGTATCTGTAAATTTGTCTCAGGCCCTAAAAAAGGATAATGAGTTGGCTCCAGTATTTAGAAAGAAAAAGACAAAACTCTATTGTCTTTGGGAAATTTCAAAGTTCCTTTCATAATCCCAAACTTGAATCTAAAACAAGAGCTTAACTTTTTAATATCATTTTTTACTGGTATTATATGGTAAGAAAAAAACAGGGAAAACTACAGTTTCCAAAGAATTATAAAAGCAGATCTCTCAAAGGACAATGGAGGGACACAGAGCAGACATCTAACAAGAAAATAAGAAGGAACAAAGTAAAAAATACCAACAGATAAATGTATTATTATTAATTAATTATTCTTTTAATATTTTATTTTATTTTATAATAACGTTATATTGACAGAATCCATGCCAGGGTAATTTTTTTTACAACATTATCCCTTGCACTCGCTTCTGTTCTGATTTTCCCCCTCCCTCCTTCCACCCCCTCCCCTAGATGGCAAGCAGTCCTTTATATGTTGGATATGTTGCAGTATATCCTAGATACAATATATGTTTGCAGAACTGAACAGTTCTCTTGTTGCACAGGGAGAATTGGATTCAGAAGGTATAAATTACCCGGGAAGAAAAACAAAAATGCAGATAGTTCACATTCGTTTCCCAGTGTTCTTTCTTTGGGTGTAGCTGCTTCTGTCCATCATTTATCACTTGAAACTCAGTTAGGTCTCTTTGTCAAAGAAATCCACTTCCATCAGAATACGTCCTCATACAATATCGTTGTCGAAGTGTATAATGATCTCCTGGTTCTGCTCATTTCACTTAGCATCAGTTCATGTAAGTCTCGCCAGTCCTCTCTATATTCATCCTGCTGGTCATTTCTTACAGAACAATAATATTCCATAACATTCATATACCACAATTTACCCAGCCATTCTCCAATTGATGGGCATCCATTCATTTTCCAGTTTCTGGCCACTACAAACAGGGCTGCCACAAACATTTTGGCACATACAGGTCCCTTTCCCTTCTTTAGTATCTCTTTGGGATATAAGCCCAATAGAAACACTGCTGGATCAAAGGGTATGCACAGTTTGATAACCTTTTGGGCATAATTCCAGATTGCTCTCCAGAATGGTTGGATTCGTTCACAACTCCACCAACAATGCATCAGTGTCCCCGTTTTCCCACATCCCCTCCAAGATTCATCATTATTTTTTCCTGTCATCTTTGTCAATCTGACAGGTGTGTAGTGTGTAGTGGTATCTCAGAGTTGTCTTAATTTGCATTTCTCTGATCAATAGTGATTTGGAACACTCTTTCATATGAGTGGTAATAGTTTCAATTTCATCATTTGAAAATTGTTCATATCCTTTGACCATTAGATAAATGTATTATTAAACAAGAAGATGGATTAGTCACATGGTGAAAAAGAGGGATAACCAATGAATCACCAACTTTTTCCCCTGTTATAGCTACGATGGCAAGAGAAAGCTAGAAAGGCTTTTACCCTATTAGGGCGGACACTCTGTGATAATGTAGTAAAACAAATAATCAAAGATTTTTAGGCAATTAAATAACATAGGGGCTCACTATCCTCCAAAAACAATCTGATCAGCAAATGTAGGTTCTGTAGAACTTACATCCGAGTGAATCTTTCACTCATGTCAGATGGGATCATGAAATAAGGGGGAAGGTTTCTGACAGCCACACCCACTCACTTCTCCCCCCCCCCACCCTTGCATTCTACTCCACTTTAGATTGGAGTAAAAATGGGAGAGAAACCCCCCCAGACAAATGTCCTGGATCTTTTACCTTTTCGTTCTTGTTCCCTCCTTTTAGGAGTGGGATACCCAATCTGGCCCAGCAACATGAGCCAGGACAGAAGCCAGTCATTATAAATAACCTATCAATAATGCCTTGAGAAACATGGTCCTCACTCTAGCCTAGCAGAAACCAGTACTATCAGCTTTGTACTAGAACTTGGTGAGTCTTATGCTATTTAGGAACAGAACTAGACTATGATCCTAATCCCACCTTCCTAACATCACCCCCCTCCAAAAAACAACCAAATAAACAATCAAAACTAAAATCAAAACCAAGATGGGTATTAGCAGGAAAATGTATGGTTGTTCTTGTTAAATCTTTGAAATAAATATCCCTAGCAGGAAAATGTATGGTTGTTCTTGTTAAATCTTTGAAATAAATATCCCTTTGTCAGTCGAATATTAAATAGTTAAAGGGAACTGGAATGGTAGTCACTGGAACTCTCAAAACTGTGGAAATATAGTAGCATAATATTGGGCTAATGGCAGAAAAAAGTTATCCATAATTCCCTTAATGTACCAGAGGAAACTGAGGAAAGTAAAATATTAATAGACTAGCCTTAAGAGAGTGTGACCAAGATCATCCTTATTACAATCTCATCAATTTTGCTGAAGTTCAGGAGAAATCATGGGACAAATTGCTATCCTGCTACTATTCTTTTATATGTAATGTTCCCACACTATTTTCTGTATGGATGAAATAATTACTGTAATTGAATAAAAGTACTGAGAGGGAGCTCAACTTTGTAGGCTTGCTGGAAATATTTTTGTTACAATTCTAATGCATGCTAATCAAGTAGAATATTAATAAGGATAATGTATCTCATCCTATTTTCACATGGTTTTAATTTATTCTTCTAGGTGCTTGTGCTAGATCTAATATTCATCATTGTTTCCATGATGAAGATTCTTCCCACCAACCATAAAATATGGAGATCCAGGCCCTTTATCTTTTCCTAGTCTTTAGAGATGAGCTTTTTTCTAAAAAAAGAGACAAAACTGCCTCAAGAATGGATTGTCTCATGACAATGGGTCTTGATGGGATTCTTTCCTCTTACTCCTAAGATAAGGTAAATTAAGACTACTCCTCTGGCAGATTTTTCTACAAAAAGAGATAAAGGGGCAGCTAAGTGACCTAGGTGAGAGCATCAGCCCTGAAGTCAGGAGGACTTGAGTTCAAATTTGGCCTGCAGACATTTAATACTTCCTAGCTGTGTAAGCCTGGGCAAGTCCCTTAATCCCAATTACCTTAGCAAAAACAATAAAAATAAAAAAGAAATAAATAAAAAGAAATATATTTGTCCTGATACCTAATATTTCCTGATGTTGATTTTTAGTCACTAAAGCATAAAAAGCCCTGGGTACTCGAAGTCGAATGTTCTCAGACTTGGTCAGTCCAGTGGAAGAGAAAAGTCAGGATGACTAGCAATGTCCCAGAATGAAGTGAATGACCAGGAGTGTTTGAGGTCTGACCAAGCTCTAAGGGCTCCACAGAGTCTGCTTTAGCTACTTTAATGGTCCATTTCACCAGGGGAAGTCATCACATGCATGGGGCAAACATCCCCTAAATCACCAATGGTTTTGAAGCCCATTGGTTGCCCTCAAGTTGGTTTAGCATCTGCTGAGAGGATGTTATGGAGGTATGGCTTTTGCACATGCTACACCTTCTTAGAGTCAGGATTCCAAGTAATTAAATACCAACAGATTAAAATGATGTTTTGGTACAATTTCCTTTTTGCCCTACAAGGAACACTCAATTATATTCAAGGGTGATGATAATATAATTAATGGTAGGAAGATGTAGCAGACTTAAAAGTCTTTTTCTAGGAGTAATCGCTCATATCAACTATTCTTAACTTATTGTGTTGGTGATGGGTTTTAAATAGTGAACAGTTTTCCATATGGACATCAGTTATTTTGGCATCCTTGCTAAACTTAGATTTAGTATATATACCTGTAGTATAAACTAAGCAATGAATGTAGAACTGAGTCAAAAAGTTTAAGTAAAGGCATCAACATTTCTGTATTTTTTATTACCTTGTTCAATAATCTTTGAATTGATGAGTAGTTTTTCCTTTTCTGGGACTTTCTGGCCTTCTTTTCTGCTCAGCCAAAATATTGTTTTATTGAAATATTTATACATTTGTTGAGTGGTAAAGCTTTGAATACTTAGAATAGTCTTGAATACTTTGAATACTTAGAACTGGTCTTCATTCTGAGGGTTAAATGTTGATCTTAGGTTGGTGGTAAAAAGAAATATAGAATTGGGGATTGGTTATAGATGTTAGTGCATACGAATAATATATGCACAACTGTGAAGTGTCTGAACCAATAATTGTATGTCTTATCTGAATCTTCCTACTTCCTAGTTTTTCAGAAAAACTAGAATTTTAGTCACCAGCCTTGGCATATCTACCAATTTTTTTTCTATATAAGGACATAGTTCACATGAGCCAGATGATTTAAATTCATGAAGGGAAACTAAACTCACTTTTATTGCTTGTTGATTTATCTTGGGAATTAGTCATTTTTGTTCTATTTTTTCTATCATAGATCATTCTCCTTGGCAAGCAAATATGTACATGAAAAGTTTGAAGACAGTCAATTCAGTCAGTAGATTGCTTCTGGACAGTTCTTTGTTTATTTATATCACTGCTGTATGAAGTTTGTGACTCATAAAAACATCATAAGAATGGACTGATTCACCATTGAATTATGAAAATCTCTTCTTCTTTTGAAAAATGAAGTCCTTGTATTAGTTGATCTACAAGGCCCCTTTCATCTCCAACTTTCACCATCTGCCTAGACTTAGGAATACTTAAATTCAAATCTATCTTCAGACACGACTTTGGGCAAGACAATTTTTTTGATTAAAGCTTTTTATTTTTAAAACATAGACATAGATAATTTTCAACTTTCACCTTTGCAAAACCTTATATTCCAAATTTGTTTCCTTCCCTTCCCCCTACCTCCTCCCCTTGCCAGCCAGTAATCCAATATGTTAAATGTGTGCAATTCTTCTATACATATTTCCATAGTTATCATGCTGCACAAGAAAAATCATATCAAAAAGGAAAAAAATTGAGAAAGAAAACAAAATACAAGCAAATAACCATAAAAAGATGAAAATAGCATTTTGTAGTCCACACTCAGTCCCCAAAGTTCTCTGCCTGGTTGCAGATGGCTCTCTTCATGACAATACCATTGGCTTGAATCACCCCACTATTGAAAAGAGTCATATTCATCAGAATGGATCATCATATAATCTTCTTGTTTCTGTATACCATGTTTTCCTGTTTCTACTCACTGCACTTAGCGTCAGTTCATGTAAGTCTCTCCAAGTCTCTCTGATTGTTTTTTATTGAACAATAATATTCCATAATATTCATATACCATAATTTATCCAGCCATTCTCCATCCACTCAGTTTCTAGTTTCTTGCCACTAAAAAAGGGCTGCTATAAACATTTGCACATATAGATCCTTTTCACATTTGGTATAGTGGGCAAGATAATTCCCTATCAGATTCCTCAATGTAAATTGTGGATAATAATAGTATCTACTTACTATGGTTGTTAGGGGGGAAATAATTTCTATCATTCAACATTTGAGATTCATCATATGACATAGATATCAAACTCAAGAGGGCAGAACCAAGAGCAAAAAAAGGTTAGAAAGAGAAACCTTTAAAGTAATGCTAATAATAATAGTAATAATAATGGTAATAACAAATAGCGAGTATTAATAAAGCATGTTAGAATTTGCAAAGTGTTTTACAAATATCATTTCATTTTATACTAATAGAAACCCTAAGAAGATAAGTGCTATTATTCTCTACATTTTACAGATGAGATAACTGAGGCAGACAAAGGTAAGTGATTTGCCCAGGATGACTCAGCCAATAAATCTGTGGTGTTTAACTATGGAATTATATTTGTATTCCTTACTTCAGTTTCAGGTTTCTATTCACTATGCCAGATACTTGATACCTTTTTATCTCATTGACTCAATGAAAACAATATTGGACTTTGAATTCCAAGACTTGGTTTTTAATTCTTTCCTTGATATAAGGTATCATTTGAGTCTCAGCATTTAAAATGAAGAGAATAGATTAGATGATTTCTCTGGTTCCTTCCAGCTCTGTCATTTTATAACTCTAAATGGCAGAAATCACTTTCATTTTATAACTCTACGTTGCAGAGATAAAGATGTCTGCTCTAGTTATGGAACACTTTCCTAAGTAAGAGAGCTAAGAGTTGAAAAGGCTGTTCTAAGAAATAGTGGATTTCCTGTCATGGAAGGTCTTGAAATAAAGGTAGGTTGTTCACTTGTATGAGATGTAGTATAAGACATTCCTGTTTAAAAAGGGACTGGGATAGTTGATCTCTGAAGTTCTGGGACTCTTCTGACTCTGAAGCACCAAAATGAAAGGTTAAAGCCCATTCTTTCTCGCCTGACTTGCTGTAGCTACTAAAATCTTTGTCATCCCAAACATCCCCTGCTCCTCTTGTACTCTCATCACACACCCACATACCAGACTGCTTTCCTTAAAAAGAAAACTTATTTTTTCCCAAAACAAGAAGGCTGCCAGGTCCTTCCTTACCTCTTCTCCCCTCTTTTAAGCTTCAGGGAACTGTTAATTGACTCTCCAGTAAAATTACAGAGGGTACCTACATGATAATGATAGCAAATAATGGACATCCCCATTTGTGACATCCCAGGAAAGTTTGCACTTAGTTTTGACTGAATTTTTCATCAGCTGCTCAGGTTCTATTCTTCTCATCTTGCTATGGCTGGACTTAAGCTGCCATCCTTCAGACCAAATTAGCATTAGGGTGTCTTTTTTCCAAGGTTGCCCCTCGATGTAGCCTTCAGTCTCTAATTTCTTATATCCCACAAACATGTGGGTCAAGATCCTAAATTCTACAATCCTGAGAAAGTTTCTTGCTTTTAATTAGCATGTGGTGAGCAGACTGAAATATAGAAGGTATGGAGATGGTGGTGAAGTGAGGATGTTCTCACTTTTCCTGGGAGAAATCAGGATTAATCATCTATATAACTTCTTCACACACTGAGGTAGTAGGATCATCCCATCATTTTTCAGAATTTTATGCTTAATGAAATTTATTTGGAATGGTTGTGACGTCAAAGAGCCAGAATGCAAAATGTAATCTTTCCAAGGGCAGCTTGGGATAGTAAAGGTAAACTATGGACTTCTAGTCAAAGTATCTCGGTTCAAATCCATATGACCATATATGGTATATAGGTGTATATATGAAAGAAATTAAAAGTTGGATGAACAAAGACTTTGGATTCAGGAACTCTAGGCTCCAGCTCTGCTGCTAGCTGAGCTCCCATATATGTCACTTAAATTTTATGAGTCTTAATTTTTCCAAATATAAAATGGAGACAATATTTTCACCAGCTACCTCAAATGATATGAGGAAAATACTTTGTAAGCATTAAAGTACTTATGAATTAATGTCTATAACAGATCAAGATGCAGTGGATTAGGAATCAATACATTTTCATACTTTCTATTTATTTCTCCTTTACTCCTCTATGCAAACATCATCAAAAAAAGGTAAAATGTGGTGAAATGGTCTAATAATTCATATGCATATAAAAGAAGTAAAGACTCTCAGACTAATGAAATGAACAATAATATGCCTACCAAAAAAAAAGATATTATAAGGATACCCAGAAGAAGAGAATGATTCCTCAGCAATTAAAAACAAAGTCCAAAAGAAAAACATATATACAAAATAAAGCAAAAATTAAAACTTTAAATGACTTTGTGAATGAAATGAGAAAATATAATTCAAAAAGAAATGAGAATTACAAGGAAATCACCAGGAGAATTAATAATCTCATACAAAAGGTAAAAAACTTTATTTAATAATAATAGACTCCTTGAAAATTAGAATGGGCCCAACAGAAGTTAATGACTCTGGGAGACAAGAAGAAATATTAAAACAAAGTCAAAAGACTTAAAAGGAGAAACTATAAGATTTATCTATCATCCATCTATCTATTTATCTATCTAGCTATGTATATTTATAAATATAGCTTTATAATTATCTATATTAGGAAATAGAACAAGGAAAGATAATTTACATGAAAGTTATGACCAAAGAAAGAGGGAACCGACATTATATTACAAAATATCATGCTGCTAACATCTACAAAGAAAGAGGTCAAGTATTAAGGATATGCTGTCACAAGATTTGGCAGCTATTATCATAAAGAAGCAGAGAGGTGTAATATAATATTTCAGGTGGCAGTAAGTGTAGTTAAGAAGACATATGTTAAAAGCAAACTAAAATCATCTCTGTGACCTTTGGCAAGATACTCAACATCTCTCAGTCTGTTACTTCATCTGTAACATGTTCCATCACCCAGAGTTGGTGTGAAGAACTATAGACAATCTACCAAAATGTGGGGGATGTAGCCAAAATAGTTTTAATGGAAAATTTTTATTTCTAAATATTTTCCTTAACAAAAGAGAAAAAAAAAGACCAATGAATTGAGAATGCAATTAAAAATGTGCTTAGAAAACTGGTCAATTGGAAAAAAAGATTAAGTACAAAAGTGAAAATTGTGAAACTCTAAGATAAACAAAATGGAAAACAAAGATTGAAATGAATTAAATTACAATAATGTTTAAAAGCAATACAACAGATAAAGCATTAGTTAATTTGATTTTTTAAAATGCTAAACTTTAAAAAAGTTATGTAATCAAAGTCATCCATTTTAATTCTTGTGATCATTCTATCTTATCTTTGGTCATACAATCTTCCCTTTCTCACATATTTGACAATTTAGTATTGCTCCTCCAATTTTCGTCTCATTCTTTATGTCTAAATAATGTGCTGATTTTGATTTCACCTTGTTATATAAAATATTAGTCTATACTTGGTTTCCATACCACTTTTCAGGTTTCCCAGCAGTTTTTGTCAAATAGCCAGTTCTTGCCCTAAAATCTTGAATCTTTGGGTTTATCAAACACTAAATTACCGTGATTGCTTTCTTTGTATGTGTACTTAATCTCTTGCACTGATCAACCATTCTATTTCTTACCTAATAAATAGATTCTTTTGATGATTATTGCCTTGCAATAAAATTTATAATCTGGTACAGCTAGATCATCTTATTTTCCTTTTTTTTTCCTATTGATTCCCTTAATATTCTTGATGTTTTGGTTCTTCCAGATGAACTTTGTTATTTTTTCTAATTTTATAAAATCTTTTCTAATTTGATTGGAGTGAAACTGAATATGTACATTTGGTAATTTTTTTTCATTTTTACTATATTGGCTCATGCTTTTTATAGTCAATTAATATTCCTCTAATTATTTAGATATCTTCATTTGTGTAAAAATATTTTGTAACTGTGTTCATATAGTGCCTGGGTTTGTCTTGAAGGTAGACTCATAAGTACACTATGTGAAGTTATTTTAAATGAAATTTCTGTCTCCTGCAGCAGAACTTTTGGGGCATGTGAGTGTATATGTGTATGCATGTCTGCATATATGAAAAGAGAGATTTATGTTTAGATATCTATTATATATAAATGCTTATATTTATGTTCAATTATTTTATATCCTGCAACTTTGCTAAAATTGTTAATTATTTCAACTAGTTTTTTAGTTAACTCTGCAGGGTACGTTAAATATACCATCATATAACTTTGTGATGATATAATTCTTTGTAAAGAGTGATAGTTTCTTGCCTCATTGCCTGTTCTTATTCCTTCTATTTCTTTGCCTTATTTTATTGTGATAATTAGTATTTCTATTGTGATATTGAATAATAATGGTGATAATGAAGATCCTTGATCATTCCTGATCTTATTGGGAAGTCTTCTAGCTTATCCCTCCTATAGATAATGCTTGTTTTTGGTCTAAGAGAGATACAACTTATCATTTAAGAAAAACTCCATTTATTCCTATACTTTCTTGTGTTTTTTAGTAAGAATGGATGCTTTATTTTATAAAAAGCTTTTTATACACTTATTGACATATCTATATCTATATCTATATATATATATATATAGATATTGATATGGTCAATTATGCTGATAATCTTCCTAATATTGAACTAGCTCGCCATTCCTGGCATAAATCCCATTTGTTTATAGAATATTATATCTAGAATGTATTGCTCTAATCTCTTTGATTAGGCACAGTGGAGCACCAGCTCTGAGGTCAGGAGAACCTGAGTTTAAATCTGGCCTCAGATACTTAACACTTCTGGGCAAATCACTTAACCCCAATTGCATCAGGGAAAAAAAAAAAAAAAAAGATTTTCTTTCTCCATTCTTATTGTTCCTGTTCAGGTATCAAAATCATATTTGTGTCATAGAAGGAATTTAGTAGGGCTACCTATTTTTCAAATAGTTTAATAGTATTGGAATTATTGTTTTCCAAATGTTTGGTAGAATTCACATGCAAATCCACCTAGTCTCGGGGATCTTTTTTTTTTTTTAGGGGGCTCATTTATAGATTGTTCTTTTTTTTTCTAAGATAGGGTTAATTTAAGTATTCTATTTCATCTTTTATTAGAATATAATTGGGAAAAATCTACTAAATTTGCTTTGATTTCATTTTAATTGGTACTGCATTTACCCCATTTTCTTAATTTTAAACCAAAAATGAATTATCAGCATTTCTATATGTTTCCAACAAAACCCAGTAGGGAGAGATGGAGAAATTCTATTTTAAAAAAAGACAGTCAATCTACCTGCCAAAACTAACCTAGGCACTATATGAATTCATTTATAAGATGCTTTTCTCCTAAATACAGATCTAAACAATTAAGAGAAATATTTGTTACTGGAAGGCTGAGCCAATATAATAAAAATGACAATTCTACTTAAATTAATTTAATTATTTAGTGTCACAACAATCAAATTACTGAATATTCATTTTATAAACCTAGAAATTGATATTTTGATGTTCTCTCTTTTTAAAATGACATTAGCTAATGGATTCTCGTTTTATTGTTTTTTCCCATAAAACTATCTCAAAGTTTTGTTTATTAATTAGTTCAACATTTTATTTTTTCACTTTTAATTAAATCAATATATCCTTTGATTTTAAAATATATGTATTGATGTTTAATTTGGGATTTTTAAAAAATGTTTTTTAGTATTTTTAGTTGCATACCTAATTTATTTGCTTTCCCCCTTTTTTATTGATATAAGCATTGAGATATGTTTTCCCTGAATTGCTGTTTTTCCCTGCATTTCACAAATTTTTGCATGTTATCTCATTTTGTCATTATATTTAATGAAATTAAATTCTATGATTTGCTTTTTGAACCATGCACTTATTAGATTATTTAGTTTTCAATTCATTTTTGATATATATGCTTACAAGGTACCTAATTGAATGTAATTTTTATTTCATTTTGGTCTGAAATAGGTAAATTTTGTATTTGTTTTTCTGCATGTGTTTGTAAGATTTTAATGTCCTAATATATAGTCAGTTTTAGTGAAGGTGCTGTGTAGAACTGAGAAAAAAGGTATTTCAGTTTCTATTAAGTTTTCTTCAGAGGCCTATCATATCTAACTTTTTAGAAATTTTGTTCATCTCTTCAACTTCTGTCTTATTTAGTTGATATTTAGATTTATCTAGCTGTACAAGAAATAAATTGAGTTCCTCCCACTAGTATAGTTTTCCTATTTCCTTCTGTAACTAATTTAACTATTCCTTCAAGAATTTGGATAATATGCCATATAGTGCATATACATCTTACTATCATATTACCTCATTAGTTAAATGTGATTTTACTTATTTCTTTTAATTAGGCCCATTTTGGGGCTTATTCTTTGTCTGAAATCATAATAAGGACCCCTGCCTTTTTTTACTTCAGCTATAATATAATAGATTCTCTTATAGTCCTTTTGGAAAAGTAAACTCTGTTTTACTGGGTAAGTTATTCTTGATCATAATCCTAGGTCCTTTGCCTTTTAGAATATTAATTCCAAGCTCTCTTATCCTTTTTGTAGTAGGTGCTAAATCTTCTGTGTTTCTGATTGTGACCCTATAGTATTTGAATAATTTCTTCCTGGCTGTTTGCTGTTCTTTCTCTTCACCTGGGAACTCCAGAACCTGGCTGTTTTCATTTTGGGATCTTTTACAGGAAGTAATCAGTAGTTCCTTTCAATTTCAATTTTGCCCTCTGGTTCTAAAATATCTGGGTATATTTCCTTTACCATTTCTTGATACCATATCTATACTTTTTGTTGATCATGGTTTTCATGGCCCAAGAAGTTTAAATAGTCCCCTTAAACTATTTTCTAGACCTGCTGCCTTTCCAATATTTTCCAAACATCTCACATTTTCTTAATTTTTCATTTTGTTGATTTTTATTTTAGTGCTTCCTAATGTCTCCTGGAGTCCTCAGTTTCCAATTCATTAATTCACATCTTTAGGGAATTATTTTCTTTATTGAGGGTTTGTATCAATTTCTCTTTTTTCTTTTCCATTTCATAAATTCTGCTTTTAAAGAAATTATTTTCTTTAGCACTTTTTGTGCTTCTTTTAAACTGAAAATTCTTTTTCCCCATAATTCTTTTGTGTTGTGATATGGGAGCCACCTGCCAGTGGCTGCTGGAAGTCTAATTCAGACCTATAGAATGGATCTCTTCATGTAAGAGGATGATGATTGAGAGGCAGTTGCATTGTCTAACCTCTCTCTTCTTCCCTCTGCCTTTCAATTTATTTCATTCCCAGACCACAAGCAACACCTGTGTCAGTAAAGGCTGCTTTGCAACTCTTTCAGATGTTATGATTCACAGCTGTAGAGGCTCTTGGAAAACCTGCTCCTTCACCTAGGCATGGTCCTCAACATTCTTGCATTCATATTATTTCTTTTCAAATTTCTCCCCTCTCATTTGATTTTCAAAAATCCTTTAAAGCTCTTTTTATCATTGGCTCTTCTAGTAATTCTTTAGGCCTTGTGTTAAATATACATTTTTCTTTAAGTCCTAGCCTGTAGATATTTACAAATCTTTGTTTTCTCCAGAGTTTGGGTCTTGAGTCTATCTTTCAGCACAGTAGCTTTTAATGCTCAGAACCTGATTCAATTTTTTTCAGCCTATTTCTTTACTTTGTACTTCGATTTTAAGGACTTTACTCACTTCCAGAGAGAAGGGTGGACTTTACTTCCAAGCTTCAGGCTTTTTTGTCCTGCTGCTTTCATATTTAATTCTGGGGGTATGTAAATTTTTGGTATTTCCAAGGTGATGTGATCTGCAAAGAGGTGTGATTATTGCTCTCCTGATTTGCATTCTGATCCTAATTCAGGAAGAGCCCCTTTATGATTGCAAATGCTAGCATTCCACTCTTTATCCTGGGTTTTGTATCAGGTAGTAGAGACCTTATTCTCTCTTAGCTCTGGAAAGGCTACTAGGATCTCTACTCCCTTAGGAGTGTAACAACCTCAAACTGAGTAATGGGCCATGGAGATGCTAAGTTATACCTGGTTCTGAGAGCAGTGCTTGCAAAGGGGCCAACTGTAACCTCTTTCTGACCAATTCCCTTACTATTTTTGGGCAATGAGAGCTCCTGAAATTGTTGCTATTACTGCTACTGTTGTCATGGCCTCCACACTAAAGACCTCAAGGTCCACAGATGGTGTTTCCTCCAGACAGTATTCTTGGCCAGCTTCTACCTCAGTGTCACAGACCTCATTTTCCAACCCCACTAAGTTTTCTTGGGCTGGACAAACGTCTCACCCAAATTTTTATCGACTATGATGCTCTAGAATTCAATTTAATATATTATTTTAAAGGTGTTTTATATGCAATGTTGGGAGAATTTGACTGCAATTCTCCCTCTACTTCACTACCACATCCCATAGAATGCATATTCATTCAGAATATGTTGTGAATATGACATAAAATTTGGTCTAAGCCCAAATTCTACCACATTGTTTTTCATTATTTCCATAAGATTTGATCAAATAGGGAGCCCTTACCCAAATAATTTATATTTTTTCACTTTATAAAACATTGCTTTATTGAGTCCTATTATTTCTAATATTCCTACTTCTTGTGTGTTCTATTTATCTACCTCTCTTTATTATTATTGAACCATTATTGAATAAATTTTTATAACTCTTGTTTTATAATATAGTCTGAAATTTGGAAATGTGATTTCCCCTTCACCCTCACTTCCCATTATTTCGCTAAATAGTCTAACTTTCTATTTACATGCTGCAAAATAACTACATTGATGCATTATTGGTGGAGCTATACATTGATAAAACCGATCTGGAAAGCAATTTGAAATTATGCAAACAATGATTAAAAGATACATATGCATAAGATACATACACAGTAATTTTATTACTAGACATATGTACCTATTGAAGCCAATTAAACAACAAAAAAAGATTAGTCACTAATGCAAAGCAAAGTTTTAAAATTTTGATAGGTCCAAACTTCACCAACACACTCTTAATTTTTTTCAATAACATATAAATTGAATTTTAATCTTTTTTGATTTAATTTTGAGTTCTAAATTCTCTCCCATCTTCCATTGTCTCCCTCTTCTATTAAGAAGGCCAACAATTTTATAAAAGTTATACATATGCAGTCATGCAAAACATATTTCTAAATTGTGAAAAAGAAAGCAAACCAAAAACGCCCTAAAACACATGAAAAACAAATTTTAAAACCCCTTATGCTTTGATCTGCATTAAGATTCCATAAGTTATTTTCTTTGGAGGTGGATAGCATTTTTCATCAGATGTCCTTCAGAATTATCTTGGATCATTGTATTACAAAGAGCCAAGTCATTTACAATAGTTCATTGTCAATTTTGTTATTGCAGTTTATAATAGAACCTGTATAGTTTTAGCTGCACTTTTTGTGGTGGCAGAGTGTTTGAATTAGGATATCCATAAAATTTTATTCATTTGTGTCTGACATTTTGTGACCCCATTTAGAGTTTTCTTGGCAGAGATATTAGAGTGGTTTGCCATTTCCTTCTCTAACTCATTTTACATATGAGAAAACTGAGGCAAAGGGGATTAAGTAATAGTACTCCATCCTACTCCATCCTAAAGATGTTGATAAACCAGTTATCGTTTATGGTTTACTCAATCCAAATTCTGATCAATGCTGCTTGGATCATAATGTGTCTCTCTCCTTCTTCCTACCCTCTTGTTGATGAGTTTCAAACGCTCATCTCTCATTTTCTCAACTAAGTCATTCATGACTTCTTCACTCCATCTCAGGTCCAAACACCTATGCCCATACACATTTACATGACTTTTAGTTCAACCATGGATTTATCTCAACTCTCAGCATCCTCTCTTCTCTGATTTGAGGGCTGGAAGCATTAAACTTTTGCCAAATCTTTACTTTATAGAGGAAGAACTTAAACTTTGCAATTCATTCCATTTCACCTCCACAGCCTTGTGAGGTCTTAAAACAAGATTCACCCCAATCTCACCTGACCCTCTAAACAAGTACCTTCTGGTAACCCTATTTCTACTTTCCAGTTTCCTTTCATGTATGGTTTTCCTCCACTAACTTTTAAGCAATTCGATATTAGGGACTATCTTTTTCTTTCTTATTTGCATGTTTCCTTAGAACCTAGAACAGTTCCTGGCTACTATTTATTGAATTGAATGTATTAGATCTTACCATTACCCACAAAAGGAACACTTCCATATTCATGAATTCTGTTTTCCTCATCTGATCATAGTCTGAAATTGCATCCCTTCTTTTCACCTGTAACCACAAACTCTGAATTCAACATTATAGTGACCTCCAATCTCTTCCACTCCTATTCTTTCCCAGGGCATCACCCTATATACCAATTACAACCTCTTTTATTTCCTATTTTGAACCCTTGGTGAATTAGTATTGATTCAATACTATTACCTTGAGTCCCTTGCTTCCTTCCTTACTTCCCCTCTCCTCTTGCCTTTCTAAATCTCGGCCTTATATAATATTAGCTACATTCACCATTGTAAGTTATTTCTCATGATCAGATACTACTGAATGCAGCTAAATGGATCATGAAATTGGGGCGACTGAATCCAATACAAATTTATGTAATCTCAACTAGGTCCTTACATGGCAAAGAAGTTATTTTATAAATCCTTATTTGACTTACTATCCCACTTAAAATAATGGGATATTTTCCATGCCACTTCATGTCTTCTCAAACCTCCCATAGCTCCTTTTTCTTCTACTATCTCAGATGAAAAACCTCCTTCATGTTTCATTGGAAATATGAAGCCATTCAGAGAGCTCCCTCTTCTCTACTCCTCACTTCACATCACTCAGATGCCTTCAGTTTTTCTCTCTTTCTTCACCCTCGTCTTAGATGAAGAAGTCATTTTCTTTTGAAGAAGGCAAAGAAGACTTCCATATCTTAGCCAAGGCAAACTTCTCTAGCATGCTCAAGTGGTGCCATTTCATCTCATTTTCTGTGGATTTCACCTTTTATCATTCTTACTATCTCACTTATCTTAGATCTTTCCCAACCAGTTGCTTCCCTACAAACATAACTACATCTCCCTCATCCTCAAAAATTCCTCAACTGATCTATTAATCATTTTCAGTTGCCTTTCCATATCTGTCCTCTCTTTTGTGGATAAATTTCTTCTTTTGCTTTTTATTGAAGTTTTTTTTTTCATAACATGTGCAAGGATAATTTTTCAACATTGACCCTTGAAAAAACTTGTATTCCAATTTTCCCCCTTTTCCCCCAACCCCTCCCCTAGATGGCATATAATTCAATATATGTTAAAAATGGTGAAGATATGTTAAATTCAATATAGGCATAATATTTATATAATTATCTTGCTGCACAAGAAAAACTAGATCAAAAAGTAAAAATAAAATAAAATAAAATGCAAACAAACCATAATAAAAAAGGATGAAAATGTTATGTTGTGATCCATTCTCAGTTCCCACAGTCCTCTTTCTGGGTGTAGATGACTCTTATCATTATACGATCATTGGAACTGGCCTGAATCATCTCATCATTGAAGAAAGCTACGTCCATCAATATTGATCACCATATGATCTTGTTGTTGCCATGTACAATAATCTCCTGGTTCTGCTCATTTCATTCAGCATCAGTTCATGTAAAACTCTCTTAGGCCTCGCTGAAATCATCCTGCTGGTCATTTCTTATAGAACAATAATATCCCATAACATTCATATACCATAACTTATTCAGCCATTCTCTAACTGATGGGCATCCACTCAGTTTCCAGTTTCTGGACACTACAAAAAGGGCTGCCACAAAATTTTTTGCACATGTGGGTCACTTTCCCTCCTTTAAGATATCTTTGGGATATAAGCCCAGTAGAGACATTGTTGGATCAAAGGGTGTGCACAGGTTGATAACCCTTTGGGCATAGTTGCAAATTTCTCCAGAATAGTTGAATCTGTCTACAATTTGTGGCTAAATTCCTTGAGATGATGTAAAATTGATGTCTCCACTGGCCTTCCTGTCTTTCCTTTTCTGAATTCTTTGCAATCTTTGCTTCTGAGCTCACACTTCAACAAAAATTGCTTTCCCTCCAAAGTTACCATTGAACTCTCATATTTATTTATTCATTCATCCATTCGTTTATTTATTTTGATCATATTTCCATATTTATCATGTTGTACAAAAAAATTAGGCCCAAAGGGGAAAAACAGAAGAAAACAAACCAACAAAAGGTAAAAATACTATGCTTTTATCCACTCAGTCTTCATAGTTTTTTCTCCGGATGCAGGTGGCATTTTCCATCCTAAGTCTATTGAACCAAAGAGCTCTTAGTTGCCACATCTCATGATCTTTTCTCATCATTTTTAATCTCTCTATATTCCTTGACACTGTCAGTTCCTTTCTTCTCACTGATAGAATCTTCTCTAGAGGATTCTATGGCCCCATTCCATTCTGATTGGCCATCGATTTATCTGACCACTCCTACTCTGGCTCTTTTGATGGATCTTCATCTATGTTAAGTCTTAAAGATAGGAATCCCACCGGATCTTTCCTGGACCCTCTTCTCTTCTCCAAATATATTATTTCCTTATTCATATCACTAGTTCCCAAAAATTCAATTATCTCCTCTATGCTTTTGATTATCAAATTACCTTATCCAACCCGCTTTCATGATGTCCACTCTTTCATTTTCAACTGTCTATTGGAAATCTATAATTAGATGTCCTATAGATGTCTTAAATTCAACATATTTAAAACAAAATTCTTTCCTCCCACTCTAAATATTATCCCTTAAAAAAAACCTTCCTTATTGTTAAGGGGATCACCATTCTCTCAGTCACCCAGGCCAGAAATGAAGCTATTTTCTTTTATTGCTCTGTCTCTTACCCTTCCCCTTATTAAGCAATCAGTTACTAAGCCTTTTCAATTCTATATTCTGAACATCTTTCATATATGCTCTTTTTTCCTTTGACACTGCCATTGCCGTGGTACAGAGCTTCATGACCTCAAGTCTGTGATGTTGCAAGTACATGCTGATAGGTCTCCCTGCCTCAAATCTTTCCTCATTCCATTATATTCTCTATTCAGCTGTCAAATATTTCTTCCTAAAGTGCAGGTTTGATCATATCACTCCCCTACTTAATAAACTCCACTGGCTCTATACCAATTCCACGATCAAATATAAAATCTTCTGTTTAGTTTTCAAAACCCATCATAATCTATTCCCTTCTTAGTCCCTTCCCTTTCCCGAACCCCTATCCCACTAAGCCTTGTACTCTGCACTGCCACTGATCTCTTTGGTGTTTCTCATCCTAGATGCTTTATCTCCAAGTTCAAGGCTTTTTTTTAGTGGTTTTCTCACACATCTGTAATTGTTTCCCTTCTGCTCTCTGCTTCCTGGCTTCCCTGGATTCCTTCAAGTCGTGATTATTTTATTTTGAACAAGAAGCATTTATTTCTCATACTGCTAAAGCCTTCCTGCTATAAATTAACTCAAAGTTATCCTGTATGTCTCCATCCATCTATCTATCCCTAACTGGTTTATATATAGTTATTTGAATATTGTCTGTCCCATTAGACTGTAAACTCCTTGAAAGTAGGGCATTTTCTTTTTTTTTAATATCACATTAATGTGCACATTAAGTACATTACAAATGCTTAATTAACTGACTGAAACCTAACTCTCTTAATACTATAAACACTGGTAAAATATTTTTTTTGTCTGTAAAAGTTGAAAAATCTTGACAACAGAAGATTCAGGGTAATTTGTTAATGTGATAAGTACATATTGAGTATGAAGTCAGTTATAAATGAGAAAAGGAGAGACTATATTTGTGTTCCAGTACCCTGCTGAGTCTTTGAGTTTTCCTTTGTAAACAAGTGTGGATGAGAGGGGAGGGGAACTACATGGGCTTAGAAGTAGGTCATCAGCAAACCCTATTAGCTAATTAATATTCTCTAAATAGACACAAAATAGACACGTTAGTCGGAACTCTTATTTTGTGGCTTTCAGATGGAGGTACCACAAGATAACTTGACCCTATAGTAGCCATTACTCAGTTTACCATTTGAGTAGGCTAATTTAATATATCTATATCTAATATATATATATCTAATATATATACATATCTATTCTATTATTTCTTCTTTTATTATTTATTATATATATACACCTATATATGTAGACACACATACATATATATGTACACACATAGACACCATATACATATGTGTATATATATATACATACATATATATAAATATATAATGCAGCAATATAATACATATGTATTTGTGTATGTATATGTAGATTTAGATATATATATGTACACAGACATACGTATAATTCTGAATACATGCATACACACGAGCACATGTAAATAATTAATATATGCCATGCATATAAAATTCAATAAGTAATAGTGATATATGCATATATATTTAAAAATAACAAGCATGTAAAACCACTATTTCTTTTTGAGAGATATAGAAAAAATCTGAGAAATGTTGGCCCCAGAAAGCAAAAGCAGGAATAATAAGTTAAAATTGCAAAGCAGCAAATTAAGTCTTCATGAAGGAAAATATTCCTAATCATAAGAACTATATGAATGTGGAAAGGAATATCTCATAATATAATAAATTCTTTGATTTTCCCATATTAAAGGTCTTCAGATTAACCTAGGTAATTATGGGGGATATTTTAGAATGGATTTCTTTTTAGGTACAAATTGGACTAGACGGGTTCCAGAGGATCTTTCCAAAATGAGTAATTTATGATGTTATGATAGGATTAAAAAGCACTAATTGTTTTAATTTGATCAAAATTCAGCAAAATGCTGATTTTGAATGGAGATGAAGAGGTAAAGAGAAGAGAAAAAAGAGGCAATATTAAGAGAACAGCTGGTACTTTGGATGAGATTCACTTAAATCCCAGGTCTTCTGACTCCTGAAACCCAATGTCCATTACCCAATATCACTCAGCTAGGGAGCCTTAGATGAAGATGAGTAACATGAATCTATTGTAAAGGACCTAAAGGTCCTTTCAGCAGGTGGGAAGGATGTAGTGGAATTTTGCCTCCAATGTTAATTACCCTTATTTAAATGCTGTATCAGTTCTGGTGAGTTCTAAGGCCAAAAGATTCTTGGTAACTAGGAGAGAGAAACAGTTGATAAATGGCAGGACTAGAACCCAGATCTTCTAATTTATAAGCAAGAACTTTTTTGCTTTTGGGAAAATTAACAAAGAAATTTTGCTGTAGAGCTGTAAGGAATTATCTATTTTTATTTATCCTAATGTATTCCTTTGCAATAACTCAAACTTTTTTTTTTTAATTTTATTTCACAGAGACTGGTTTGTCTGGTCTTGGTGCAGTTTTCCTGACATTTTGTTGCAATTCAATTGGCATTTCCAATGGCCTATTGCTACTAATCACCTAAACTATGTGATTTATGAATAACCGTCTCTCTCTTGGTTTGTTGCTTCTTAGTTTCAGGTCGAGTGGGTAATGTCTTCTTGGCTTCTGCCTCCATAGCCAAGAATAATGATTTACAGAGCATTGAAATCCGAACGATTGAATGCCTATTGAAAGAGGCTGCAGCTTGTGCTTGTGCTTCCTCATCTTCTTCTAAATCCCCTGTTTCTAACGCTATTCCTCTTTTTGGAGGTCTCCTTCCTCTTCTTTCTCCCTCTTCTATCATCTCTTCTTCTTGTTCTTTTTCTTCATCTTCTATTCTCTTTCCATGTAAAACCTCAGATCCTCTTATGTTATAACTAAATATTTTTGATTTAGATTCTGAAACTGACCTAATAACTGTACATGATTCACTATAATGAGCAATGTTGAATGGGATGGCACAAAACAGTAAATCTGTAGGCTGTAGTTTAAAATCATTGTCTGGCCGAGTGATCACAAACCTGTAAAAGAAATCAGAGTTGAGACTTTCACCAATCCCAACAGTGAAGCTATGCTTGGAGTAGGCATTGGCAATATTTCTACACAATTCAGTAGAATCAGGGGAACATGATTGTCAGGGGGAAAAAAGCCCATTTTTATGATTAAGATAGAAATTCAAGGCTAAAGGAAAAAAAAAGGATTTCCCTCCTTTATAGAACCTGACCATTACATTCTCATATTCAGTCATTTGGTTGGAGACTTATTGGGCATCTGGATTCTAGCATACAGTGTCAAAAGATGCAAAATGCTCATCCCTGAGGAAAGAGTTCTAACTGGTAAGGTCAAAGATGAAAATGAACAAAACTATGAAAGTCTCAAATCTTCTGGGTTAAAAAAGGGATTATCCATTGTCTGTACTTTAATCAATCGTTTACTTTAAAGATTCATCCCATTTTCCCAGTTCTCCTTCCCCTATAAGTCATCTCTTCAGCAACTTCTCTGTCTTTTCCAAACCCAAGCAGTTGGTTTATTCATTAATGACTGGAATTGAACTTAAAC
Source organism: Antechinus flavipes (assembly GCF_016432865.1). Lineage (NCBI taxonomy): Eukaryota > Metazoa > Chordata > Mammalia > Dasyuromorphia > Dasyuridae > Antechinus > Antechinus flavipes. Next base: position 129,969,865 of record NC_067399.1, on the reverse strand, counting down.
CAATTTTTTGTACCAAGCTGGGCAAACTACATTTTCAGAGCTAGTATACTCCCCTTCTTTGTAGTGGATTTTGGATTTCCTCATCTATCAGGCGATATATGCCAAGGCACAGGATACCAAAATTGTCCAATGACCCACAGAAGACCTCTCCAAAAGTATCCCTTGCCTAGGAGAAAAGAGAAAGCCCTATTATTATTGGATAAGTAAATCAGTCAACATAAATTTATTTTGACAACACTTGGTCTCCTTTAAAGCAGAAGTAGAGGTAGTACATCTGCTTCCTAACATCACAGTTTGAAGATAGTTACTTAGTCTAGTTAATAATTTTTAGAATCCTTCTCTGGCTAGTTTTATGTCCTACCTTCTAGAGATGCAAAGAAAAGTAAAAACAAATTGAAAAACAAAAACCCAAAGATCCAGTGCCTACTCTAAATTAGTATATCACAATCTAATGAAGAAAATAAAATCCAAATAATTATGTACAAGCACAATATGTCTAGTATAAGTTCAAGATAATATCAAAAGGAAAGCTTTAAGATAAAGTTTTGGGAAAATATTTTTTTTAATAGAGGATAGGACTTTAGCTAAGATATGAAGGAAGCCATGAAAGCCAGGATGGAGAGAGTTCTAGGTGTGGGTGACAGAGAATGAAAAGTACCAGAAGTGAGGAATTCAAGAATCATCAAAGAGGCTAATGTCACAGGATTTCAGAAAATATGGAGGGAGGTGACAGAAGATAATGTTCAAGAAGATTGGAAAGAAAGAAAGGAAGGAAGAAAGTTATGAAGGGCTTTGAAAATAGAGAAGCAGAATTTTATATTTAATCCTAAAGGGAATAGGAAGCATAGGATGCTTTTAAATGAAGGTAGGAGAAAGGACATGATGTTAGTCAGATCTGTACTTGAGGAAGATCAGTTTTACAGCTGAGTAGAGAATGAACTGAAGTGGGGAGAAACTTGAGGTAAGTAATACAACCACTAGGCTATTTCAATAGTGCAGGTATGAGGTGATGAAGTCCTTTACCAGGCTGATGGAAGTGTCAGGAGAGAGAAATTATATATAGGACAGAAATGATAGGACTGAGATAAAAAAACAAAAATCTTTAACAGACTTGAAAATTTGATTTTCAAGTTATTTAATGAGTTTGAGCACTGAGACATCACTAGGTCATGTTGTATATATTTTATGAAAAGGCATTATTATAACGTCATAGTCTCAAGGTACTCCCTAGAGCCCAAATGAATAAGAAAGTTAAAAGACTTTTAAATAGAAGTAATGGTCATTAGGATCAAACAAATCTAAGAGTTTCTCTCAGGTGGAAAAAGGAAATAAATCTAAACACCAAAATTCAAAATAATGTTCCACTGAGAAAGAATGAAATGAAGAAGTGATCCTTGCAAATCAATGTGATTTTTCCCTGACAGCATAAGGAATTTCAGGATGTCATGTTTTTCTAGATCATAATTACTTATTGGCACATATGCCAATATCAGTTGAAATATTCTGAACTAGGGAAATTATAAAAAAGGAAGCAAAACTGAGATTTAGTATTTCCTTTCACTTTGGGGATTTAGTTTCAGCCTCTGAAATTAAAATCCAAAAAACACAGTAAGATGTGAACTCCTTGAAGTGGGGGGGGGTTGTATTTTTGCTTTTCATTGTATTATAAGCATAGTGCCTTGTATATTATTGTTGTTGTTTAGCCATTCACTCATGCTAGTCTTTATGCTTCCATTTGGAGTTTTCTTGGCAAAGATACTAGAGCAGTTTGTCATTGCTTTCTTCAGCTTATTTTACAAATGAGTAAATTGAGGCAAGCTGGATTAAATGACTTGCTCAGTCACACAGTTAAGTATCTAAGTTCCATTTGAACTCAGATCCTCTTGGTTCCAGGGCTGGTACTCTATCCATTGCACTGCCTCGCTGTCCTACCTTGTACATAGAATGTGCTAAATAAATTCTTGTTGGCTTACAGTAATTTTGAATAAGCTGGAAGCTATATGCAGAAACCCACAGAAAGAAATGGTGATATCTTGGAGCCTGTACCCTGCACCAGAAGCAAGCTGTTCCATCTTCTGCTGCAAATTTTCTATTATTTCCCCAAAACATATCAATTATATATTTTTCACATTCTATTGGATTCTACTAAATATCAAAAAGTTGGGAGATCACAATATCCAAGTGTATCAAACATATCCACATATCGATCTACCCCAAGCCCACAAATATTTCTTTTTCTATTCTGATCCCCTAAATGTAAAGTGGATCTATTCACATTTATCAAGGTCACCCAATGCCCTTTGGCATCTTTATCTCCTGATTTCTCCATAGCTCAATGGATTAAACAAACAGAGAATCAGCCTTCCTAAACCACAATATCAGTTAAAATACAAGTTCCCCAGAAAACAAAGCTAGAAAGAATTGGTAAAGAATCACAGGTACTTTGCAATTCTTTTATGCTCACCTTCCTACTAATCCATCAAAATTTTTTTTGTTACCACTCTATATGAATAAATATTTATTCATTAGTTATTCTGAGCTTGAATTAAAACAGTTAAACTGATTGTTTTCAGATACCATCCAGACTGAGGAGAAAGAGAAATCGATAAAACAGTAAATTTTTAAAAAATGAACTTACAGGAAGTTCCAATAACATTGTTTGGTTCAAGGAGAGAAGAGCCAGCTTACACCGTCCTCTTCCAATCAAAAGTGAATAAATGCTATCATGAAAGCTATCACTGTACTTTTCATCATTTGGCTCCATTTCATAACTCAGTCCTCCTGTCACTAGCATTTGGAGTAATTCTAGGACACGGTAGTTGTAGAAAGCCTGAAAAAAGATAGACATAGGCAAGTGAAATCGTGAGTAAAGAGCTGATAATCAACTGATAGAGACTTAGAAACTGAGAGTCTGGGTAGAAATTTTTTAAACCCACCTTCCCCAATTCATCATTATCCTAACTCAAATGCCAATTGTTCCATGAAGCTTTTTTATATCCCTTGTTTATATACATCTTTTCCTTATTGGAGCTCCCATACTCATCTTAAGTACTTATTCTATTTTCTATTTTGGAGATTTACATGGGTCTTACAGCTCCTTTTTTAGAATGATGGGCACTTATATACTCAATGTTTTATGCTCATATTCTATCTTTCTCCCCTGACTATGAGTTCCATGAAAGTAGGGGCTATATCTTATCTAAACTTATAATCTTTCCCTATGCTGAGCATCATGGTCTGTACCCAGCAGGAGATTAATAAAAGTGTTTACTGAATTGAATTTGATTTCCAAAAAAATTTTTAAATTCCAAATTGTGTATAATACATATTAAACTAGATACAAAGGACATCACAGTGTCTAGTATCTGTCTTAGACCAGCTTATACATTAAGTAGGAAATAGAAAGGAGAAAAAAATGACTTAGAGATAGATAGGCACTAGTTCTAAATGATTTCACAAATTGAAAGAGAACTATTGAAAAAAAAAGAAAGAGAACTATTGTTAAATATATTACAATTTATGTTATTACTTGCATATTTGTTCATTTTATACCCTTTATTAGATTGTAAAGTCCAGAAAATAGCAATTTTGTCCAATTTTACCTGTATTTTGCAAGTTCCTGGCATAATTCTTTGTTCATCACAAATGTATATTTTATTAACTGAACTGAAAATACAATTTTTCTCACTTTTCCCCTACAAATTTGCATTACAAAGAGTTCTTGGTCACTTTTTTTTTCCATCTCTCTGTCGCATCTTCATCAGTCTGTCTATCTCCTATACTCATTTCCCTTCAACAATGAGAACAGAAGCCCTTGAACCAAGCACAATCAAATAAAACAAATCTTTACACTGGCTAAATCTAAAACTATGTCTCAATCTGAATCACTTTTCTATACCAAAAGTGCCATGGAATTGCTGTCATTCCTTTGGTTGATCAAAGTTGTCAAATTTTTCAAAGTTGTTCTTACAATAAAAACAGTTTTTATGATTTGACTGTTTATACTCTGCATCATCTCATATGGATTTTTCCATGTTTCTCTAAAACTCTTCATTTTGTTATTTTAATACCATAAAGTTCCATTATATTTATATATCATTATTTGTTCAGTATTTCCCTAAAGATACATACTCTCTGTGGTTTCCAGTTCTTTGGCATGACTAAAAAAGCTACTGTCAATATTTTTGCATATATGTCTTTTTCCTTTTATATAATTTTTTAAGGAATTTGCTCAGAAGATATATTCCTGAATACACACAGGACAGGCACAGTTTAGTAATTTCGAAACATACTTCCAGATTGTTTTCTAAAATGGCTTGTCTCAGTGCTCGATCTGACAGCACATATACTAAAATTGGAACGATACAGAGAAGATTAGCGTGGCCCTTGCGCAAAGATAACATGCAGATTCATGAATGATTCGATTTTTTTGAGAAAATAATTGAGGAAATATAATCAACAATAATAATTGTAAAAAAAAAGTTTAGAAGCTAGTTTCTTTGATGGAATATTATTGTTCTCTGGAAAATGATGAGCAGGATGCTCAGGAAAAAAAAAAAAAACAAAAACAAAAACAGAAAAACACAACAAAAATCTGGAAAATACTCCATGAACAAAGTGAAATATACTATATACAAAGTAATAGCAATGTTCTAGGATGACCAGCTGTAAATTACTTTTTTATTCTCAGTAGTATAATCAATCATCCACACCTACTCTGAATGACTTATGATGAAAAATCCTATCCATACTCAGAAAAGGAACTGATCGAGTCTGAATATAGATTGCAACATTCTCTATTGCCCTCTCTATCTCTCTTTTTATTTTCAACTTAATTTTTCTTGAGATTTTTTTATTTTTATTAGGGTGAGAGATCTATGTTTTCTTTAACAACTTAACTGTTATGGAAATATTTTGCATGTGGTTTCTTAATTGTGGGTGGGGATAAGGAAGAGAACCTAAGACACAAAAATCTTAAAAACAAATGTAAAAAAAAATTGAATGTAACTGGGGAAAATATTAAATAAATAAATTTAAATAGAAAAAAGCTAATATTAAAAATAATAGCTAGACTGATTCATAGCTCCACAAACTAGAATATTACTGTGCCTATTTCACATAGACCTTCCAACAATGACCATTTTCCTTTGTTGGCATCGTTGCCAGTTTGATGCATAAGAGGTAGGACCTAAGAATTGTTTTAATTTAACTTTTCCTAATTATCAGTGATTTGTACTATTTTTATGTGGTTATTGATTTATTAAAATGATACATTTCATCTACAATATGAATGGTTTAAAAATGTTCATTCATTTCATCTATTAGTTTATTGGCAAGAATAGCATTTGCTAGTTTATTTTCTCTTCAATTTTTAGGAATTCTCTTTTTCAACATAAAGAATTTTTTTTTCTTTTTAAAAAAAATTCAACAAGTTTACTTTTTGGATATGCTGTCTGAGAGCTGGATGGAAAAGAACTTGAAAGAAATTTTGGGAATCTTTGTAAACAAAATTTAAAAAATATATATTCGGTAATTTAATTATTTTTTCTTGTTGACTTTATTCATTTGTTATTAGTTGTTATGTTTGCTATATTAGAAGGTACTTTTGAAATGTGGAGGAAAGGGTAAGGTAAATTTGACAATCTAAAATCAAAATATGTCAATACAATGTACTTTGAAAATCAGAATAGTATTGTATTGGTTGTTTTCTTTCAGTTTTCTTATTCCCATATTTCATTTTGAAACTTCCTTTTTTGGTGATTAGTTAGTTGTGTGTGTGTATATGTGGAAAATTAATTCATCTGCTATTTCTTTTGTTGATGAAAGTATTTAGAGGCATATACACTTTCCCCAGGAACTGCTTTAGCTTTAATCATCTAAGTTTTATTAAATTACTTTATTATTGCCATTTTAAAATGAATTTTCTATTACATCTTTGTTTTATTCTTTCACCTATCAAAGAGAAATATGCAGACTCCTTTCTATTCCCATTCATTTAGTTCATCACCATATATATTTGTATATATTAACTATTTTGGTCAGTGTCAATTACACTAACTCAGAGTTCACTATACATATTGCATGGCACAGGAATTATGGCATGTTTATGATTTTATTGGACAAGATGTCAAAAAGTCTGTGAGCCAGGGTTTTCATTCCAACTATATTATTCACTAATGTTACTTTAAATGATTTTCTTTACTTCTCTTTCAGTGTACGTGCTTGCAAATTGAGGATAAAAATAATTGCTTTACCTTCCCCCAATAAGATTTTGGTGAGGAGCCAATAAGATTGTTATCTTTCCCCTAAGTCCCCCCTCCTTCTATTTTTCCTGTTATTTCAGAGGGTAACAACTTCTTCCCAGTTCCTCAAGCTCACAATCCAGGTATCATTCTGGATTCCTCACTATCCTTCACAACCCCTTCCACCATATCCATTTTTTTGTTTGCCAAAGCTTCTTTATTTCACCTTTGCAATGTCTTGATTATGACCCCTTATCTCCTTTTCCTCTATTCCTACTCTAGTATATGCCTTCATCATTTCACACCTGGATTATTGCTATAGTTCGCTGGTGGATCTGCTCACTTCAAGCTTTCCCCACACCAATTCATCCTCAAGTTTTCAATTAAGGTAATTTTTCTAAAATATAAAAGTGTGATCATAATCCTCCCCACACATATTCAATAAACTCTAATGCCTTCCTGTTGCCTCCAAAAACAAATATAAAATGCTTTGTTTGGCATTCATAGCCTATTCCCCCTCCAACTTTCCAGTCTTCTCACACCTTACTCCCTGACATATAGTCTTCAGTTCAATGATATTAGATTCCTGGTTGTTCCTTTCCACTTTCTGGCTCCAGGCATTCTGTTTCCCATGCCTGGAATGTTTTTCCTTCTTCTCTACTGACTTCTCTAGCTTCTTTTAAGTCCTAACTCAAACCCCACCTGCTACAAAAAGCCTTCTCCAACCCATCTTAATTCAAATAACTTTTGATTATTTCCTATTTTTCCTGTACATTGTTTTATATATTTGTGTGTGTATGCTATCTGCCTCATTGGATTATAAATTCCTTGAAGGTAAGAATTACTTTTGCCTCTTTTTGTATCCCCAGTTCATATTTGCATAGTGCCCAGACACATAGTAGACACTTAATAAATGTTTATTGACTGATTGATAAATTGTGCATATAAAAGACATTTAAAAAATAAATGGGAACAAGACCCACATGTAGCTGAACTTGCTGTATTTATTTTTTGACTATTTAGGCCAGAATTCATGAGCAGTATCCTATCAGGTACTGCTTCATCTATATAACATTAATACATAAACCAATGGGCCCTCTCTTTTAATTCATCTGCAGTTTGGTAGGTTTAATGGTCAGAAAAGCTATTTAATGAGTATATGAAATTATAGAAAGGAGGAAATAATGCAATGTTCTTGAGCAAAAGAATTCAATGCAGTTACTCATTCTCCATATTACTGCAATAGTTATACTAGAAAAATAATTGTAATAATATATTTTACTTGTATGGCATTCCTTTTCTCCCTCCTTTCCTATAAAAGATAATATTAAATCAGAAACAAAATAACTAGCTACGAAAAAAGCATTTTAACTTGGGTATGTATTTTTTTTAAAGCATGCCTTTTTTGTGAAAGTTAAAAGTCTCATTTCCTAAATCAATTTTTCTACAGATACAACCAGTAACATCACATTCTTATGGATGGTGTTACCTTTTCTTTTTAATAGTTTCCAAGAGAATGCTGGAGACCTGATTGTCAAATTTTCATTGTAAATGAATCACAGCTGCTCATAGGATGTTACCCAAAGGCTGGGGACTCACCAAAGACAACTTATCTTGCCTTCTAAGACTTATATTCCCTTTCCACATCTGCAGATTAGAAAGCAGAATCTTTCAGTTGCCTGCATCATTCCTTTGGAATTAGAATCTTTGTTGGTGAACATTGGTTGGTCCGTTGTCACTCAAACATGAGCCATAAGGGAGAAGTTGGACCTAGGATAACTTACTTAAAAATGCAATCTATCTTTCAAAAATGTTAAATTTCTTCTACTTTTTTTTTCCAAAAGAGATTGCCCAACATTAAGTCCTGTAATTATTTTAATTGGGGATGATGATGGAGAGATTTCTCTGTGTATATAATCTCTTGAGGTATAGATAAGCATTTTCACATATTTTTTTTCCCTCTTTCCTCTTTTCTTGACAATGGAATGTAGCCTAAAGCAGAGCAATTGATTGCCATTGGGGCCAGACTTAATAACTGATTAAGACTGTGCTCATTTCTTTTCATTTAACCAAAAATCAAGGCTGTCTTTTTGACTAAAATTAAGAGATATATTTTCTTATTAAAAATAAATTTTCATCATGAACATTCTATAAATCAGAGTTTCATTTATTACTTTGTTGATTGTACTTAATGTTGGTTAAACACTAAGAAAGTTAAGGAAAGGGAGAAAATTATAATAATTTTATATTTAATGTAAAGGGGCATTATGCAGAAATTTTTTTTCAGAGAAAAAATTTGCCAGCCTATCCCCTCTTCTGAACCCATGGTTTATGTATAAAAACTTCACTAAATGTAAATGAAATAGCCCTTCATTGGAATTGTTAAAGGAATGAAACACACATACCTATACATTCATCCATCCATACACACACTCACATGTTTCATAAAAGTTTTTTTAACTCAAATCTGAGTTTCTCCCTCTTGTGTTTATACTTTTTCTGAATTACTGATAAATTTGATCTCTCTATGGAATTCTGATTTTGGAGATCTCATAATTTGAAAAAGACAATGAGAAAGGCCCTGCATCCACTGTTGTTCACATGTTTAATACAGCATTCCTTGAGACCAAAGATCCTTAGTAGCATTCCATAGATAGTGGTATGATCTATTCAAGTAGAATCAAGGGAAATGAGAAGAAAAACACTGATTGAATACTTCCCAAATGCAATGAAAGTGTCACACTTCTATTTCTCCACCTTAATCTCTGTTTTCAAGACATCTCATAAGGGAATATGATTCTTCCTAATTCTCCTTTGCTCTCCTGCTTCTCAACTCACCAAAATCCAGACACATGCTTATGGAATATGCTCCCTTCCACCCCACCCTCTGCCAGTATTAAGGAACCAAGATGGGGATGAATGGAATTATTAAATTCTGTCTAAGTCCACAATCCGATTAAGATCATATGACCATATTGTAAAGTGATCAAATATAATGCGGTTAGTGTAATTCTCTACTGTTTAAAGTCAGGGTTTATATTCCCGCGTTATCCCAGAGTGGTCTGAGGGATTTTGCATTTTGCATACTTAACAGAGGAAGATTTTACTTTTAGAAGCAGCATTTCTTCATATTTGACATCAAAAGGATCATATTTCTATGCTGGGAGAAATAATGGGATTTATGTGTCACCCTTATGCTGGGCTTTCTTCTTTTCTCATTACAGCAGACTCAGGTGCGCATTCTGCCTTTATTATGGAAAATTTGTAAGTTGCAATGTGCTTTAAATGCTTTAGGACCTTTAAAATTCCAATATATGAATACTTGCTAAAATAACAGAAAAGATGTGAATCTAAATGGAAGCAGCTGGAAGACCAGTACCTGTAGACTGAGAGCTCTCTCAAGGGTAGATTAGCACTTAACACAATAGACAGAAATCCCTGAGCCATCTGGTGTACATTTAAAAAACAAAAATTTTTCCAAAGGAAATTCTGCAATGAGGCAACCTGGTTCTAGAGCACTAGAACCCATGGCACCTGAATAATTCCAGCTCTGCCATTAATTAACAATATGAATCTCAAACAAGTAATTTCTTCTTTGCTAAAAATAAATGGCAATGACAATCCTGACTAAGATGAATTAGCCCCAAATGAAGAGGTTCAGAAGTTTTCAAGTACATTCATATAGTGTAAATGGTGGCAATTAAGTGGGACAGTAATTAGAATGCTTGAGTTGGAGTCAGGAGGACCCAAGTTCCAATATGGCTTCAGATCCTTAATACTTCTTAACCTCACTGCAGTAACCCATTCTCCATATTACTGCAATAGTTATATTAGAAAATTAATTTTAATAATATATTTTACTTGTATGACAAGAACAATTTTCCCTCCTTTCCTGTAAACATAACCTCTATTTGCATCAATTTCCTCAATAATAAAATAGGGAGAATAATAGTACCCACCTCCCAGGATTATTGTGAGGATTAAATAAAATAATTGTTCAATAAGCATTTATTCAAACATTTTCTATGCATCAGGTTCTGTGCTAAGTACTGTACAAGCAAAGAAAGACAAAAGGTAGTCCTTGCTCTCAAGCACTTCATAATATAAGGATAGAGACAAGCAAATCTGTAAATTTACACAAGTTAAATAGTTGGGACTTGAAGGCAGCCAAAAAACCTAGGAGGCATAAATGAAGAGGGAGAACATTCCAGGAATGAGGGACAGCCAAAGAAAATGCCTGGAGCCAAGAGATGGAATGTCTTGTTGGTAGAACACCTCGGCAGTCAGTATTCTTGGATCAAAAAATTATTGGGTTACAGGGGAGGTTGTAAGGTGTAAGATGATTGGAAAGATGGAGGGAGAGGGACTCGGTCAACAAGGGCTTTGAATGCTAACAAGAGGACTTTTTGTTTGATTTTGGAGTAGATAGGGAACCACTGATGTTTACTGAATAGGATAATGGCATGGTTGAACATTCACTTTAGGGAAATATTTTTAGCAGCTGAATCAAGATGAATCGGAATGGGGAAGATGCGAGGAGGCTGACCTACTATCAGGCTACTGAAATATCCAGGTCTAAGGTGATAAGGACTTGCCCTTGAATAGTGGCAGTGAATCAGGAGAGAAGGGAATGCATTTAAGAGATACTTTGAATGTGATATTAGCAGATTGTGGCAAAAGACTGGATATGGTGGGGTAAGGGTAGTAAGAGATAGTAAGGTGAGAAGGGTTGTTAGGAATCAATTACTTTCAAATTCCAATGTTATAGACAGACCCAAAAGAATAAATGACACATCTAAAATTGCAAGGAAGTAAACTGAGTCAAAATTTTTCCCAAATCCACTGCTTTCCAAGGATACATTTAGACTCAAAACCTACTATTTCCAGAAAACCAGGAAGAAAATTAGGGTGTATAGTTTTTTTTTTTTTTTCCCTAGAGCTAAGGATTTAAATCTTTTTCTTTTATATTCTTTCCATCTTTTGGCTCAGAGAACTGTCTTCCTTATACTAATATAGTCTCCCTGGACTCCCCCTTTATTAATGGCTGTACTTTTATACATACCCCTTTTCACTATTCAAGTTGGGGGAGAATATTCCTTGCTTCCTGTTGCCGCTTGCATGATCTTACTCGATCATTCTCACCTCTATCATTCTTAAAGTTCACTCAACCATATCTATCACCTAATCAAAATTATAGTAGCTATTATCTACCAAATTCCAGGACATTTCCCTTCTTTTCTCAACTAATTCCATGTCAGGCTTACAAGCTTTTCCCATTCCACAAATCTTGCCTCCATACTGGAGACATCAATATACATATTGATACTTCCTGAAACACTTTACCTTCACAATTCAATTTATTCATTTCACATGATGTACTCTTCTACTCCTCCACATAAAGGGATAGATGGACCTACCTTTCATATTGCCACTATCCACAATTTCACCACTGCCATGATTACTAACTTTGAAATTCCCTTCTCTGATCACAATCTATTTTCATTCCACTTCTTCTTCATTGTTCTTGCAACTCCAAATTATTTTTTGACTTCTATACTGTCAATGCCTTCTACTGCCTTGTCGCCTCAGCTTTTTCTCAAGCATTCACCCTTAAACTCAAATTTGACTGTATCCTTTCCTTTTTGCTTGAGTTCTTTGCCTACTTAACTTAGTGACTATCTTGTCCTGCCAAAGATTCAGCCTTGAATCATTCAAACCATATGCTTCCTTTACTCCTATATAAATGATCCTGAACAAAGCTGTAGAAAATCACAAAACTGTGCTGAATGAGTACACTATAAATTTTTGTTATGTAGCCACAACCAGGTCTTTATTGCTTCAAGGCAATCTGTCTCTCTCTTTTTTTTAATCCTTTCCTAATTAACTCCATCTCCCAGCATTTTCACTGCCTGTCCCTTATGCCTGGAATGTTCTCCTCATTTTTACCTCCTGGCTTCCCTGGCTTCATTCAATTGACATACTAAATTCCATCTTCCCCTGGAAGCCTTTCCTAATTTCCTCTTAATACCAGTGCCTTGCTTATCATTTTCCACTTTACTCTGTATAAGCTTCTTTGCCCTTGTCTATTTACATTTGTGTCCACCATTACACTGACAGCTTCTTGAAAACTGGGACCATCTCTACTTTTCTTTATGTCTCCAGTGCCTGACACCTGGTAGGTGCTTAATAAGTGATTATGGACTGATTGGCCTTTATAAGGATGCTGGAGAGTAGAAGAAAATCGCACAAAAGAGAAATGTAAGGAAAAGAATTGTGCATTTATATCTTAAAATGTTTATAAGTCTTTTATTGAAGGAGAGAGTTCAGAGGGAGAAAGAGCTGCTTGTTGTACTCCAAGCTCAAGGGTACTAGGGCAGCTATTTGTCATTCTGATAATATCACTAGAGTAGTCTGTTCTCAACCTGGGCACCATACCCAAGACATAACTGAGAAATCCCCCTGAAAGTTATCAAGACACATGATTACTATGTACTCCTGATAATTTATGAGGCCATAAATAGCACTAACTGAAGGAACCCAGAAAGTGTTGCTAGAAATTATAAAGTCTTAGATAAAACACTGAAAACCCCAGTGTTATGGACTGTTTTCTTCAGTTTATCCATTACAGTCAATGACTGAAAAACAGAAGATCTGATTTTTTGTGAAATTCAACTCATGTCTAGAATATGATTCTGAGTGAATATATCTTATTAAAAAGATCAAACATACATAAAGGGAAAAGTTACTTAACTACATATTAAGAAGTTATGCTAATGTGAGAAGAAAGTATTGGGGAAAAAATAGCCGGCATGCTGATGGAGAAAGTGACATTGTTATGTGTACACTAGAGACCCTCAGGACAGAAGATAGACCGAGATGAGGAATTGGGGAAACAGATCATGCGCCTGACACAGAGACATGACATAGTAATGATTGGGGACTTTCTGTTTAGCCAAAATTACTAACAGCTCTGTGACTTGCCTTAATTAAAATTCTGTCTTTCAAAAAGATGAAAGAATAAACAAGGGGAAATTCTACTCTGGTTCTTATTCCCCTTAACAGGGAGAAAATGGACCTTGGTGTGAAAATATGGGGACCCTGAGAGGAAGTGAAAATTTTTTCTTAGATTTTGTGATAGAAATGTAGAGGAAGTCAAGTATAATTTAACATGCATGTTAGAATTAAAGAGGAAATATAGATTTCAGGGGCTTCAAATGAAATGCAGATAGGATTCTATGTGTTGAGATGTTAGTAGGAAATCATCCCAAGAAGTGGGTTGGGAAACTCTCAAGAATGAAATTCTGAAGACACAAAAATAAACAACTCTGATGTGGAAAAAAAGAAAAGATGGTATTTGTCTGAAAAGACTGATGTGTATGCATAGGAATCTTGCCAACCAAATTAGATTTTTAAAAGATGTACTAAAGATGGAAACAAAGATAGGAAATAGAAAAAGGATAGAAGATAATGGCATAGTTTTGAGAAAATACTGTCAGGAATGTGAAAACTCAGAATAAGTTGATGTTGGCAAAGAATGGTAGGGACAACAAAATATGTATATTTTAAAGCTAGATTGAGGGAAAGAGGAGTCTTCAAGAAGGACTGAGAGTTCTGTGGAAAGATAACTGATGAGAAAGTGAGAAAGACAGAGAGAAAGAGAAAGAGACAGAGACATAGAGAAAGAGAAGAGAGAGAGAGAGAGAGAGAGAGAGAGAGAGAGAGAGACAGAGACAGACACACACAGAAAGACATAGAAACAGAGAGAGAGAAAGAGACAGAGACATAGAGAGAGAGAAGAGAGACAGAGAAAGAGAGACAGAGACAGAAACAAAAACAGAGAGAGGAGAGACAGAGAGACAGAAAGGCAGAGACAGAGACAGAGAGAAACAGAGAGACAGAGACAGAGAGACAGAATGAGCATGTGCAAATTATGGCTCAATTCTTTTTTGTTTTTGTTTTGTTTTGTTTTGTTTTGTTTTATTTGTTTTGTTTTGTTTTTGGCCTACACAAATGATCTTTGTAGAGGTAGTGACGAGTAACAACAATAGCAAAAACACTAGCAGGAAGTTAATTCCCAAGATGTCAATAGGAATAAGCTTGGCAACCTTTTATTAGCTGAAGTCACATGTTCCAGATAGTCTTTCTCCTCAAATGTATGAAAATGACTAATAAATGTAATTTCTGAGTGAATATCCATGAAATGTGAAAGGTAATGGTGAAGAGGAAATGTACTCAAGGACTACAGAATAAATATTGTCTGTAAAAAAAAAGGAAGTTAATAGAACCTGCAAACTTTAGACCTGTAATCCTAAACTTCTATTTCTGGAAAAATTCTGGAACATATCAAGAAAGTGATGAATAGTGAATATGTAAGTAAAGGAAGAGGTGATGACAAAAAGCCTCCCAGGTTTCATCCAAGTTTTGTCAGATTAATTATCTAAGGTTAATTTTATCTTTTATTTGACAAGATTATAAATGGGTATTTTTGGGGGATGTTATAGATCTCTTGTTGTTCAGTCGTGTCAGACTATTTGTGAACTTGTGAATCGTGGAGTTTTCTTAGCAAAAATACTAGTGCCATTTCCTTCTCCAGTGTGTTCCCACTGAGAAAACTGAGGTAAATAGGGGTTAAGTGATTCCAAATTCTATGGGTCACCTATCTGTTCCAGATTTTACTTTGATTTTAGTAAAACAGTTGAGAAAATGCCTCATAATATTCTTATAGAGAACAGGGAAAGATGTGGACTAGATGCTAATGCAATTAAATGGATTCAGGCCTGATTGAATGATCAGATTCCATAGTCAGTGTACACTTGGCAGGAGGTTACAGTGGTGTTCCCTGGGCATCTGAGTTTGGCAGCACACTACTTGACTTGGATAAAATGAGAGGAATTGTTGAAGGAATTAAAGACATTTGCTCTGGAGGACAGAAGTCTAGGAGTGAAAAGTGGGCCATGACAGCTATATTCAAGGGGCTTTCATAGGGAAGTAAAAGGTATCAAATATTCTGCCAAGTTTTAATTCTTTTTGTAAAAATAAACAAGCACATCCATCTCATTAGCATCCAAATTTGCTTTCATCTTTAATAAATGGTAAAAATTTTATGTATGGCAAAGAATTGTTTTAAAATAAATTTATGATTTATTACCAGTAAATGTTTGATTTGTGTTCATATTTTATATACTTATATACCCAGGATCTCAGGCAAAAGGGGTTTCTAGTGAAAAAAGTTTAAGAAGCCTCAATGTATCCAAACAGTTGCTAACTTTTACTGTTCCTGCCCTTCCACCCTGCCCCTCAACATGTCTTGCATCAAAGCCTTTCTCGACATTCATACAACCACCACTTTAGTTTATAACCTCTCCACTGTTATTGAAACCCAACTCATTTCTCTGCCACATGTTCCTTTTTATTTCAGCTCTTCTACACGGATGACAACTGATTGTCCTGAAACAAAGATCTGAGCGTATCATTCTCTATTCAATAATTTATTTCATCTAGATTCAAATAAACTCCATTTAGCTTTTAAAGTCCTTCAAAACTTTGACACAAACTATCTTTCCTCTGCCCCCCCCTCAATCAAACCAAGCTGCCCTTCTTTCTGTTCCTCACGTGCTTAAAAAAAAGCCCTTCTATCTCTTGTCTCCCTGCCTTTGCACTGACTATTCCACAGTTCCTTTTTACATTTGCCCCAAAGAACCTCTCTGTTCCTTCAAGATATAATTCAAGGATCATCTTTGTCCTGAGATTTTTCCTGATCCCCTCAACTCTCCAAAATTGAATTGTATTTAACTCCTATGTATTTATTTATATCAATTATGTATATGTTTATATCTGTCCTTGTCTCTCCCTTTGGAATATTAATCCCTTGTAAATAGAGATGGTTTTCCTGGTAGTATTTTATCTCTAACACCTAACATAATATCTGGTGCATGGTACACAGTTATTTTCTTGTTGAGTGATTCCTAACAATTATAGAGATCTAAAAGTTGCATGATATGCCTTTGAAGATAATGGTCAGCCCCTCCTCCAGGTCAATTTCAGATCTTCAACTGGAGATGGGATGACCGCTTGTCATATATATTATATTGCAAAATGCCGTTCAAGTATGAACTAGGTTAGATGTCCAGAAAAATTACTTCTACTTCAAATATTCAACTGTTCTATGACTTAAAAGGTTACATGAGGTTTGATAGTGAGAAGCTGCTTGCAAAATAGATAATCATCCTAAAGAACATCAATACAAAAGGCATTTGCTCTTGGGATGATAGTTAACTGGTACTAAAAAAAAAATTTGGAGGGCTAAAAAGGATAAAGAAAAAATGAGTTTTCCTTAATTCCTCATCATAAATTTTTTTTAGCATCTGAGAATATGGATAGAATGCTGGACATGAAGCCAGGAAAATCTGAGTTCAAATTTATCCTCAAATATTTACTAGTTGTATGATCATGGGCAAGTCACATAATCTCTGTCTCCTTCAGTTTTTTCATCTGTCAAATGGGTATAATAATAACTCCTAGCTCCCAGAGTTCTTGAAAAGATAAAATGAGTTATTTGTATAAAGTTTTGCAAACCTCAAAACAATGAATGAATTAATAAGAATTTATTAAACATCTATTATATAGCATATACTGTTATAAGCATACCAAAAGTTGCAAAAACACAATTCCTGACCTCAAGGAGTTTATAATCTAGTGTGAAGACAACATTCAAATAAATCTATTCAAAACATGCTATATACGGGACAAATAGGAAATAGCAGAGGGAAAGTACTAGAATTAAGAGAAATTAAGAGAAAAAGAGAATTCTTTCTGTAAAAGGTGGGAGTTTATTTGGGAGTTGATGGAAGCCAGGGAAGAAAGCAGGCACAGTTGAGAAAATAGCTCATTGTTGTTTGTTCTTCAATTTCTAAGACAACCAATGACATTACAGGGTGATGTCTTGACTTACTAGTGAATTAGATTGAAATGAGGCACAGTTGCACAAAGTCATCAGCCTCACTCTCTCTTCTGGAATTATCAAAGTCCTGTGGCAAGACAAAGGTCAGGGTGACTAGTGATGGCCTGGGACGCAGTTTAGTCAAACACTAAACTCTCCACAGTGCCTGCTTCAATTAACCCCATGGCTCTTGGAACAAATTGTTCTCATCCACCCATTCTGCCAGATGATGTCTTCATCATATGCTTAGGGGAGACATCTCCCTAAATCATTGAAAGGTTTGATACCTGTTGGTTATTATCAGCCTGATGTAGCTCATCTGCTGAGATGGCTTACTGAGGGTGTCACCATTTCACTTGTGGCACTTTCCAAATTAATTATTTTAATGAAAATTATTTTATTTTTGTTATTATAAAATTATTATTAATTAATTAATATTAATGTTGTGTTTCCTCATTACTAATGCTAATTTCTTTTCACATACTATCTCCATCTTTGAAGATGGGGAGGGACATCTGTTCCCTTGGGGATAACTTCATGACTCCTGAAACTGCTTTAGTTTCCAGAAGGAGGGGTGGAAAATAGGAAGAGGATATATCTTCAAAATTTTTATCCATAGTTCAACTATGTCAATTTAATACTAAGTACTCCCCTATGTTTCCTTCATTTCCTCTTTTTTTCTCTTCTTTTCCACATCTTCCAGATCTTCACAATACTAGGACATTACCTGGCACAAGAACCACTTATGAAATGCTCATTCATGCATCTTTTGATTCCTCATCCCTTTCTTAAGTCTTCTTTTATCCTTTTACTATTCCCCTGTTATCTTCATTCTCTCTCCTCCTTGCCTTCCTTCCCTTTCTTCCTCCTTGGCTTCCTCCTTTTTCTCCTCCTTTTTTTCTTTCTCCTTTTATTCTTTCAGCCTAACCATCTTTTCTGGCATATTCTAAGTAACTCCTTGCTCCTCTTTATGAATAGACCATTCAATATTTGTCCAAGGTTCCTTAGCTACAGAAACACATTGCTGTCATATGAGCATTTCTGCAGAGAACTTGGATCTTAAACCCAGCAGCAATGTTACCCACCAGAGACAAGTCATGTTACATCTCATTGCTATCTTCCTGACAAAACTAGTCATTTATTACCAGATAGCTGACTGACATATCGGTGACAAACAGCAAAACGACACTTTTCCCAACAGTTCCACCATCCTAGGAAAGTAACTAGACTTTGCTCTCTCCTATTCCTCGCCAAGTTCTTTGGCTAAGATTTTAGCTAACTCTGCCTGCTTATCCTGTCAGAAGATTCATGGCATATTTCATTCCAAACCCTCATAGAAGCAGTATTTTATTTCTGAGATCTCACGGTGGTTGGTGATGCTCCTAGAGTACATATGATAGAGACCTAAATCTAACACACTTCTCTCAAGCCCAAATCCCGTTGAAACATAATGGTGGTTGGGATGGGCAAAGGGACACACCAGATAGTGTAGGGTGGACCATATGCAAGAGAAACAATGCTACAATAAGATCAGTCCAAGCAAGCTGTTTCTTGGGGATTTGTCTGTTATTGGTTGTTTCTGAGGAAGAGAAATAAATGGTTTAGATTCAGGTTTCACTCCTTGACTTTTTAATATGAATATTTCTTGCAAGCAGAGAGCATAGCCTGTAATCCTGTTCTTGTGATACTATCTGTATTTATATGGTACCATGACTTAAGTAATGTGTGCATGTAGGCTCCATGAGGGGGTATTCATTGGGTCAGCAGGGAATCTCAGGTGGAAGTCAATTCTTTTCAGTTCCTCCACTAAAAGTTCTTTGCAAACTTGGCTTTTAACAGATTATACCATAGACTTATTATCTTTGGATTGAGTAATTACTGAAGGAATATGTTTAAGTGCAAATAATTTATGCATCTGAATAATAGGTATTGAAGCCAGATATGTACCTCAAGAGAATGAATGGAAGGATAAACTTTGGCCTTGCATTTAAGGTATGTTACTACAGCCTCAATAAGGCAGCTAGATAGCATAGTAGATAGAATACTGGACTTGGAACCAGGAAAATAGTCATGTTACATCTCATTACTATCTTCCCGACAAAACTAGTCATTTGTTACTACTGGACTTAAACTTTACTAGCTGTGTGACTAAGCAAGTCACTTAACCCTGTTTTCTCTGTTTCCTTATTTGTAAAATGAGATGGAAAAGTTAATGGTATAGCACTCCAGTATCTTTGCCAAGAAAACCCCAACTGGGATCATGAAGAGTTGGACAAGACTAAAATGATTCAAAAACAACAAACACTCTCAAAATAATGCATCATTTTATAGGATTTAGAGAAAGAAGAGAATTTAAATGAAATATAGTTCTAACTCTTCATTGTTTAAGTGAGGAAACCAAGGCCCAGGGATGGCATATGAATGGTTCAAGAACCTTTAGGTAGAAAACAGCATTTCCCTTATTAAACCATGATATTTCCACACTAAATCCATTGACTTTTCTTTTACAGTGTCATTCTCTCATGCACTAAGATTTATTCTTGCAAGGTCCAATCATCAGTAAATCAATACTCTCTTGAAAAGGATTTAATAGCTGTGATTCAAGGAGCTTTTATAAAGAAAAGAAGAAAAGGGAAAGTCTAAGGTTGTGTTGTGTTGAAATGTGTTGTGTTTTGTCATTAACAGGTCTTTGAAGGTTAGAATCCAAAAGTGGTGTGGTCTAACTAAAAGAACCTGAAGTTTTCAAAAGGCAGACATGAGTCCTCTTCTGGGTTCTGCCGTCTTGTAGCTGTGTGTGACCTTTGTCAAGTTGTACCCCTTATATATAGTGCAAAGGGCAAATGAATTGGTATCAGAAGACCAGATTCAATACTGATTCTGCTATGTACTGTCTACATGACCTATAAAAATCACAAGCTAACCCTGGGTTATTTCCTCACTTGAAGAATGAGAAATTTGGGTTTAGATTTCCTAAATCTGTTAACTCCTCTTACTTCTTGGGCTTCAGTTTTTCCTATATTTATAATGGATATGCTGGACTAGATGATCTCTAAGTACCTTTCTAGCACCCAATCCCTGATGCTATTATTTCTAAAGTTTTTTTATGTATTAATTTCTTTAATATTATGACTACAACTTTCTCCCAGCATTACTATAGGTTCTACATTTTTTGAATAGGACTAGTGGTTTAATCTTTTTTTTTTTCTTTTGTAAGGCAATCGAGGTTAAGTGACTTGCCCAGGGTCACACACCTAGAAGTGTTAAATGTCTGAGGGCACATTTGAACTCAGGTTCTCTTGACTACAGGATCAGTGCTTTATCCACTGCACCATCTAGCTGCCTCTAACCAGCTAGATTTAAACTTTTTAAATTTAAGAAGAAACTTTCAAAAAACTTCACTTGTCAATGACTATCAACAGATTCTCTGCAACTTAAAAACTTAAAAAGTTGTAACTTAGAAATGGAGAAAGTTGTAACTTAAAATCTACTGAGAGGTTAAATGACGAACCCATGATCACACAATCAATAGATAAAAGGAACAAAAATTTGAGTCTTCTTGACAGCAAAACTAGATCTATGACACAACATTGACTCCCAACTGCACAACTGTTGCATGGTTTTCTAAGTATAGCCTTTTGATATATCATTTAATTTATTTTTGTTTATTTATTTTTGCTGAGACAATTGAAGTTAAGTGACTTGCCCAGGGTCACATAGCTAGAAAGTGTTAAGTGTCTGAGACGAGATTTGAACTCCTGACTTCAGGGCTGGTATTCTATCCACTAGCTGCCCTTTTAATTCTGTGGTATAATGATCCTATGGCAGACCATCCATGCAATGGTTGTACTTTCCATATCCCAACCCTACAGGGACAATATATATGGATATTCTTTGGTAACTTTACCAGTACTGTACACATGTTTAATTTCATAATTACTTTCTAATTCCTTAATCACCTAAGTCCCAAGCTCTAAAGGACTACAAACTTCAATATTCAATGTTAGGGATGCAAACTTCAATGTCACACTTACCGTGGCCAACAGGGAATCTAAAAAACTATCCGAAAAAACAGCACCGGTAGAGAAAGAGGTACTCAGGTGCAAGCTTGGTCCTAGGAGACCACCATGCATTCCACTGAGTTGCTCAATAAAATGAATGTTGGAAGGATTTTCTGCAAGGCAAGTAGACAAAAAGAACAGGCCAACAGGCTAGGATTAGAAACAAAGGAATTGACTCAGGAGCACCAATGTTTGTATCTGACCCTGCCAAAACATCTTACTTCAATGCCTTTGAAATGCATCTTTCTAATTCAATCTATATCCCTTAAACCCTTTTGTTTATGAAAAATATATATAGATATAGATAGGTACGTAGATAAATAGATGGGTGAATGGATGGATGGATAGACAGACAGATAGATAGATGGATAGATAGAGGGGTGTATGGATAGATAGATGGATGCATGAATGGACAGATAAATAGATATACAGATATATGGGGGCAAATAGGTGGTTGCAGTGGATAAATTGCTGGGTTTGGAGTCAGGGAGACTCATCTTCCTAAGATCAAATCTGACCTCAGATACTTCCCAGGTATGTTTCCCTAAGCAAGTTATTTAGTCCTGTTTGCTTCAGTTCCTCATCTCTAAAATGAGTTGAAGAAAGACTTGGCAAACCACTTCCGTATCTTTGCTAGGAAAACCCCAAATAACGTCATGAAGAGTAGGATATGACAAATGACTGAATTATAATTCTGCCCGCATTTATGTATTTATGTACACAGCTATATATTTTCTTTACATATGTATAGATATAGATATGTATATATAGCTCTATATAGATATACATAAATATATATATATATATGCTTATTTATAAACATGTATACAACATACTTTCTTATATTTTTAAACTATGAAGTACAGAAAGGATTCTAGTCTAGTACCCTCAAGGCTGTTGGCTACTTGACTATGAATCACACAGCATTCCATACTCTCATGCCTGAAACCAGGCTCAGAAACCCATAGTCTACCTTCCTTTCCAGCAGCTGAGAGAGGTAGCTCTCTGAAGTCAGAGTAATTTGATAAGCATAGTCTGCTGTCACAAGGTCCCTCATTTGCACTAGTCATTTTAGACTTCTCTGAAAACTGAATGCTGAAAGGAATCTCTCTTTTTTTGATTTCTCAATCAGTCTTACAATATGCTGCCAATTAAGACTTTTTAGTACATATCCACTTTAGGAAGAAGTTGTGACACAAATGGAGATAGAATTAAAGAAAAATTTAAGGGGGTGAATAGTAAGAAAGAATTTCTGTGATTAAGGGGGTTATGAGAGAATGAATGGTAATAGATAATAAGCTTCTGTACTCTATTTAGGATTAGAATATCCCAGACTCCTAGGATTACAGTGAATGCCATCATGATTCAGATTTGCTTGGGGCTTGGTATTACAGAATCACTGGTTAATTCCTCCTGATTAATTTTTAGAACTGCCCAGAAGAACTTCAAAGCCCTACCTATGGCAGAGTTTCATAGTAACAATAATGACAAATATTTATATGGCAACTTAAAATTTTCAAAAAACTTTATGTGTATTATTTTCTTACTATTACACCTGAAAATGCCATTTTAAAATACTTTGCTACCCCGTGCGTTTTTATCAGACTTAGATAAAAAGTCTGTTCCTGGGTCTGATCCTGGGCAAAATTGCGAAGCAATAGTTTGTTTTCCAAATTCCTACATCCCTGTTCTTGTACTTTTTCTTTCCTTTCCTTTTCTCTCCACTAATATCACCCCATTTCCAAATCACATCCCAAATACTATTTAGCTCCTAGTATCTTCAAATTAATTAGGACATAATACATTCAAAAACAGTATCAAGCATCTTAGAAGTATTGGATTTTACTAAAAAGACCTCAACAAATATATACCAATAACTCAACTAATGGAATGAATCTTGAAAAGCAAAATTTCAGCTATTAGAGGACTTAGAAGGGCTTTTGTAGGGCACAAGTCTCTTATGAGCACCCTTAACTTCCTTCCATAAATGTTCATTTTTTTTCTAGCAACTGAGGTCTGCCCTATTATAAAATCTCCTTGTACACAGAGATAAAAAGTTCATCCTTTTTCTTGAAGCAGGAAGAGCCAGACCATGAAGATGTTGACCTTATCTCTCAACATCAGGTTTATGATGGGCTTTTACTAGATAATGTCACCAAAGTTCTAAAATTTCAGTATGCCCCACTGCCTCTTTTCACGGTCACAGCATCTAGACAGACCATGAAGGTTTTTTTTTTTTTTTTTTAAAGATTATAGTTCTTTATCTGAGAATTACAAATAGAATCCAGGACCTCATTATATAACGACACAATAATCCTGGCTCCCATTATTCCTGTGAATACCACCTCCTTATGTATCTCCTCTCAAAAAACAAAAGGAAAAGAAAACATACTCAGTTCAGTTATGATGGGAATCCGTCTAAATTTTTCTTGAAATGTAGAATATGAGGTATGTCTAGAACACCTTTCTGTAAAAATAGGGAGCAAAAAAGAGAAAATCTGGTAAATGTGAAAACAATAACTTGAAGACTTTAAAAAATGTAAATATGCTCTAAGCACTTTTTAATGATACTATGCATGCCCCCAAATCATGTTATTTCCTATAGTTAGCTTTCTTCCTTTCTCTAGCTCTTTTTTTTCCTCTTTTGTCTCTGTCTCTGGTTGTTGCAGCTTCTTTGTAAGGTGAATTTATTTAGCTGACACTTCCAGGGATAGAGAATAAATAATTCTCTGGAGATTCCATTATTGACATCATAACAAAAACATAATTATGTTTTGTTAAATGGAAGTGCTGGGTGTCAGTTGTTACTTAGCAGCCCAACTCCCTCCCAACATTCTTTAGAATATTTTTATAGTGATTTTTCCATTATTTTTTATTTTTATTTTCCCAGTTACATATAAAAGAATATTTTTGTTATACATACACATTCATTGTTTTTACAAATATCCATATGAATCATGTTGGGAGAGAAAAATCAGGCAAAAGGGAAAACCACACACACACACACACACACACACACACACACACACACACACAACATAAAACCTAGAAGAAAAAAAATTGAATATAGCATATGTTGATTTACATTCAGTCTTCATAGTTCTCTCTCTTGATTAGAATGGCATTTTCTATCCAAGTTTATTGAGATTGCTTGGATCACTGAATTTCTGAGAAGAACCAAGGCTGTCATAGTTGATCATCACATAATCTTTTCTTTGTCTTATACAATGTTTTTCTGGTTTGTTCAGCATCAGTTTATGCTTTCTAAAATCAGCCTGTTGATTATTTTTAGTAGAATCTATCCCCCAATTAATGGGCATCTATTCATTTTCCATTTCTTTGCAACCACAAAAAGAACTGCTATAACACTTTTATATATGTTGGTCCTTTTCCCTCTTTTATTATTTATTTTGGGATGCAGACCCAGTAGTAGCACTGCTGGATCAAAGGGTATGTATGCACAGTTTTATAGCTCTTTGGGCATATTCCAAATTACTCTCCAGAATGGTTGGCTCCTTTTACAACTCCACCAGCAATGCATTAATGCTCCAGTTTTTTCACATTCCCTACAAAATTTATCATTATCTTTTCCAAGTTATCTTGGCTAATCTGAAAGATATGAAGTGGTACCTCAGAGTTGTTTTAATTTGCATGTCTCTAATCAATAGTGATTTATAATATTTTTTTCATATGAATGTAATTGGTTTTAATTTCATCAGCTGAGAATTGTTTGTTCATATCCTTTGATCATTTATCAATTGGAGAATAAATTATATTTTTATAAATTTGAATCAGCCCTTTATATATTTTATAAATGACTCCTTTATCTGAAATATTGGCTGTATTTTTTCTCATGCATTCTGCTTTCCTTCTAATATTAGCTGCATTGGTTTGTTTATGCAAACCCTTTTTAATTTAATATAATAAAATTACTCATTTTGCATTTCATAATGTTCTCTAGTTCATCTTTGATCACAAATTCCTCTGTGAGGCAAAGAGCTGATAGTAAACCATTCCTTGCTCTCCTACTTTATGTATAGTATCATTTTTTACCTAAATCATGTGCCCATTTTGACCTTATTATATTATGTGATGTGAGATGTAGGCTTATACTGGGTTTCTGATATTATTTTCCAGTTTTACCAGCAATTTTTGTCAATTAGTGAGTTCTTATTCCAGAAGCTGGAGTTGGGGATTTATCAAGTACTAGATTACTATAGTACTACAGTCATTGATTATTTTGTCATGTGTATCTAAACGTTTCCAATGCTCCACCACTATATTTCTTAGCTAGTATTAGATGGTTTCAATGACTGCTGCTTTATAATAAAGTTTTAAGTTTGTTACTGCTAAGATACTAATTTTTTTTCATGAATTCTCTTGATATTCTTGACCTTTCTTTTTTCCAGATGAATTGCTTTGATTTTTTTTTCTAGCTCTATAAAATAATTTTTGACAGTTTGGTATGGCACTGAATAAGTAGATTAATTTAGGTAGAACTGTCTTTTTAATTACATTAGCCCAGCTTAACCATGAACAATCGACATTTTTCCAATTGTTTGAATCTGATTTTGATTGTGTGAAAAATGTTTTGTAATTGTGTTCACATAGTTCTGGGGTTTGTCTTGATAGGTAAACATCCAAATATTTTTCTGCCTATTTTAAAAGGATATTTTTTTTTATCTTTTGCTACTGTATTTTGCTAGTATCATATAGAAATGCTAATGATTTGTGTGGATTTATTTATGTCCTGCGACTTTACTAAAATTGTGAATTGTTTCAAATGAATTTTTGGTTGATTCTATAGAATTCTGTAGGCATCCCACCATATAATCAGCAAAGAGTGATAGTTTTATCTTCTCATTGCTGAGTTCAATTCCTTTAATTTATTTTCTTTTCTTATTGCTTGAACCAATATTTCTAGCACAACATTGAATAATGGTGATAATCCTTGTTTCACCCCGATCTTATTGAGAATGAATTTAGCTTCTCCACATTACAGATAATTCTTGCTAATGGTTTTAGATGGATGATGCTTATCATTTAAGGAAAACTATTTATTTCTATGCTCTCTTGTGTGGTTTTTTTTTATTAGAAATGGGTGCTGTATTATGTCAATAGATTTTTCTGCCTCTATTGAGATTATCATATAATTTCTATTAGTTTTGTTATAAATATACTCAATTATGTCAATAGTTTTCCTCATATTGAACCAGCCCTGCATTCTTGGCATAAATCCCACTTGGTCAGAGTGTATTATACCGCTGATTAAAGTTGTTGTGAAAAAAATAATTAAAAAAAAAGTTGTGGTGATCTCTTTACTAATGTTTTGTTTAAAATTTTTTCATCAATATTCATTAGAGAGATTGGTCAGCAATTTTCTCTGTTTTGGCTCATCCTGTTTTAGACATTCAGCATCATATTTGTGTCATAGAAGGAATTTAATATAACGTCTTTGCCTATTTTCCCAAATAGTTTATAAAGTGTTGGAATTATTCTTTAACTGTTTGGTAGGATTCAATTGTAAATCCATTTGGCCCTGGAGAATTTTTTCTTAGGGATTTCTTTGATGACTTGTTTGATTTCTAAAATGGGGTTGTTTAAGTAATTTATTTCCTCTTCTATTTATCTGGGTAATTTATATTTTTATAAATAGTCATTCATTTCAATTCGATTTTCAGATTTTTTGGCATACAATTGAGCAAAATATCTCCTAATTATTACTTTAATTTCTTCTTCATTGGTAGTCATTTCATTCTTTTCATTTTTGATGCTGGTTATTATGTTTTTCTTTTTTCTCTCTTCTTGTTTATCTATTTTATTGATGTTTTCATACAACAAACTCTTAGTTTTTTTAAATTAGATGAATGTTTCCTTACTTTCAATTTTATCAATCTCTTCTTTGATTTTCAGAATTTCTAATTTGGTATTTAATTGGGGGGTTTTTAATTTGTTATTTTTCTATTTTTTAGCTGCATGCTCAATTGAGTGATCTTTTTTCTCTATTTTATTCATTGAACTATTTAGAGATACGAATTTTCCCCTAACTGCTTTGGCTACATCTTATAAGTTTTGGTGTATTGTCTCATCATTGTCATTCTCTTCAATGAAATTAATGATTGTTTCTATTATTTGCTGTTTGACTCACTCATTCTTTGAATTTATATTATTCATTTTCCAATTGGTTTTTAGTCTATCTTTATCTTACCTTGGTTATAATGTATTAATCACACTTGGTGATGGTGTATTATCCTACAGAGAAATTGTTGTAATCTTTTTACTAATATTTTATTTAAATCATTGCATTGATATTCATTAGGGAGATTGGTCTATATTTTTCTTTCTCTCTTTTGGCTCTTGCTGGTTTAAGTATCAGTACTATATTTGTGTCATAGAAAGATTTTGACAGGACCTGATTATCATTTCTTAAATCACAATATTATTCCATTACAATCATGTAGCAGAACTTATTTAGATTAATTAGAAATTAATAAGAAACCTTCAATTTCCAATTCTTTGCCATCACAAAAAGAGTTTCTATGAATATTTTTGTATGTAGAGAACTCTTTTCTTTTTTTTTATTTCATTAGTATACAGATCTAGTAGTTCTATTGCTGGGTTAAGGAATATATACTTTTAAAGTCCTTTGGGAATAGTTTGAAATTATTCTCTAAAATAGTTGAACAATAGTATATTAATATACCACTCCCTCCAACATTATTCTCTAGGACTTATTTTCCTTTTTTGTTGGCATATTATTCAATCTTACAGGTATGAGGTAGTATCTGAGTGTTTTTTGTTTGTTTGTTTTATTATAGCTTTTTTATTTACAAGATATATGCATGGGTAATTTTTCAGCATTGACCTTTGCAAAACTTTCGTTCCAACTTTTCCCCTCTTTCCCCACACCTCCTCCCCTAGATGGGAGGTAGATCAATACATATTAAATATGTTAAAGTATATATTAAATACAATATACATATACACATCTATACAATTATTTTGCTGCACAAGAAGAATCAAATTTTGAAATAATGTAAAATTAACCTCAGAAGGAAATAAAAAATGCAAGCAGACAAAAACAGAGGGATTGGAAATGCTATGTTGTGGTTCACACTCATTTTCCGGAGTGCTTTCGTTGGGTGTAGCTGGTTCTATTCATTATTGAACAAATGGAACTGATTTAGTTTATCTCATTGTCCATCAGAATTGATCATCATATAGTATTTTTCTTGAAGTATATAATGATCTCTTGGTACTGCTCATTTCAGTCAGCATCAGTTCATGTAAGTTTCTCCAGGCCTTTCTGTAATCTTCCTGCTTGTCATTTCTTACAGAACAATAATATCCCATAAAATTCATATAGGACAATTTATTCAGCCATTCTCCAATTGATGGGCATCCACTCAATTTCCAGTTTCTAGTCACTACAAAGAGGGCTGCCACAAATATTTTTGCACATACAGGTCCCTTTCCCTTCTTTAAGATCTCTTTGGGATATAAGCATAGTAGTAACATGGCTGGATCAAAGGGTATGTACATTTTGATAACTTTTTGAGCAAAGTTCCATATTGTTCTCCAGAATGGCTAGATGTATTCACAAGTCCACTAACAATGTATTAGTGTCCCAATTTTCCCACATCCCCTCCAACATTCAGCATTATCTTTTCCATCCTAGCCAATCTGAGAAGTGTGTAGTGGTATCTCAGAGTTGTCTTAATGTGCATTTCTCTGATTAATAATGACTTGCAGCATCTTTTCATATGGCTACAAATAGTTTCAATTTCTTCATCTGAAAATTATCTGTTCATATCCTTTGACCATTTATCAACTGGAGAATGGCTTGATTTCTTATAAATTAGAGTCAATTCTCTATATATTTTGGAAATGAGGCCTTTATCAGAACCTTTGACTGTAAAAATATTTCCCCAGTTTATTGTTTCTTTTCTAATCTTGTCTGCATTAATTTTGTTTGTACAAAAGCTTTTCAATTTGATATAATCAAAATTTTCTATTTTGTGATCAATAATGATCTCTAGTTCTTCTTTGGTGACAAATTCCTTCCTGGTCTGAGAGGTAAACTATCATATGTTCTTCTAATTTATTTATAATATCATTCTTTATGCCTAGATCATGAACCCATTTTGACCTTATCTTGGTGTACAGTATTAAGTGTAGGTTAATGACTCGATTCTGCCATACTAATTTCCAATTTTCCCAACAGCTTTTGTCAGTGAATTCTTATTCCAAAAGCTGGGGTCTTTGGGTTTGTCAAACACTAGATTAATAAAGTTAATGACTATTTTGTCCTAACCTATTCCACTGATCAACTAGTCTATTTCTTAGCCAATCAATACCAGATGGTTTTGGTTACCACTGCTTTTATAAATATAGTTTTAGATTTGGTACATCTAGGCCATCTTCATTTGATTTTTTTTTTCATTAGTTCATTAGTTCCCTTGAAAGTCTTGACCCTTTCTTCTTCCATATGAATTTTGTTATTATTGTTTTAGGTCATTAAAATAGTTTTTTTGGGAATCTGATTGGTATAGCACTACATAAATAGATTAGTTTAGGTAGTATTGTCATATTTATTATATTTGCTTGACATATCCAAGAGCACTTAATATTTTCCCAATTGGTTAAATCTGATTTTATTTGTGTGGACAGTGTTTTGTAGTTTTGCTCATATACTTCCTGATTTTCCCTTGGCAGATAGATTTCAAAATATTTTATACTTTTGGCAGTTACTTTAAATGGAATTTCTCTTTGTTTCTCTAACTGTTGGATTTTGTTAGTGATGTGTAAGAATTCTGATGATTTATGTGGCTTTATTTTGTATTCTGAAATTTTGCTAAAGTTGTAGATTATTTCTAATAGCTTTTTAGTAGAATCTCTGGGTTTTCTAAGTATACCTTCATATTATCTGCAAAGAGTGATAATTTGGTTTCCTCATTACCTACTCTAATTCCTTTAATCTCTTTCTCAACTCTTATTGCCAAGGCTAGCATTTCTAATACAATATTGAATAGTAATGGTGATAGCGAGCAACCTTGTTTCACTCCTGATCTTATTGGGAATGGTTCCAGTTTATCCCCATTACATATGATGCTTACTGATTGTTTTAAATAGATGCTACTGACTATTTTAAGGAAAAGTTCATTTTTTCCTTTACTCTCAAGTGTTTTTAGTAGGAATGGATGTTGGATTTTATCAAATGTTTTTTCTGCATTTATTGAGATGATCATATGTTTTTTGTTAATTTGGTTATTAATATGGTGAATTATGCTAATAGTTTCCCTAATATTGAACCAATGCTGCATTCCTGGTATAAATCCTACTTGGTGGTGGCGTATTATTCTGGGGATGATTTTTCCTAATATTTATAATGTTAACTTTTCTAATATCCCATTTATCTTTTTAGCTTCTTATTTGTTTTGTAGTTTGATTTATCTAATTCTGAGAGTGCAGGGTTGAGATTTTTCACTATTATAGTTTTGCTGTATATTTCTTCTTGCAACTCTCTTAACTTCTCCTTTAGGAAGTTAGATGCTATATCACTTGGTGCATATATGTTTATGAAGCATGATATTGCTTCATTGTCTATGCTACCCTTTAGCAAGATAGTTTCCTTCCTTATCTCTTAATTAGATCAATTTTTGCTTTTGCTTGATCTGAGATAAGAATGGCTACCCTTGCTTTTTTGACTTCACCTGAAGCATAATAGATTCTGCTCCAGCCTTTTATCTTTACTCTGTATGTATCACCCTGCTTTAAATGTGTTTCTTGTAAACAACATATTGTAGGGTTCTGGCTTTTGATCCAGTCTGGTATTTGCCTCCTCTTTATGGGATGAGTATTCTGAAAATTAATAAGATCGATAAAAATTCATTTGAAAAAAGACTTCTGATCTTTGCTCTAAAACAAGGCAAAAGTTATTTTGACATTGGAAGAGATCTTATAGATCATTAAGTCTAATTCTCTCATTTTCCAAATGAGGATATTGGCTCCGGATTTGATCAAGATCAAATAAACTTTAAGAGACAAAACTGAAATTTAAACTTAAGTCCTCTGATTTCAAATTCAACGCTTTTTCTGTTATATTGTTTTCTTGCCCAGGGCTCCCACAACTACCACTCCATACCAGTATTTTTTGAGCCCCTCAGCAGTCAGAATTTCTGATCTTTCTTCTCCTCCTTTTTTTAAGTTGGAAAGTCCTCAGAGAAAGCTTGTTATGCAGATTGTGCTAACTAGAAGTGTAGATATACATGATATACGAAGCATAGAGATAGATGAGAACCTAGACGTTATTGAATTTTCTTTCCTGATTTCTTCAAATTTGGGGCATTAGCTCGCTATATTTTTTCTAAAGAAATCAGGACTTATTTATTTCATGTAGTAGTTTTGAAGCACAATTATATCACATGGCCAACCAAAAGACTTTGACTGGGATCAGGCAAAAGATGATGAGATGATGGAACAGTATAGTTTTGTTTAAAATTCTTAAGATAAATTAAAAGGAGAGAAAAGATAACTATACAGAACAAGAGAAAATGAGAATTATAAATGTGTTGTTACCTTCTAGATTCTTTTTTTACTAGGCTAACCTCATAATTTCTTTGACTGCCATTTTCAACTAATGTTAGCAATTGTGATTTGTTCTTTCTCAAAAAAAAAAAAAATGGACAAAAGTGCAAGAAAAGTCACCAATCATCTTTTTAGGCCCTTCTAAAACTGGAGTGAGGAGTCTAATGCTGGGATAAGTAGAAGTACTCCAAATTTTCTTGCAGGGTATTTTTCCATGAACTATCCAGCTATATCCAAACCATGCTTCTTCCATAATGACCTACAACTCTTCTCACAGAAATCCAGCTGCTACTTTGGGGGCTTAACACTCTCTTTCTTCCAAGTCTGATTCCTTTATATATTGTCTTTTTCTATTAATGTACTCTCTTTTAAGGCAGTTGTTTGCTTTCATTCTTATTCCTAGAACTTAGAATTTAATATTCATTAATTGATTGATTAATTAATTCATTTATTTATTCACTTATTCATTCATATTTCCATTCATTCATTTAGTACTCCAAACCATACAAAACAAAGGATCTATGGGCTTCCTTGGAGCAAATGTGCTTATGAAAGAAAGGAGTATCACTCCCATAACTGTTCCTATCACAGCTTTAAGCATCTGCTGCTGATGCCAGCTGAAGGATAGGGAATGACTTACTACTTTTATTCCACTGTTCTCTGTTCAGTACCAGTTAATTTGAATATATGTCAGATCATAGCTAGGCTACATTTTCCTTATGTCAATATTTTTGCTGCAGAATAGTACACAGTACTCTACCTGAAATCTTACAGGCTGGCAGGGTGCTATTACAAGAGATTGCTTAATTGTAGATTACGACTGTACATTTAAATTTCAGTAGCATATTAAGTTGTCAGACTTAATTACCATTATATGTTTAGATTATGCCACAAATTATTTAGTTCAGTACCTAGGTTTGCCAACCTGTTCCCTTTGTGATATGACAGGGCAGTAATTAGAGCATTACAGGAAGACCTAAAATTTTCCATGCATAAGTTTGGAAGGCCTGGGCGTTGTTGCTGACCTTCAGGGAGGGCTCATAGTGAGGGCTGTAAATGCGAGCCTCCTGTATGGGCTATATTCTTGAAAATATATTGAGTAGCAGTACCCTGGTTCTCCAACTTGACTTTGGATATAAGCTAATTTCGTTGAAGACTTTGAAACCTCTACAGGTTCTCCACTTTAATTGCCCACATTCCTCCAGCCATAACCCAGAATCTGAGAAGGAAAGACAAATGAATGAGATGGGGAAAGAAGATTTTCAAAGTAAATCAGTTAGATCCAGTTGTGGGACTCAGTGCAAGGAAAGAAATCATTTACTTTCTTATCAAAAAGAAAAGACTTTTCATAATCCTTCTTTATTTTTCAGATCTATAATTTGTACACTCTCTTTCTCTTCCTCCCTCTCTCACTTCCATCCATCCTTCCTTTCTTATTTCCTTCCTTCCATCCTTCATTCTTTCCTCCCTCTTTCCTTTCTCTCTCCTTCTTTCCCTCTCTCCCTTCCTTCATTCTTTGCCTCTTTTCTTCCTTTTCCCCTTTCATTTCTTTCTCTTGATAGAACAATCTCATATTTTAATCTTATTTTAATTGTGAAAAAACAAGTACAGAATGATCTGTTGACACACTTTTACATTGAAAATACCAGATTATGCCAGACCTTAAGCTATATTATAATGCATCAGTCATCAAAACCATTTGGTACTGGCTAAGAAATAGAGTAGTCCATCTATTCTACATTAGGTTTACTGGACAAAATAGTCAATTACTACAGTAATCTAGTGTTTGACAAACCCAAAGATCCCAGCTTTTGGGATAAGAGCTCAATATATGACAAAAACTGCTGGGAAAATTGGAAACTATTATAGAAGAAATTAGGGCTCTATCCACACCTAATACCACATACCAAGATAAGATATAAATGGGTTCATGATTTAGACATAAAGAGTGATATCATAAGCAAATTAGAAGAACATAGGATAGTTTACCTCTCAGATCTGTGGAAAAGGAAGGAATTTGTGTCCAAAGAAGAACTGGAACCCATAATTGAACACCAGATAAATAATTTTGATTATATTAAGTTAAAAAGTTTTTGTACAAACAAAACTAATGCAGACAAGATCAGAAGGGAAGCAATAATTTGGGAAATTCTATTTATATTTAAGGGTTCTGATAAAGGCTTGATTTCTAAAATATATAAAGAATTGATTCAAATTTATAAGAATCCAAGCCATTCTCCAACTGATAAATGGTCAAAGGATAAGAACAGACAATTTTCAGATGAAGAAATGGAAACTATTTCTAATCATATGGGTAGGTGCTCTAAATCACTACTGATCAGAGAAATGCAAATTAAAATAACTCTGAAATACCACTACACATCTCTCAGATTGGGAAAGGTAACAGGAAAAGACAAAGACATATGTTGGAGGGGATGTGAGAAAATTGGGACACTAATACATTGTTGGTAGAGTTCTGAACAGATCCAACTATTCTTGAGAGTAATTTGGAACTATGCTCAAAAAGTTATCAAATTGTACATACTCTTTGACCCATCAGTGTTACTACTGGGCTTATATCCCAAAGAGATCTTAAAGGAGGGGAAGGGACCCACATGTGCGAAAATGTTTGTGGCAGCCCTCTTTGTAGTGGCAAGAAACTGGAAACTGAGTGGATGCCCATCAGTTGGAGAATGGCTAAATACGTTATATTGTATGAATGTTATATTGTTCTATATGAAATGATCAGCCGAATGATTTCAGAGAGTCCTGAAGAGACTTAAATGAACTGAAGCTAAGTGAAATGAGCAGAACCAGGAGATCATTATATACTGCAACAATAAGATTACATGACAATCAGTTCTGTTGAATGTGACTTTTTCCAACAATGAGATGGTTGAGCCCAGTTCCAATGATCTTGTGATGAAGAAAGCCATCTACATCCAGAGAGAGGACTATGGGAACTGAGTATGGATCATAGCATAATGTTCTTATTCTTTCTATTGTTTGCTTGCATTTTATTTTCTTACTTATTTACTTTCTTTTTTTACATCTGATTTTTCTTATGCAGCAAGAGAATTGTATACATATGCTTACATATATATATATATATATATATACATATATATATATATATATGTAAGAGAAAATCTGAAACACAAGGCTATGCAAAGGTCAGTGTTGTCAAATTATCTGTGCATATGTTTTGAAAATAAAAAAGCTTTATAAAAAATTAAAATAAAATAAAAAACCCACCAGATTATTATGTTGTTCATACAAAGTCTTTGCAAAGATGGAAGCTTCCTTCTTAGTCTCTTTGATTGGTTATAACCAAGTAACTTAAATTGTGGGGATAGTCTAAAGACCATATTTGACCTATTGCTTTCTCTTGTGTTTGTCTCTTCTTTTGATAAGACTTCTTGGCAGTTGGCATCAAATAAGAAATAATGCTAAATGTTGGGAAGCCCAACATCTTCTTCCTCCATGGCTAATATATTGTCCTCTGAATACAAATCTTGGTCCTTTGCTTTATATTCCTTCATTTTAAATGAAGGAGAATAATCTGGAGGCTATAACCTTGTGAATTCTGAAAGATAAGAGAATGAACTATAGAAGAGTTTTGCATCCAGCCCAACAATGATGCTCTGGGGAATGAGGAACCATTATTGGGACTTATGGCAGTAGCTAGGATAAAGATCCATTAAACTGGTAAGCTGTAATTGAACATGGATTTGGTAGGACCAAGTAGGAACTATATTAAAGATGAGCTCAGTGTCTTCAAGGGCTGCGGTAGTATATAAGAGAATGTATCTTTGGAGTGCTAGGAAGAATACTGGCACTTCTTTTTATACCTTCAAAGTAGTAAATATCCCTTAGGAAAATTGATATTAATTGGATCTATGGAAATGGAGTGCTAGTTAGTGCAATTGTTTTACAGCTGGGTAACACAGCAGAGGTGGGAGCTCTAACATATGGCATTAGTGAAAGATATTCTGAGTTCTCTGGAACACTGAAGGAAAGATGACTTTGTTTTGGGAGAGTCAGGCCCGAGAATATTTACTACCAAATGATACAAGTTTTGGATGAGAAGGAGGATAAGTTCTTTCGTGTCATCTTCTCTTCAACTTCTGCCAGGGGTTCTCTCCAACTCATTCATTTCTAATCTCCCAAGTCTGCAAGGACAGTAGGTCCTGCCAAGCCTGGATGATCTGTATAGTTTGAGAATTCACTTTCATTGGAAGTCTGAAGCAAGGAAAAGAGAGGGCTCTGAGAGGGTATGGGCAGCATAGGCAGAAATCCTGTTCTTTCTCCTAAGTATGAAAGGACCTTTGCAAACAATTTTGATCTCTAAGAAACTCTAAATTCTGTTCCATACAAAAATGGGTCCATTAACTTTTGAATATGAAGATTATAAGGCTGGTTATAGATTCTCTTCAAAGTCATAGATTTTCTCAAAACAAGCTAAATTCATTTGATTTTTCCATGATTTTTTTTTTTTTTTACTGAATGGAATGAACTTCAGCCACACACACATCTCTCGGGAAAATAACTTTTGTAAACTGAGTAGCTAATATTTTTATTTTAATCAAAGATTGATGTCTTAGCAATATCAATGCTATTTTTTTCTTTCAAACAGCAACATCATCAATTATGAACTATAGTGTAGGACCCTGGTACTGGGCTTATACAGACTGAGTTCAATCTTGAAGAACTTCTCAAAATTTACTCTTTGCCTCATATCCCCACCCAGTGTCTTTCTGGAGAATATCAGAGAAATAGCTATGTTCCTATCACTAGAGAGGCAGGGAAAGAGGGGCTCTCAACTCCTATAAAAGCACATAAGTTAACAGTATATATTTGATATAGGACAGTCTATATTTCACTCAACAGAAAGAATACCAAAAAAACCCCATCTATATAGAGGAGCTCATAAACATTAAGACCGAAGGTGTCAAACACACAGTAGCATAGCCTACAACATGCTTGAGTGAAGCCCAAACCAAATTAATATGTACCTGGGAAATATTTAACAAATAAATAAAAATATAATAGAATATTATAAATTATCAAACCTGGTTTCTAAGACAAAATAAGTCGAGCAGGAATCCTTCTGTACAGCTTAGTAGCCTTCTTTCTATTTGAATTTGATACCAGTGGTCTAGATAACTTTCATTCATTCCCCTGTGAATTCTATTTTCCCCTAGGGAACTGTAATTTCTTAAGACTTATAGCACCACCCTGTGGTTAATACTCAACTAGAAAAGAAATTTATCTGAGGCTCAATAAAGAGACCCTCTTTCCCAAAGAATGTACATTAAACCACAGTTTATTGAAATACCATAAGTTTGAGGTACCCTGAAACTCAGTCAGTTGATAAAGCTGATATAGAGTCAGCTTTCCCATTGGATCTTCACAGTCTGCATAATTTATAGAGTTAGCAAAGGCCAAGATCAAGGATTGCTCCTCCCACCTTATACCTCTGTCACTTGCTATTTCCCCTACCTCATGGCCATAGACCTATTCATCTTCTGTCTAATATATTTTATTTGTAAACTTGAATGGAACTTGTTCTTTTGCCTTCAGAAGATTAGGTCCAGGAACACAGAACTGTTAGGAACAAATCATCCTTTTTTTTCCCCAATGTGAAAGTTCAGGAATTCTTAGTATTCCACAACATTACTCTCACTCCTTCTCTGCAGTCTTTGGACATAAACTATTTTTTGGAAGGCTCTTTTGTTTTGAGGCCCAAATTCTCTTTATAGAATTCTTTCTCAGCTCCAGTGCTTCTTCATTTTAGCTCAAAAAAATTTAAATTTCTGGCCTTTAAATCTACTTTAATAATTTTAACCACCAAGTAGCATTGAATACCTCTTGATAGAAGATTGCTCAATTTACTCACTTATATATTCCCTTATGGGTAGAAGGACTGCACGACCAAAATCAATCCATATGGTTGAGCAGTTTTCTATGTTTTAGCACTAACTCAAAGAATCATGAAATTTGAAAATAATAGTAGGTCGTAATGGCCATCTAATCCAACTCATAGACCAAAAAAATATTCATTAGACCATATAGCAAATGCTAATAAAGCCTCTTCTTGAAAATCTCCAAAGAGATAGAACCTCAGCTGATTCTATATTTGAACAGTTTAAGCTATTAAGAAGTCCTTTCTGTGACAATAAGAACTAAAATTTCTTCTTTGCAATTTCTACTAATTTCTTCTGATTTTCTCTGAGAACAAAACATCTAATAATCTTCCACTTGAAACACCTTCCGGTATTTTAACACAATTAACATATCTCCTTTAGTCTAATTTTTTTATTTAGACCAAACATTCCTAGTTCCTTCCACCAGTTCTCATATGTCATGGGCTCAATGCCCTTCACTATTCTGGTTGCCCTTCTCTGAACTTTGTCCAGATGATTTATGTCATTTTATAACATGGTGCCTAAAACTGAACATAATATTCTAGTTGAGATTTGATGAGGGTAGAGTACAGTGGGATTATCACCTCCTTATTCCTGTAAACTATGCACTTCTGAATGAAGTCCAAAATCTCAATCATTTTTTTCTTCTGGTTGCCATATCACACTGCTGAGTCATATTGAGTTTGCCATCCAAGAAAACCCAAAGATTCTTCCAGACCAAATGCTGTCTATTTATGTAGCCTTTGTCTGTTACTTGAAAAGTTTAATGCTTTGTGCAAGAATTTACATTTATCTGTATTGAAATTTATATTATCAGATTCAAGCCAATGCTCTACCCTATCAAGATGTTTTTGGATCCTGTCATTCAGAAGATAAAAATAATACTTTCAGTTTTGTGGTCAAATTTGATGAGCACACCTATTATGCTTTTATCCAAGTCAAAAAGTACAAGCTAAGCACAGATTTCTTGGGGTATTCTACTGGTGATCTCTTTCCACACAGACAATGTGCTAATATTAATACCAACTCTAAGCCTGGACATCTAGTCAGTTTTGAATCTATCTGTTTAGATCATCTTCTACAGAATATATAGATATGACTCAATCTTTTCTACAAGAACAATGTAAAACACTTTTTCAACATTTATACTAAAAATAAGTATGTCTACAATATTTCCATTTTCTAGTGGTTTAGTAATTTTGTCAAAAAAGAAAAAAATATGTTTATCATGACTTGTAATTAATGAAACCATTCCAGCTCTTTGTAATAAAAGTTCCCTTCTTAAAAGTAGAGGAACCATAAGGTCAAAATGGGTTCATGATCTAGGCATAAAGAATGAGATGATAAATAAATTGGAAGAGCATAGGATAGTTTACCTGTCAGACCTGTGGAAAAGGGAGGAATTTATGACCAAAGAAGAACTAGAGATCACTATTGACCACAACATAGAAAATTTTGATTATATCAAACTGAAAAGTTTTTGTACAAACAAAACAAATGCAAACAAGATTAGAAGGGAAACAATAAACTGGGAAAACATTTTTACAATCAAAGGTTCGGATAAAGGCCTCATTTCCAAAATATATAGAGAACTGACCCTAATCTATAAGAAATCAAACCATTCTCCAATTGATAAATGGTCAAAGGATATGAACAGACAATTCTCAGACGAAGAAATTGAAACTATTTATAGACATATGAAAATATGCTCCAAATCATTATTAATCAGAGAAATGCAAATTAAGACAACTCTGAGATACCACTACACACCTGTCAGATTGGCTAGAATGACAGGGAAAGATAATGGGGAATGTTGGAGGGGATGTGGGAAAACAGGGACACTGATACATTGTTGGTGGAATTGTGAACACATCCAGCCATTCTGGAGAGCAATTTGGAACTATGCTCAAAAAGTTATCAAGCTGTGTATACCCTTTGATCCAGCAGTGTTTCTACTGGGCTTATACCCCAAAGAGATACTAAAGAAAGGAAAGGGACCTGTATGTGCCAAAATGTTTGTGGCCCCTGTTTGTAGTGGCTAGAAGCTGGAAAATGAAAGGATGCCCATCAATTGGAGAATGGTTGAGTAAATTGTGGTATATGAACGTTATGGAATATCATTGTTCTGTAAGGAACGACCAGCAGGATGAATACAGAGAGGACTGGCGAGACTTACATGAACTGATGCTGAGTGAAATGAGCAGAACCGGGAGATCATTATATACCTCAACAATGATACTGTTTGAGGATGTTTTCTGATGGAAGTGGACCTCTTTGATAAAGAGAGCCTTAATTAATCAAAGATGGGCAGAAGCAGCTACACCCAGAGAAAGAATACTGGGAAATGAATATAAACTGCTTGCATTTATGTTTTTCCTCCCGGGTTATTTATACCTTCTGAATTCAATTCTCCCTGTGCAACAAGAAAACTGTTTGGTTCTGCACACATATATTGTATCTAGGATATACTGCAACCCATTCAACATGTAAAGGACTCTTGCCATCTGGGGGAAGGGGTGGAGGGAGGGAGGGGAAAAATCGGAACAGAAATGAATGCAAGGGATAATGCTGTAAAAAATTACCCTGGCATGAGTTCTATCAATAAAAAATTATTAAAAAAAAAAGTAGAGGAACCATTTCTTTAGCAATCCTTTCTATTTTTTCCAGTATCCAAAATTAAGCTCATTGGTCTATGGTTGAAAGATTGGAATTATTTCTCTTTCTCTCTCTCTCTCTCTCTCTCTCTCTCTCTCTCTCTCTCTCTTTTTTTTTTTTTTTTTTTTTTTTTTTACAAATTGGAACATTTGCCCTTCTTTGATCTTGGGTAACCTCTCTTATTTCCCATGATGTTACAAAGATCACTGTCAATGTCTCAACAATGACATATACCACTTCTTTTAGTACACAAGGCTATAGATCATCTCGGGCAGGAAACTTTATCAAGAGCATCCAGGTGTTTTATTACATTTTTACTTATATTGGCTATCTGTTCCTTTTTGATTGGCTTTGTTGTGTCATTTTTAGTTTAAAGGACATTTGCTTTTGAAAAGAAAATAGAAATTATATTCAAGCAGTTTTACCTTCTTTTTCTGATAAGTCATCACTATCTTATATACTGCTAGTAAAAGTCCTATCACTTCTTTTACCCTTCTTTTACCCTTCTTTTTCCAAACTATAAACAAAACCCATGATATAGCATTTATTAAGCATCTATCAAGTGCCAGGCACTATACTAAATGCTTTACAAA
This sequence comes from Antechinus flavipes, assembly GCF_016432865.1. Taxonomy (NCBI): domain Eukaryota; kingdom Metazoa; phylum Chordata; class Mammalia; order Dasyuromorphia; family Dasyuridae; genus Antechinus; species Antechinus flavipes. The sequence goes on along the minus strand of NC_067399.1, from coordinate 129,928,864 downwards.
TATTTTCTCATTTGATTCTACCATCCTTTGGGTAGAGGCTATTATTATATCCAGTTTACAGATGATAGTAATGAAAATAGTTAACATATGTATGGCACTTACTATGTGCCAGGTACTAAGACTTTTTGAAATTCTGTCAGTTGATCCTCACAAGAACTTCCATGATAGTTGCTATTATTTTCCCATTTTATGGAAGAAGAAACTGAAGCAAAGAAAGATTACATGATTCTCCCACATTTTTACATCTAGTAAATGAGGCCAGATTTGAACTTAAATTTTCTGACAAAACAACCCCGCAACTTTTTTGTTTTCCTGAGCTTTCCTTGTCAGCCTTAATTAATTCTAAGCTTTAGCATTCCTGACACTATTTTTACAAATCATGATATACTCTTTTGTTATTCTTCTGTTGGCTGCCCTTTCTTACATTTATGCATATTTATTTTTTAAAATCTAAATTTCTTGGTGATCTCCATGCTTATTTACTTCAGTCTCTTTAGACAAATCTCATTTTTCTTGTTGTTGCAATGGTTACCCTTTGTATCTTCTGAATTTAATCCCTCTCTATCTTTCCTGTAGAACCTACTTTCCCAAAATCGCGAGTGCATGTTAAGATACTGTCCAGATTTCTTCCCCTTTGATATCATGAATTCTATTATAAAGTAGCAATCTCTTCCTTTATCTCATACACCTCTAAGATCCAATCATTTCTATCCTAATAAGATAGCTCTTCCTTATTTGTGAGAATTATATGTACCCTTTTTGGTCCCTTCATGTTCTTAAGGATTAAATTATCAATAAAAAAATGTCATTAAGTTATTAGCTGTTCTATTTACATGGATAACTGAAATACCTCGTCCCTATTATATCATGTTTCTATACCAGGTTCATGATATACTTCTCAAAGATTATTAAGTACTCCTTACCAAATAAGGGAGAGGGGCTTCTGGGAAAGTGGCACTAAAGGAGTCAATCCCAAATTATAGCTTAGAAACAAAGTAATCAATATCATCAAAATCATCATTCAATTATTCATTAAGCATTTAATATATATTAAGCAGTGTGCTACATACTAAATTGTGGAATCTAAAGAAATGGAAAATAGTATTCTTGCCCTCAAGGAGCTCACATTCTAGGGAAAAAACAACCACCAAACATCTATATATGTATAAACTATCTATCTATCTATCTATCTATCTATCTATCTATCTATCTACCTATCCATCTTAAATAGATATAGGCCCAGAGAACAAAGGCATTAGCTTAGGCAAGGATAGATGTTGTAAAGGGAGATTTCTTGCAGAAATTTGGTTTTGAGCTTAATCTTGAAGGGCTTCAGGGAAGCCAAAAGTAGAAATATATTAATATATCATTTAGGGACTAAAAAGTTTTATAAATAGTTCATATCTTTTTTATGCCATGTCCTTTACATAGTGAATCTTTTGCCTCTTTTTGTATGCACAACACAGTATATACATAGTGCCTAGAATATGGTAATCTTGATTGATTGATGGAATATTCTTCATTTCTGCCTTCTGACTTCCCTAGCTCCCTTCAGTTCCCAGTTAAAACGTCACCCTGTATAGGAAATAAAGCTCAATCTGTCTTCAGTTCTTCCTTCCTTCTCTTGATTATTTCCATACTTATCTTGTGTACAGCTTGTTTGTACACAAAACTTTGGAAATAGTTCACACTAAAAAAGAGAAAATGTCCCCTCTCTCAATTTATTGTCAAAAGGGTTGTCCATAGTTTGCTTTGGGAGATTTTTTTTTTTCAAAATCAAAATAAAGGTCTCGTATTTAGTCTTGTTAGATTGAGTAGGATATTCCTGATCTTACCATTTTTTACTACACTTTATTTAGTAGCTCTAATACTGCTGGGACTCCAATACTGTGGAGTCCCATGTATATTCAAGATAATTTTTTAGTAAATGTGTAATGCATTTCTAGTTTCTTCTTAATAGGAAAGAATGGATGAAGCTCAAAAAATAGGTGAACATGTGCAAAAATGTTTGTGGCAGCCCTCTTTGTAGTGGCAAGAAACTGGAAACTGAATGGATGCCCATCAATTGGAGAATGGCTGAATAAATTATGATATATGAATGTTATGGAATATTATTATTCTGTAAGAAACGACCAGCAGGATGATTTCAGAGAGGACTGGCGAGACTTACATGAACTGATGCTGAGTGAAATGAGCAGAACCAGGAGATCATCATACACTTCAGCAACAATATTATATGATGATCAATTTTGATTGACATGGCTCTCTTTTACAATGAGATGATTCAAACCAGTTGCATTTGTTCAGTGATGAAGAGAGCCACCTACACCCAGAGAGAGAACCATGGAAACAGTGTGGAACACAGCATAGCATTCTCACTTGCTGTTGTTTGCTTGCATTTTGTTTTCTTTCTCAGTTTTTCTTTTTCTTCCTTCTTGATCTGATTTTTCTTGTGCAACAATTTTTGAGGGCTCATTATTCTTTCAGTCATATTTTTACCTTGCCTCAAAGTTTTAGACCTCACCTTTATTTCTCTTTATTAACCTTCTTTCCATGGAAATCTGAAGCCTCACCTTCTATTTTTTATCTCTCTGTCTCTCTTTTTTATTAAAGGTTTTATTAAGCAAATGCATTGGTAATTTTTCCAACATTGACACTTGCATAACCTTTTGTTCCAAATTCAACAAATTTTTAATGTTCCTGTGTCCATTACATACACATGGGTGCATGTGAAGAAGAAGAAACTGAAATAAGAACTAATACTGCCATTCTTGTTTCCATATCCCAAGCTTAATGTAATCCAAGAGTCTCCACACCTATTTTCAAGCATTTCTCAAAGCCCAGTAAAGCACCTTTTCATTCCACTTAAGGCAGCAATAATGAGGCTACAGATGATATTATTTACCCTATTTCATTGCATTTTTAACAGAATCTCAGAACTAGAAAAGACTTCAAGGCCATCTTGTTTGATGTCCTACAGAATGTCAGAATCTCTTCTCTAATATCCTTTCTGGACTATCTAATCTCTACTTGAAGATTTCCAGATCCAGGAAAATAATTACCCTGGTAGTTCAAATCTTGAGATTTGTCAATTTACAAGAGTGCAAGATACGAGGATGCTCAAAAGGATGGCTACAGAGAGAAAAGAGAGATCTTAGTAGATACAAATTATATTAAGCATTATCATCCTTTGTAAAAGGTATGAGCCTGAGATGTCATTGTTCACATGCCTATGGAAAAGTAACCATTTAGATTTATTTGCATTTTATTTTATACCTAAAGACAAAAACAAAATACTAATTAAAAACAACAATATTTAGGGGAGGAGGAAGGCAGAAGAGAGGGAGAAATTGGAATACAAGGTTTTGCAAGGGTTAATGTTGAAAAATTATCCATGCATATCTTTTGAAAATTAAAAAGCTTTAACAAAACAACAACAACAACAACAACATTGTATATTTCCACAAATATTCCAGCAAGAAATCACAATTACCTATTGCTCAAATCAAATGATGTGTTTTGATGTTCCTTATAAAGAAAAGAGATATGAAAATATTTTGAAGTATTAAATGTACCTTAGAAAGACTGTACCTCAGATCTTATTTCCTAGCAAGATATCCTTTTCCATGTTCCAAGAGCTCCATATTATAATAACAGAATAGAAAGTTACTAACATTTAACTCAGATAAAAAGTAACTTTAAATTGTCCCCAAAGGAAGGAAATATTATGGAATATTACACTGAATACTACTACCATTTTTACTCTTGATGATGTTCCATAGGACTTAAGTAGCGACTATTTTAGAATCTTAACTATTGAAAAGAGCTATGAAGTTTTCAAGTTCAGCTTCCTTCTTTCAGATCACTTTTCTGCTTTAAAGAAGGATTTGCTTTCTTTTCTGTCTTCCTTTTTAGGAGAAATCTTACCTGATGTGTCGTGGTTTGACTGATTGCTAGAGACTCTAAGAGAACCAATATTGAGAGTAGCCAGGATAGACTCAGCATCGACCAAAGTTTGGTCACTTGATAGCTTAGATTGGTTGGACAGGATCGCACACATTGAACATTCTTGAATGTTGGCTGCAATTAGGTCTCCAGGATAGAGAGCAGATCCCTGCATGGAAATAGAAAGGGAGGAAAGAGACTAGGTTAGAAGTTAGGCAGTTACCTAGTTACCTAATCTTGTGGATGATAATGAAAGGAAAACCTAAAAAAAATAAAGGCATATTTACCCTAATTCTCAATTACCTAATTCTCAAGGCTCAGTCCTGAATGTGACTTAATCCTGAAGTCAGTCAATCAGCAAGTATTTATTGAGTGTTTATATTGTCTCTAGCACTGTTAAGTATTGGGGATATAAATGCAAGAAAAAAGAAAGACAGCCCCCTCCCTCAGTGAGCTTAATGGGGTCAGACATCACATTAAAAGGAACTGAAGAGAGTAAAAGTGGGGGAAGAATAGAGAAGAATATGTATACATTAACAATCAGTTACTTGAGAGTTGGCCAAGGAAGCAATTAATATAGGGTCCTAAAAATTCCTATATAATGGTGAAATATGACAATTTAAGTAAGTTAAAGAGTAAGACAGATTTAGAGGTGAAGCAAACTTTTGATTTGATTCTTTCATTTTACAGACAAGGAAATAGAAACCAAGAAAGTGGAAATAATAGGCCCAAACTTTCAGTCAATAAATAACAATAAGAATCAGAATTGAGATTTGGACCCAGGTTCTCTGACTCTGGATGCAGTATCCTTTCCACTGTATCAATAATGCCTACTAGAATTGAAAGTCCTTCATGAACAATTTTTGAGAGATTTCTTTCTTCCACTTTCTATTGCAAGGGTAGAAAAGCACATGGGGAGAAAATAAATTTGGCTGTGTATTGAGATCCATGTCTAAATCATGAAAATGTGTCCTTCCTTCCTTCCTTCCTACTTATGGATTTACCATGGCCCAGACATGTTGGAGGAATTCTTTATGCGTAACCAGGCTGGTTTTCAGGAGGCAGTCTAGTCTTAGAGCCAGAAGATTAGATTTAGAATCTTAGTTCTTTCACTCACTATGTGTCCAAGCTTTGGCTTGACCTCTTAAGACCTTGATTTACTCATAACCAAAATGAGAGTTGAACTCAGCAGAGCTTAGGATCCTTTCCAACTCTCTATTATCCTCCAAGGATAAACACATAGTTCATCAGCATCTCTGCAAAGTCAGCAATAATCTTTTTATTGCTAAATCCAATCACCTTTGTTAAGTCTTAAATCCTCTTGACTTCTCTAGAGCATTTGATATTATTAAGAACCATTCCTTCTGGATACTCTATACTATAATTCTGGTATGATTCTCTTCCTATCAGTTAGGCTGATTCCTCCTTGCTAAATCATCATCCATGTCTTGCTTCTTCAAGTATCTGTTCAAATCATATGTTGTTCAAGGAATATTTCTTAATACCTCCAGTTTTTTTTCCACCTTAAATTTGCATTTCTTTAATCAATAGCCTAATACCTCTACTTGCAGCTTCCCTTTACCAATCACTATATATTTTTTGAGGGGGGTGGTATAACCTTTAATCATCTTGAAGAACCTTTAAGAAAGAACTCAGGATTACCTTAGTTGCATGACCAGATATTAGAAATAGACTATTTTAAAGGATTTTATATAAGTCATTATATTTTTGTATCTGCTTTATTTTTCTTACAAGATCAGACTGTGATTACCATCAAGCCATCACCTATGTTATATTTTTATATCTCTCTCGCGCTGATTAGTACAGTCCCTTATATACAATAGACACTTTTAAAAAGCCTCAAAGGTCTTGTAATATTTGCTAAAGTTTGAATGCAAATATAAAAATACAATAATACTACATTAATAGTAAATCTATGGATTGTGACATACCACTGAAGAGAACATACACATTAATGAGAAAATAGATACACAAAATCTATTTCTGAAAAGCTCAAAGACTTTAATAACGCTAATTAAATAAAAATAACATGAAATTACATTGACATAAACACTTTAAGGTTTACCAAAGTCTTTCTTCCTAATTATTGTGAAGTTCTTTTTTCTTTTTTGTTTCATTATTCATATTGTTATAAATTTTTTATTCAAATTTTGACCCTCTTTATAGATAAGAAAATCTTGTTATCAAGAGGGGCCAATTCATGCTCAGATTTTTCCATCATTTTACAATCAGCATTGCAACAATGAAAAGACCACCTCTACTTCCTCCCCCTACATTCATACTTACTGGGAGGATGTACAGCTTGGGAAAATGTCTTAGGAATCTCCATTCTCTTTGCAGGTAATCCAAAGCCCCAATGAACACAATGTCCTTCAGTTCTTTGAAGGTATAGTTACTGGTTCTTAAGGGCATCACAAAATTCCGAAGGCCCAACAGAGGTGATTGAGAATCTCCAAAGACACAGACAACAATATGATTCTGAAATTTTACAGCATCAAGTTCAATATGTTTCTAAAAGAGAAACAACCCAAAGAAAAAATGAGAAGTTTTCTTTTTTAAATCCCCAAAGATACCATTTCTAGAAATTATAGAATGAATTTCCTACAAGTATACCCTTTTTTTCTGTTCCTCTTCCATAATTAAATTTGTCTTGGCTTAAATCTCTGCCTGTCTTGAATATGACATTAAGGCAAGAGTGGGTTCTGCTATGATAAATACTATCAAGTTCTAAAATTTGGATTAGGTAAATGATCAACATCACTGAGATGAAATTCACAGAACCACTAAGTACCACATAAAGATCCTTTTGGGCTGCAAATTGACTAAGAAACACACATATTAACATCATCGATATTCTATTGAATGTTTTTTTTTAATATTTTCCTATTACTTTTTAATCTAGTTCACTAATGTTATAACTCAGGAATGTTACAACTGTGTTTAACACTTCTGGGCCTACTTGTTCATGTGTATTCATATATTCACTGGGAGATAGTTAAGTGGTACAGTTGGTATCACACTGGATTGGAGTCAGGGAGACTTAAATTCAAATTAGGCCTCAGACAATTGCTACCTGTGTGACACTGGGTAAGCCCCTCAACCCTTCTCTACCTAAATTTCCTTCCCAATAAAGTTGGGATAATAATAGCATCTACGTCTCAGGATTGTTGTGAGAACTTAGTGAAATAATATTTTTAATGTTCTTTCCCAGGTTTAAAATGCTGTCTAAATGGGAGCTATTACTATTATTTAACTCATCCTTTTCTATATTATAAGCTTGTTAATGTCAAGGATCATGTTTTTTCTTATCTAAATTTAATATTTTTTTCAAAATTATTACAGTACACAATATACATTAATCTCTTAGTAAATGTTTATTACATTGTACTGTCTTTTAAAAACCTCAATCTAATACCTTGTGTAAAATGCTAAAAGATAACTAAGAGGGGTGGAAGATAAAATACACTGCCTGTCTGAGGTGGGTCTACTATCCCTTGGAACTCAGATCAGTATTCTCTAATTGTATAGCCTTCAGTGTATATCATGACTCATAAAAGTGCCTGGAGTTTCAGAGCTGATGTCAGTTATTTGGAAGTCATAAAAGACAAGGTGGTACAAAAGAAAAAGGTTTCTGTACAGGTACAAATTTCTGCTGTCATAGGAGGAGTATTTAGGATCTCTGGTCCTCAGTTTTTCCATATGTAAAATGAAGGACATGGTGAATGAACTCCCTGGATCTGGAACTCCTAGGAAAGTCCCTTTTGACAGTTCTCCACTGTATTGCATGTTCGGCTACTAAGTGAGGGAGGTGGAGGAAAAGTCAGGGACTGAGGCCTTGGAAGCAGATATTTCAACCAAATGGAACATGTCAAATTAGCATTAGTGCTAAATAAAACTGCCATTAAAGAGCTCCCCCTATATACTCTGCAAAAGGAAACATAAGCGTGTTGTCTGGGGGGTCCACCATGAATGATCCGAATTTTAAACAAATCTATTTAAAAATTGTTTTTAGCTAAGCAGATTAGTTTTAAGTTGAATAATGAAGCCTCTAATGCTATTTAATGTAACATGCCTGAAGTCCAACAATTACTCTTCTGAATAGAACTAAACAATTAGAAACAAGATGCATGGCACAGGGTATTAATAGGCACAGCTAGAGATGCTTCCCAAGAGAAGCTGTGGGACAAAGCTGTTTCTTAGCATGAAGAGCAGCCCTGGATTTGAAATTATAGGAGTTAAGTTTGAGATCTGGTTTTGAAGTTAACTGTCTGTGTGACTAGGGCTAACCACCTCTCTGGGTGTTGGCTTCCTCATATAAAATGATAGGAGTTTAATTAGATGTCACTAAAGTTATTATCTAATTCTCAATGCTAACCTCCAGTGAACTGAAAATAATAATGCTTTGTGAATGGAAGTATAATTGTATTTTTTCAGGATTAAAAGTCTTTCTTCCCCACCTCTTGCCCCTTTCCCCTATAGGGATAGGGTGGTAAAATGCATAGCATTTTGAGGTTGAAGTCCAGAAAACTTTGGTTGTAGTCCTGCCTTTGATGCATACATACTAGCTGTGTGGAATTCTAAAAGCCACTGTCTCTCTCTTCCTGAAGCAACTGTATATTCTAAAGCTAAAATGGATTGCAGACTACATTAGTGAAGGGAATTCCTATACTCTAAATTCCTCAGAATAACAAAATCATGGATTTTCCAAATAGTCCAAACATAAGAATGCTCAAACTCAGATAGATTCATAGATCGTTAGATACCAATGTATTTATCTATAGATATAGATACAGACATAGATATGTTTGGAGGAAGAGTTTCTGTTGACCCCAGGATAATCACTTAAGAGTTCACTTAGCATAATCCTCTAATTGTGTAGATAAGGAAACTCAATCTCATTGACATGGCCACTTCAACCAAAGCCAAACAATCCATGCCATATTTAGAAAAATAAGTAGATCTATTATAATTCTATGTACATTTGCACATCAAAAATCTCCAAAGAGGTTTTAGAATCTCTTTCTAACATCTCACAGTACAATTTTCACACCACAAATTCAATAAACAAGAGCTCACATTATTATTATTATTATCATTCTAGTAGTATGGATTTTCTCACAAGTTTGCTCACTGCTATCATCCAAGAGAGGTGTTTTTATACTAAGATCAGTTCATTAGAAGGCCCTGTGCAGAAGCTGATCTACTTGTAAGGAATGTTGTCATGGCTATCCTTTTGTGGGGGATTGGTTGGACAAGATTTCTTTAAACTCTGAAATTCTATACTCTATGATTCCCATCATATAGATTAGAAAGCAGATGTTTAGAGAGGGTTCAAGGGCTTGTCCAGTGTTCATAAAGTTCAGCCATATCTAAAAAGGGACATAACTGTTTCAGATTTGATTGCTCTTCCTGTTATAGAATTCCCATTATTAGCCTCTTGGATTCTTTTGTTCTACAATGAATTGCCCAACTTTCCCACTGAAAGCATGCTTGATTTCCTTCTCAAAGGAAATTTCTTTTGCTTAGTTTGGAATGAGACAATTATTTGCAAAAATGATTAGTCTCAGTCCCCCTGTGTTCCAATTGATACTACAGCTTGGAAGATTCCCTAGTTTTGATCCAATATTGGTTAAACTCTTGAAAAACTGGATCTTCTCCTTGACACAACAATGGCATCAAGGCACAGGAATGCGCCGTGTGTGTGTGTGTGTGTGTGTGTGTGTGTGTGTGTGTGTGTAGTATAATGAATATAATGTAGTATAGTGAAAACACACATACACACCCATACACACACACACACACACACACACACACACACACAAACACACGTGCCTATCTATATGTTTCTTAAATAGTATAAACTAACTGTATATGTCAAATAGATCTTGTTATAAAAACACCAAAAGTTTGGTTTACAACTAGTCACAGATGAAATAGCTATGCAAGGAAAAGTTCTATAATTCATTTATATTAATCATATCATACTTTAGTTTCTGCTGCTTGGAAATGAATTATGAAGGGAATCCACAAAACAAGCATCATAATTGGTATGACGCCAAAAGATCCTATAAGTCTTAGCTGTAAATGATCCTAAAGGTCATCTAGTCTGATTTTTCTTTTTACATAGAAGGAAATTGAGGCAAAGAAAAAAAGTGGTAAATTGCTCAAGTACACAAGTAGGATCATTTAAAACATTTTCCATGATCTCAGACTGATTTTAAGGCAAGATGGTAATGCATACTTGATTGGAAGGCATACTTAAGAAACTCAATAAATGAAAATCTAGACTGAGAAAACATACAATTAGGAAGTGTAGATGTGTATGTGCCATTATAAAAATGACAATAATAATGCTGCTTCATTATACAGAAGAACAGGCTGCAGGATTATTTTAAAGAGTGAGCTCCCTTAGTACATTAGAATTGATTGACTTCACAAATTTTTAAATATCTCTTTAGGAACACATTTACTTGATAAACCAGGTCATTTGATATTAATTCAGCTTGAAATCTAAGTCACATTTTAGAAAAAAGGAGGGGATCAGGGGCACATGGCACATGCTTATAATCTCTGCTTCTGGAGTAGACTGAATGTAATGACTAGCTGGAGTTTAAGATTTCTGATCTCTCCTAGGGCTAAGACCAATTGCATTTTCTCTATGTTTAGCATCAATATAGTGAACCTTCAGTGAAAAAGGACACATAAAAGACACATAGATACTGTCCTGGATCTACAATGAAGCTGGTCAAAGCTTCCATATTAATCTGTATTGTGAATGAACCCATGATTGGTGATACACTTTCAACCTAGACAAGATAAAAATCCTTAGTTTCAAATAAGTGAGTGGGGCTGGAATGTTAGAGAAGTAGGGAAGGCAATAGGGTTTTGTTGCACAAGTACCTACCAGAATTACATTTTCCAGGGGGACTGATTTACACCAGTGAAACATGCCACTGTTATCAAAAAGGTCGTTTTTCATATCACTCTCCAACGTCGACAGATCCCTAAGCAGAAACAGTAGAGAATTAATATTATAATTTTCTAGGGACTTCCCACAAAAATTCTAGCATGACAAATTCCAATTTAGCTCTGCTTTCTGGAGAAGTCCTTCAGGAATGAGGAATAGTCCAAAGAAACAAAGAGAAAATACCAATTAGCTCTCCTATTCTTTCCAAAACCATATAAGAAACAGCCTAAAAACTGTGGACATCTTTGAAGAGGCTATGGGCAATTTCATGTGTAGGAGTGCTAGGAAAACTAGATCTCAAACCAACATAATCTCCACATTGAGATTGGGAGAGGGACCTGAAGCCAGTGAATTTCTCTGTCGTCTGAACCAGGAACTGATAGCAGGACATGGGCAATCTCCTTATTTTGACCAAATAGTTGACGTCTACATTAGTAAAAATACAAAGAGAATGTCCAAGATCAATTTGATTTCCAATTGAAAAACTGTCAGGAAACAGGGGCTAATATTGCTGCCTATAGCAATAGGCAAGTCCAGATTTCAGCTCTAGGTTCAATTCTGTGTCTCAAGTCACAAAGTAGAGAGGAAGCAGGTTCTGGGCCAAACTGACTTGGCAAACAGGCCAAGAGTGAAAGAAGTCAGACCAGAACCTGGCCTTCTAATCCAAAATGACATCCGTACTATATGGAGTGAGGGAGGAGATAGTTACAGTCACTTTTTCTCAAGACTGTCAGAGGAAGTTAAAAAAAAAGCATCTGGTATGAATGACAGATAAGTGGAACAGTGGGTAGAGTTCTGAGCTTGAGTCAGGAAGACCTGAATTAAAATTCCATTTCAGTCCCTTATTAACTGTGACAATGATTAAGTGGTTAATGATTAAGACACACCACTTAAACTTTGTTGATTTTTTTTTTTCAGTTTCTTCATCTGTGAAATTTGGATAGTAACATCACCTACCTCCCAGGGTTGTTGTGAAAATCAGATAAGATAATAATTATAAAGTGGTTAGCATATTACCTGGCACTATATAAATTATATAGACACTAGCTATTATTAGTTATTATGTCTTGATCCATGAATTGAGGTAAAAGACAAGTCTAATATAAAGAAGAAATTAGGTAAAATATTTCCAAGGGGGAAAAAAGTCTCAAAAGAAGAAAATAACTCAAGCAATTGGAAATAGAATCTCAGAAAAAAGGATCATCCAGAAAGATCACATGAGTGATTAAAAAGTGAAAAGAGAACTGAAGAGATAAAGAGTGAAATGAGAGAATTGAAAGGAAACTGACTGAAATTCGAAAATGTTGCCCTAGTAGTGAAAGCTCTAAAAATAGAATACTCTTTAACATAAAGCAATAATTTTATGATAAAACAGTAAAAATATTGCAAATATGAGAAAACACTAAGTATTTAGCATCACACAAAATTATATAGAAATTATTATTAAAAAAAGAAAATATTGGAGTATATTATATTCAGGGATATACTAGAAACAGATATTATTGGCTTCTCACTATACAGTTAATCTGTTGTAACACATTGTCATTTTCTACCTCTACAACATCCATGTATCCCCTTCTTTTTGCTCACAAATTACCTCATCATCTCTCATTTGAATTGTTACCAGAGCTATGTAACTGGTCTCTTTTTTTCAAGTCTCTCCCTACTCAGTTCTCCACTGAGTTGTTGAGTTGATTTTACTTAGGTGTATTTTTGACCATACCGCTTCTCCTTTCCCTCAACTATCTCATTATCCTATTCCTTGATCTCTAAGTCCCATGGTTTTTTGCTGCCTTTGCTGGTCATTGTCCTTCATGCTCAAAGAGGAACAAGATGTCACCATCATGTTAGAATCTAAATTTCTGACTGTGACAATATAAACTCAGAAAGTCCTACCACAGTTCAGGCACCAATAGTCTATATGAACATTAGGAGTAAATTTGTGCATCTCCCTTTTCTTTTGAGCTACTATAATTCCATTTGTGTCATAGAACAAAGCACATGACCTTCTTTCATTGGGCTCACCATACTAAGCAGACCTGTGATGGGTCTCTCATATCTCACAATTTATTCCAAAGTTCTTCAGGAAAATCTTGACAGTGTCCTTGTGTTATTGTTTCAGTCTTCTGTGTAATCTCTTGTCTCGTGAGCTCTCTATAAAAATCTCTTTTAGGTAAATATACATGTGATATTCAAACAACATGGCCAGTCTATTGGACTTGTGCTCTCTGCAGGTGAGTTTGAATGCATGGCAGTTCTGCCCAAGAATGGACCTCAGGAACTTATCTTGCCAAGTGACCTTCAGAATCTTCCAAAGACAATTCCGTTTCTATGATTCAGTTTCCTGACATGTCATGGATATACTGTCCAGATTTCACAGGCGTAGAACAATGAGGTCATTGCAACAGTTCTGCAGTCCTTCAATTGGTTAGGCAGTCTAATACCTCTTCTCTCACCCACTTTCTTTTAGAGTCTCCCAAACACTGAGCTAGCTTTGGCATTATATGCATCCACTTCATCATCAATGTGGACATGCCTGGAAAGTATGCTACCAAGGTAAGTGAACTTATCCACAGCATTCAAACTCTCTCCATTTGCTATCACCAATGGTTCCACATATGGATGGTGCAGTGCTAGCAGGAAACGAAGTTTCCTTGGTGTTGATTCTTAGGTCAAACAAAGCACAAGTGGCAGAGAACTGATCGATACTGTTTCATCTCAGCCTTAGTCTGCAATGATAGCTGCACACTTTAATATCAGGTTATTCCAAATTAAATAATTTCCCATCTCTGCAGTAACTGACCTGATGTCATTTTTATCTTCACTAAAGGCATCAGAAAATATCACAGAACATATGCTAAAAAGCATGGGAGCAAGCACATAGTCTTGCTTCATTCTATTGGTGACTGGGAAAGCACAAGAGCATTGTCTATAGGCACACATGCTATCATGTAACTGACATACAATACTATTAATGAACTTCTCCATGCAACCAAGAAGACCTTGTCCACATCAATGAATTTTGTCTATAGAGCTTTGTTTGCTCCTGGCATTTCTGCTGAAGGTGTCAGGCAGCAAGCACCATATCCACTGTTAATCACCCCTTTTGAAAACCACATTAGCTCTTGGATAGATGACTAGCTTCCTGATGAAAGATGAGCCTTTTAAAACCAACTCTGGCTAGAATCTTGCCAGCAATGACTAAGAGAGAAGACATCCCTTGTCCCCTTGAATGTCCTTAAATAGCTTATTTTCTTTTTCAGGATTCTTTGCCACATCCAGGATCAAATGTAAACTTCTGTGATGGACATTTAAAGTTCTTCAAAACCTTTTCACTTTTTCCTCATGTTATTTCCCTTCATGTATTTTATGATCTAGCTATGATGTAGTGGCTATGCATTCCACTTGACATCTCTGCTTTAGTTTCAGTGGCCTCCATGATTGTTTGTTTTTTTTTGCCTCCTCACATTTCTTTAATTTCCCTTAATTCCTTTAGGACTAGAATCAAATACCACCCTGTGCAGGAGGCATTTTTTTAGTGTCCCCAAATTCTAGTGCCGTTTTCTAATAGAGATATTTTATATATTCTTAGTCATCTCCCCAACAGAATGTAAGCTCTCTGAGGCAAGCAACTGATTTTGCCTTTGAATCCCCAGGGCTTAGTACGTGTTGTGGTGAATAGTAAGTGATTTTTTAAATTTTTAATAAATTTATTTATTTTAATACATATTACTTTATGAATCATGTTAGAAAAGAAAAGTCAGAATAAAAGGGGAAAAAAAAACATGAGAGAGGAAAAAAAAAACAGAAAAAAGAAGTGAACATAGCATGAATTGATTTACATTAACTAGTTCTTTTTCTGTATGCAGATGGCATTTTCTGTCCAAAGTCTATTGGCATTGCTTTGGATCACTGAACCATTGAGAAGAACCAAGTCTTTCATAGTTGCTGATTGCCCATTCTTGCTGTAATTGTGTATAATGTATTCCTGGTTTTGCTTGTTTAATTCAGCATCATCCAAGCCTTTCTATAATCAGCTGTTTCATTATTTTTATAGAACAATAATATTCCATTACCTTCATGTATCACAGCTTATTCAGTCATTCCCCAATTAATGGGCATCTACTCATTTTCTCATTCTTTGCCACCACAGAAATAACTTCTACAAACATATTTGCACATGTGGGACCTTTTCCCTCCTTTATAGTTTCCTTGATATGGGACCTTTTCCTCCTTTATAGTTTCTTTGGTATAGAGAACCAGTAGTGACACTGCTGGTCAAAGGGTATGCACAGTTTTATAGCCCTGTGGCAATAGTTCCAAATTTCTCTTCAGAATGATTGGATCATTTCACAACTCCACCAACAATGAATTATCCAAATCCCTCCAACATTTATTATTATCTTTCCCTATCACTTTAGCTAATCTGAGAGGTGTGAGGTAATATGGATTATTCAATAAATGTGTTCATTGACTGATTAGAGGATGGAATAAAAGAAGGGATCATGGGAAATGATGTTTTGTGGATGTAAAATGAGAAGGAAAGAAAAGGGAGCTTACCAAAAAATATCCTTAATTTTTTTTCAGGAAATTATCAAGCAAGGTCTTCAGGCAAGAGATTATAGGAGATTAAAGAATACAAGAGAATGGTGAGACTTAAAGAATTATTAATCATTAAAATGAACAACTTAATGCTTCTAATAAGAAATGGCAATCATTGTTTCACTGAAAACAATTTATTAGGTAAGATGCATAAAAGAGAGAAGCCAGGAAATGGCACTGAACTTAAAGGTACAATATATTAGTAAAATACTATGGAAGCTAAATACATAGTCACTAAATTTTATATCTAAATACTTAAAGGAAAAGATAATCAAACTATAGAAAGGAAAAAAATAGTAAAACAATGATTGAAGGGGGCTATAATATTCCTTTTCAGATTTAGATACATTTAATTTTTTTAAAAAAAGATAATTTTATAATCAGGATAAAATGATAATTATATAGTAAATTCTATAATCATTAAAAATGAATTCTATTAAATTCATAAATGAATTCCATCATCATTAAAAAGGAAACAACTCAAGTATTATATAAATTATTAAAAAATAAAAAAGCCATCTTATTAAATGTCAATGAGACAAACAGCATTCTGATACTCAAATTAGTTCCTGGTACAGAAAAAGAAAACTTTAGTTAATCTATCTATAGAGAGTATTGATGCAAAAATATTGATGAAATATTAACAAAAAAGTCTATAGCAACATATTTAAAAGATTATGTTAGGATGTAAAGTGGACTTAAAGTTAAGAAAACAACACTTAAAGTCAGTTTACAATAAAACAATTCACCAAATCCAAAGATTATATAAAAATGTGGAAAGAGGTTTTAAAAAATTTTACAGGATATAAAATTCATTTATAATTTGAAAATAACCCAGAAAGGCATAGGAATGAACAGACCTTTTCTTAATATGGCAAATGTTATATTTCTTAAACAAAGAATCAGAATTTTCTATATACACATCAAGAAAGACTTTTCCAATAGGATTGGGGATAAAGCAAGTGCATTTATTGTAACTTTCTATAGTGTCTCAAAAATGATAGTTATAGAAATAAGTGAAGAAAAATAAATTAAGAAAATAAAAAATAGGCAAAAAAAGCAAATTTATCATTCACTTAGAGATCTCTAGAAAGTAAACTAAAATTAATTGAGGTGATTAATAACTCCAAGAAACTAGATATAACATAAACCTATGAAGCCATCAGCCTTCCCATACTTAATAATTCCTTAGCAAGAGTACTGGAAAGAATTACATTCAAAATTACTTAAAAATATATAAAATATCTTGGAGTATGTCTACCCTAAAAATACATCAAGGACTTAAGAAATAAATAGAAAGGTTACTTTATAGAATTAAAAGATTGAAATAAGTAATAGGAAATATAGTTGGACTATACTAATATAAAATATTTAATAAAGTTTTATTTAACTTAGTAGTTTTACTACCATAGCAATTAAACTACCAAGGTGTTACTTTTTAAACCAGGAAATAATTCAATTGGAAAAAATTCAAGGTTAATAATAAAAGAAAGAAAAAAGTGAAGAGGCCACAGGAATATCAGATCTAAATCTATCCTATAATACAGCAAAATTAAATTTTTTTGTTTGATAATTCTGAAACTTAGCTACAATATTCCTTGGCAGCTTTCTTCCCTTTTTGGGTGGGTGTTGCCAAGTCATGCATGATGCTACGGTTTAGAGATTCACAATTTGTCTTCTGTAGTTGCTTTGGAGATCTCACAGTTAATTTGCTGATTCACTGACTTCTGAATCAGGAAAGAGTAGTAATTGCTGCTGGATTGAGTATGAGCCTCTTATTAGATTCCCCTGGGAGACTGGAGGCCACTTTGCTCTGGGTCCCTGAGGTACACCTAGGTGTGGCCACTTTCCTCCCCTTGCCTGATTGAAAGACATCTTTTCTGAAGTTCTTCTAAAATATCTTCTGGTGGAAATTTGTTACAGTCCAAATATTTGTGAGTTCTGTCTCTCTGAAACTCATTCAGAGACTTGATCTGGTATTGATTTTAGGGAAGCCAGAAAGAGATTAGACATTTACCTGTCCATTCTCTGCTGTCTTGGTTCTGCCCTCCAAATTTTGTAATGGATTCTAAACTAAGAAAGTTGACCAAATGAGATCAGCTAGTAAAAAATCCAGAAGCAATAGAACATAGTATCCTAGCCTTGCACTAAACCAAACAATAACAGTTGAGAGTAAAGTCTTCTTATTTAATAAACCTTTTTACAAAACTGGATAACAGTCTGACAGAAATTAATTTTACACCAGCAAGTTATACCATATAGCATAACAAATTCCAAATGGATTCAAAATTTAAATATAAACGTTCATAATATGAAAAAATAAAATAAAAAAGGTAAGGAGATTCCTTTCACAAACAAGGGTGGGGGAAAATTCTAGGTCTGTATCAATTAGTGAAGACAGCTGATAATATCAGTAATATAAACTTGAAAATCCAATATACAATGCAAAATCAATATTTGAATAAGAAGTGAAAGATGGTTAACTGGGAAAACAATGCAAAAACCGTGTCACTAAGAATATCTCTGACAAATATCTGATATCCAAGTTATAAAAAGGATTGATAGAAATATATAATGACAAAATCCCTTTTTCTAATAGGTAAGTGATTCAACAATATGAACAGATAGTTTTCAAAAGAAGAAATACAGTATTCATGGCTGTTTGACAACTGTCAGCATGTATGAGCTTGTCCAAATGTATGGCATTCATTGGGAATATGGCAAAAGACAGGAAGGAGACAATGTTAATTAAGTTCAATAATTGGTATGCAAAAGTGTTTTATTGTAATGAGTTCTTAACAATGAAAATGGCAAAGAAGCATCAGCCTTTGCCCTCAGGAAGCTCACAGTTTAGCAGTTATGAATGACAAAGTAGAGAAAACATTAGCTATTGAATCAGAAAACCTGTATTTAAGTCATAAATATCATTTACTAATGATGCAACTCTAGATGAAATACTTAACCAGACTGAGCCTCAATTTCCCCATATTTAAAAGGGAAGCAATAGTGCTTTCATTATTTCCTTCAAAAGACAGTTATAAAAACCAAATAAGTCAATATCTGAGAAAAGCTTTACAAATTGTGAAGCACTATAGAAATGAATGGCCATTAATCATAGATCTTAACATCTTATGCCAAAAATCAAGAATCTAGGTAGTCTATGTTTGAACCCTATAGAATATTCAATTTTTTAAAGGTTCAAGAAGGTCATTAGTTACGGATACAATATAGTATCTGCCCCCTTTTTTTCTCCCCCCATGAAATATTTACATCTTGAAACCCATTCTAAGTAAAATTATTTAAATAAACTATTGTCTCTATGACGGATGCAGCACAATTTTAAAAGCACTCAGGTATTACTTTTTAAAGATATCTCAAATAGGGGAAAATGTTGAAAAGAAATGGGAATTATCAAGGATGATACTTTTATCCCCCCAAAATTTAAAAAGGACTAAGTTAATAAGCACTATAACATATGTCTACTTTCTCATTATTATAAATTCTTTATGAGAATGTCCTATATATGCAACATAGTTATCTTCTATGAAAAGAAAAGGAATAGACAGCCTTGTGCAGATTATTGTCTATACCCTTTCACATATTCATAATCTATCATACACTGAGAGATGTAAGGAGTATAAAATCTCACTCTTTCAGAATAACTGATGTAAAAACATATAACTCCATAGAATGAAATGTAGCCCTAATTTTTTTCCTCAAATATATGATCATATAAATATATAAATAAGCTTAAACAATTGAAAATATGTGCTTATATAAATGTTTATGTATGTCTATACTATGCATATATACACATGTAGTATATGTGTATATATTTCTTAAAAAAATCCCCCCAAATTCAGCTACAAATTTATTTATTGATCTGTACAGTGCTAATATCAAATGGACTCTAAAACATGGAGACAAATATGCATTCACCAGGATTATAGATTATGTCCTAAAAAGGTACAGATGAAAGGATTGACATAAATAAATATAAGAGGTTTTCAATTAAATAGAGTCTTAGAATATGATGCAGTCTCCTAAGTGAAATACAAAATAATATAAGAGGTTAGAAGGCTAACCACACATAATGAAAAACAAATATTGTTCAATTATGATATTCAGCGGAATAAATTCATCTACAGATATATACATACATACATATATAATACATACACATACACAATATCAGAATAGACTATATAAGGAATAGGATGGATGGGAGAGTACAGAAGGGAGTAATTTTGCCATTTTACCACTATTCTCTGGCACACAATAGATAAATGATGTATGTTCATTAAATGGAATAGAATTCAATATATATACATGCAAATTCAAACACACATCCAAATATATAGAATATAGGAGTAATCCTGACACCTTTGATCAATTTACCCAAACTGAGTTAATTAATCATAAAAGATAAGTGGCAGATCACAGAGTTAATACAATATTATGTTCTTAAAATGCAAAAAGTTGTTTAAAAGTGGTACTTCTCTATAGGGCATGGAGAAGTTTTCTGAGCAAAATTAAAAGGCAGATAGACATGTGATGGCTAAGGATTGGCCCTTTTGAAAAGTGGGACAGTTTCTCAATAGCCAGTTAAGACTAAAGACAGTATGAAGAAAATGTGGCAATAGAGAGAGTTAGTTATGGAAGAACCTAGCCTTTAAGAAAAAAATATTCCTCACCTTTCTTGGAATGAAGGGAATTTCACTTGCATCTCTTTTGTCAAATCATCCATAACTTTCCTTGGGGCTATTTTCCTAGAATAAGACACCAAAGCTAGTACAGAGCAAGTCTATTAAGCATATCACAATACAAAAGAGTATTTGTAAGTTTAAAAGTAAGTAGACCCTGGATATTGGTTGTTGAGGTACTGAGAGAAACAAAGTCTAGGCAACTCAGCTGAGAGAACTCCACCAGAGATATAATTTTGGACCCTGTAGTGCTGGAGGTATGAGTTGCCTTGGCCACATATATTTTCTAAAAGTATGTCTTTACACTAATATACTTAAAATGTGAGACTATTCCAACTGGCAATATTTGTGCTAGAGAAAGTGCATTTCAGTTTTATGGGGAAATTTTTGTTACTATTTTTTTTTTTTTAATCTTTGGGCTAGTTTTGCCTACTTTCTTCCCATTAAAGGTAAAAGTACCAGTTGAGGCACATGAGGTAGAACTTCATGAGTAAGATCTCACCCAGTTAGTTGATTCTGAGAGCACCAATTCCTCCAGGGCCCCAGAGTGTATGAGACTTGGGGGTTAACCCAAAGGAGGCAAGGCACTATATCACTACATATGTATGTGTGTATGTTTATCAGATATATACATATAAGCATCTTTATGGGTATAAATGTATACATCTTTATGTATTTCTTTGCGTGTATGTATATACACACATATAAATAATGCGTATGTGTCACTACTGCCAGATAGATGGTGGATAGGGATCAATGTCTTCTTACCCAGAGTTTTAGATAGCATGCATGTATGTATATTCTAACCTTATGAACAGAAGAATGAAAATTCCTGGTTGAAGAAGAAAAAAATAATTCATCACTAGAAGAGGGTGTTTATGTGTATGTATATACATAATACATCCTTCTATGCATGTATGTATACATGCATATGTCTATCGAAATACAAATTGAAATATATCAAAAATTGAATTGTAATTGGAGATAAGACTAGACTGCATTTGGAAAATTTTAAGATATATTCAATGATACCGATCTATACAGTGATAGAAAAGTTCATCACTTTGATAACAATATTCTCCTCGTGCTGCTATAGAATTTCAAAGCCAATAATATATTGGATTATAGATAAACAAGTAGAATGGAGCTTAGTGCTTATTTATATTATATCTTTTATTTTATTTAATGAAGAAACTGAGGCTCACAGATTATAATGTGACAAAGTCTGAAATTGACTCCACAACAAATGTTTTTCTGCATCATGAAGCTTTTCAAGCATAGATCCATTGGCTAATCAATTAACTTGAAAGATTCCACCCAGTGCTCAGACTAATGAATATTCATTCATTGTTTCAAGAGGAAAGAAAACTCTTATGCATTTATCCTTGGTAATTAGTAGTTAAAAAAAAAAAAAAAGAGGATAATGGTACATGGCCTTCATGATGATGAAGGAATATATATGGCCTTCCCATTACCCTGAACATCCCAATTCCCACCACTTTCAGGAGTATAGCAAATATGTAGCAGACTTTCCCCTGGCGTTATTGCAAACTATCCATATTTTAGAGCAGAGTTTCTTAAACCTTTTCTATTAGGGAATCCTTTTCACCTGAGAAATTTTTATGCAATCCTGGTTATATAAGTATATAAAAGAAATATACAAACCAAACATCTGCTGATAACAAATCATAATTTTGCAACCTCCATATTTGAGATTGCAAACTGCAGTTTAAGAAACTTTCTAGAGAATAAAATTCTAATATCATTAACAACTCAGATTGTTCCACTCAGATAAGTTAGCTTCCACACTGAGATTTGAGTTCAGATTCATGACAAAAATCTATCCATTTAAGGATATTGTATTTTGAATACTAAATTTCACCCGATCAAAGGAGAGAGAGAGAGAGAGAAGGAGAGAGAGAGAGAGAGAGAGAGAGAGAGAGAGAGAGAGAGAGAGAGAGAGAGAGAGAGAGAGAGAGAGAGAGAAAGAGAAAGTGAGGAGAGAGAAAGAAGGAGGGAGATGTGAATGTGAGGTTGGCAGAGAACTTGATAAAACCATACTTTGTTTTGCCTAATTTCCTCTTTCTCAGACTTAGGACAGAAACTTGGCAGTTTCTAAAAACTCAGTAGTTTGAGACATGTAGTATCACAGATCAAAAGGTTATTTCAACTCAAATGGGCTACCTTGTTCTCTCAAATTTATAAACATATAAAGTTCAGTACTCTACAAAGCTATTAAAAAATAAATAAAAACCTCACAGGCTCAATTAATAGAACAGGGCAGGTCTCAGAAGTCCTGGCTTTGATGATTACTCAGAATCTAGAAAATGGCTTTTTTATTAGCTCAAAAGATGATCCTTTTCTTTTCACCACCCTTGGCTTCCTCTCACCCAAAATTCTCTAAAAGGGTGTCAATAGTTCCATTTAAGCTTCCCTGAGCTTCCTGGTAACAAGGAAAGCTGGCACTTATAAGAATTCTCTGGTTATATTCAGTGTAGTGTACTAAAAAGAGTATGGGATTGGTTGGTGAGAGATATAAAATTTCAGATCTGGGCTCTAACACTTTCCAGCTGTGTGACCTTGTGCATGTAATTTTATCTGTCTGATCCTAGTTCTTCCATAAGTATAAATCGAGATGATACCTGCACTGAGTGCTACACAAGATGCTGTTAAGCTTTGCAAAGCTGATGATGCTGTAGAAATTTGAGAGAGATTATGCAGTTTATCAAATGCTTTCAGAATGAGTCTCCCACTGCTCCTCCCCTTCCACACAGGAGATTATGCCTCTTTGGCCCTTGGGCCTTTCCCTAATTCCCTTTTCTATTTTCTCCTTTTTTCCTCACAAAACCCAATGATAAATGGTCTTTGCCTTGGTGATTTAATGCTGTTTTGGCAAATGAGAGATGATCTTCTTACAAGCACTTTTAACTTAGCTCAGAATAGCAAATCAATCAGTGTACACTTTTCTATCATAATAAAAAACATGATCTATGTACACAGGCTGTCACAGATGACATCTTTCTTCATTCTGATGTTATGAGAAACAGATATGCCTTAGAGGAAACACCTGTTGGAGCTCCAAATCAGAGAAAAAGCTACAAGAAACCCACTTCATCAAAAAGGCATCCACCTGGTGTCCTTGCCAAGGCAAAAATTAATGTAATTTAGTTCACCATTCCTTAACTAAAGCTCCCTTCTGCCATATGCTTTGCAAATGACATGATCCTTGCAGAAATCTGCCTTCCTAGGGAGGCTAATAAATCATCTTCATGAATGCTCAGCACTGGGAGCCTAGGAATGGGAAGCCAGGGAACAGAACTGGAAGGCTGACGCCACTGGAGGGAGAAGGCAGCTGTGGGGCACAAGCCAAGCTCCAAGGGCTGGGGAGGGAAAGTCACATCGAGACTCCAGCTGGAAGCCTCTTGGCAGAGGGGGCTGAGAGAGCCTGGAAAGAAACCTAGCTGAGGGAGAAAAGTAGGGATTGGGCTAGAACAAGGCCGGACAACCCAAAAAAACCACGGTATATTAGGCTGGGGATGGAGTCATTCACCTTAATATCCCCGGCTTACCCAATATTTAGCTAAATCAATAATAATAATAACTATTTTTATTTATATCAATAACTTTTATTTACTACCTATTATATATCAAATATTTTACCAACATTATTTGATCCTCACAGCAATCCTGAGAAATATATGCTGTTATTATCCTTATCTTAAAAGTGAGGAAATTGAGGTTCAGAGAAGTTAAGTGACTTACATTCTCTTTCAACTATACCAGACTTCTTTTTAAAATCACTGCATGCTCCATTTCTATTAGAAATGTCTTTCAAATACCTTAGGACTCAGGAATTTTGAAAGCTAACTCTAGTAATTTGAAAAGAAAAAATAATTTCAAGAAATAAACACAGGCATAAATGATCTGCTTTGAGAAGTTTAGAGATTTGATAATGTTAGTAAATTATTATTTAAAATAGACTCAAATAAATCATTACTTTCCAATTTATTACTAACAAATCCCAGTCGGTAGTGATATAAAAATTCTATTTATAATAACTAAAGAAAATATAAAAATACATGGCAATCTGCCTATTAAACACAATAGGAATGAGATGAATAAAACTACAAAACACTAATTACATAAATAAGTAGAACTGTGTATTTGTAGACATATTATTTGTCTGTGGTTTGGCCTTGCCAATATAATAAAAAAAATCAATATTACCTAAATTAATTAGTTCAATGCCTTGGCAAACTGATAAAATTAAATTTTTTATTTTTTGTTGTAGGAAGATAGGCACATTAATGTAACGGCAGTGAAGTTTTTCTTTTATTTATCCAGAGATAGGTAGATGGCAGAATAGATAATTAGAAAGATCTGTGATTAAATTCCACCCCAGATACTTTCTTGCTATATGATCCCAAACAAGTCATTTAACCCCTGCCTCAGTTTTTCATTTATAAAATAGGAATAATAACAGCATCTTTCTCCCAAGATTGTTATCTTGATCAAACATGATATTTGAAAGTACTTTGTAAATCCTAAGGTACTATATAAATACTATGTGCTGTGTTTTGCAAATAGTAAGTGCTTAATGCATATCTTTTTTATTCATTGGTTCTGCCATTCTGGAAGGATATTTGTAATTATATTCAAAATATCATGTTCGGGAGATTGGGTTATAGTAGTGTTGTTAAATAAAAAGAAAAGGAAGAAAAAAGTTATCATGGTAGCATTTAAAAATGGATCAAAGAGAACAGAAATTAAGGATATATATACATATATATGTATATATATATACACACACACATACATATACATATATATATATATATATAGAATGCTTAGAAACTATTTTTTTGAATTTATTATGTGTTTAAAAATCACCAAAAAACAAAACCTAAAACTATATATAATAGAAACTCACTATTTCATATACAATTCATTTTTTTCAGAATTATAATATAGTATTCATGCAAATAAATTTGATTCCTTTTACTTATTATTAAACTGGAAGGGGAAATCATAAAGCAACGGGCTACTCTCTGTGATCTTAGCAAGTCACTCAATTCTCTCTACCTCAATTTCTCTAATTTGTAACAAGAGGAATTTTGTCTAGATGATGTCTACATTTCCCTCAAGTAAAATCTTACTATCTGATTATTAGTATTAGTTGAAAGGCCAGAAATTATCTGATTCAACCCATACCTGAGGTAACACTAATTTCTGTAACATTTCAGACAAATGTTGATCCAATCTCCTCTTAAATTCTTACTCAGGAGGGATAGCTTATTACCTCCTTTATTAATTCATTCTACTTCCTATTTGTCGGAAATGCTTCTTTATGTCAAACTTAAATTAACTTTTCTGTAACTTCCAAAGAGGGGTATGGTTGAATTCTCTCCAAAAAAATAAGTTTTTATTCATGAAAATTGTAATTAAACTCCTAAAAGATTCATCCCCTGGTGAAAAATCCCCAGTTCATTTAACTCATCATAGAAAAAAACATTGGTTAGAAGATTAAAAATCTGGATTCAATAATAATAATAATAATAATAGAATTTATAAAACTTTAAGGTTTTATTTTTTGATCACCTATATTCTTTCTGACCCTATTTGTCATTTTCTTGGCAAAGATATGAATGATTTGTTATTTTCTTCTCCAATTCATTTTACAGATGGGGAAACTGAGGCAAACATAGTTAAGAGATTTGCTCAGGTCACACAGCTATTAAGTATTTGAGTCCAGATGTGAATTAAAGATGAATCTTGCTTATAGTGCCCTAAACTACTGTATCTCACCTCTACTATAGAGATAATGCCCTACCTACTGTGCCACTTAGCTGATATATTCAGGTAATTACAAATAAATAAAATAGATCAAATACTGTGAGAATTCAGAGGGGAAGCTAAGTTTGCCCTCATAATAACTCTGAGAGGTAGGTATTATTATTACAAGTTTTAAAGATGGGAAAACTGAGGCAGAGAGTAAGTGATTTGTCCAGGGGTCACATAGCTAGTGAATATTTGGGACCATGTTTGAATTACTGTCTCCCTGACTCCAGCTTCAGCATTCTATCTAATAGGCTACTTTGCTGGCTCAGGGTTTGAATCCTGACTCTATTATTTAATATCTGTGTCTCCTTCGTGAGCAGGCTGTTTTAACTTTTCTTGGTCTCTGGTTTCCTTTTCCACAAAGTGAAAGATCTTTAATAGATTCTAAATCTTAATTCTATAACCCCAAGGTTTCAAATTCTTTCCTTACCCTGCTGAACTTCTTTTGGAGCTACTCTTGATCATCAATGACCTTTTTAAAATACAATCCTCAAACATAAACCATTCACAAGAGGAAGCAACATAGCAACCTTCTGGACATTATTATGCTCTCTTTGTATGTAGGTTGAGATCCCAGTCGATTTTTTCTTCATACACCTCACACATTAGATTTGCTATCCTCTTAAAACCTCCAGATAATTTTCAAAAAAAATAAATAAATAAACTGTTGCCTAATCACCTTTTCTGAAATTGCCTAGTTGAGTTTTTTTTAATCAAACTCTGTGACTTACATTTTTATCCATTTGATTTTATCTTTTTAGATTCAGTCCATTGTTCTAACCTGCTGAGAGTGTTTTGATTCCTGATTCTTTATTCCTACATACCTGATGTCACAACCCAGTTCTGTAAAAGCTATGCATATAAAATCAGAGATAACTCCAGGTTTTGTAAATATTACCAAGGAATAAAAAGGTTTTAGGTTTAAAAGGCACTTTCCAGAGTCACTTTATCCTGGGGAGGTAATTTTCTTGGAAATTCTTGCTACATAGGTAGGTAGCTGGCTTTCAAAATGCAAAGACCTATTAGAGTGTTGTGATGAATGCAAAGTATTAGAAACACTGAAGGGGACCTAATACTAAATGTAGATAGCATTAGAGGCACTCAAATTCTCCTGCATCTGGAAACCATCAGTGGAGGGAAGTCTGTTGTGGAAAGACATGCTGAGTGTTATAACATTTTACTTAGCACCAGTGACCTGTCAAGACTCAGTGGAGATAATGGAGATGAAGGCCAATTGGGATTTTTCATTGTGTTGTACTGCTGCCCTCTCTCTGCTTTCTTGGTTATATGATTCTTCTGATATTTTTAAATTGAGGAATCTTCAATAATGATTTAAAGTTAGAGAGTAGGACCTCTGGTGGGTAAGGCAAGATTGTGTTTGCTATTCCTTAATGGAAAGAAGTGGTTGAGTTTAGAACTTTGATTCTAAAACATTTTGTAACCCTTAAAGAAATTGTGTATTATTCTTATTAATATTATTTGGAGGTAAAAGGTAAGAGTTGGAATCAGGATATAAGAATCCAACAAGAGGAGAAATCGTTGGGAGAAAGGATCTAACGTATTCTATTGTAAAAGCTCTGGAGATTGATTTTGAATCACAGAATGAAGGATCTTAGATTTAGAAAGGCGCTCAGACGCCATTTAATCTAATTCCTAAGGAAAAATAAGTCTCATCTACAACATTCTCAGCAAGTGGTCATTTTTTACTCTGTTGAACATAGTAAATAGTGAAGAATTTGCAATTTGCTAAGGCAAGGTCTTTGACTTGCAGACAATACTAAACATATGGAGCATTTCCACATGTTGAGCTACAGAGTGACCTCTTAAAAGATTCCATTCACTGACACTAGTTAACCCTCAAGGGCCTAGAAGAACAAATCTAATCTTTCAAAACAATCCATTCAATCTTAATGAAAAAACCCTCAAATATTTCAGGATAACAGATATATTATCACCCTTACTTGAGTTCTCTTTTTTTCAGACTAAATACTCCTGGTTCTTTTAACTCATTCTTGTTCTTTATATTAAATATATGTTAGTACACTGCTAAAATTTTGGATGACCATGTCACTTTATTGACTCAAATTGAACACAGAGTCTTTAAATCACCCCAACATTTTTATATAAATTACTTTGTAGACAAATCTCACTCAGCTTGCACTTGTACAATTGAAGTTTGGAACCCACTTAAGGGACTTTGCACATATCATTTGGTCTTAAAGTTTGCCACATCATAACAGCATTAAAATTTGTTTGGATCCTTATTCTGTCATGAAACCTATTAGTTATCTATCTATCTTAGTTTCATGTAATCTGTAAACATCCACAAGCATCTATATCATCCATATCATATTCATACCATCTCAATGACTTTATCCAAATCACTGAGGAAAAAGTAAAGAATCCGTCTCTGTAGCATTCTACTTGAATTCTTTTTTTCCTGAATGATATATATCTATTAATCACCATTTTTTTTATCTGTTGTTAACTCATCCTAAAACTACTGAATG
Organism: Antechinus flavipes; assembly: GCF_016432865.1. Taxonomy (NCBI): domain Eukaryota; kingdom Metazoa; phylum Chordata; class Mammalia; order Dasyuromorphia; family Dasyuridae; genus Antechinus; species Antechinus flavipes. The sequence continues at coordinate 129,900,278 of NC_067399.1, read as the reverse complement.
TGTTTGCTATATTAATACCTTCCTATTCTTGTCTATCAGTATACAAAAAAGGTTTTGTGAATATTTTATTGAAATTCTGTTTATACTATGTTTTTAGAATTTGAAAAATCTACCAGCCTAATAACTCTTTTAAAAAAAATGGTAGTCTTGCATGATCTAATTTTGAGGAACCCATGCTAACTTACAATGACCACTGTTTGGCCCTTTAAAAGCTTACAAACCATGGCTAATGGAATTTTGCTATGTTTACATGAAGCTCACTGGCCCATATTAATTTAATAAAGACAGGAAGAGAAGAATCTTTATTAAGTGTCTCCTATGTGCTAAAATATTTTACAAATATTATCTCATTTGGTAATAGGATAAACTATCTTTTTTATTTCTTGAACATGGAGTACTTTCTTGCTCTTTAATTTATGCAATGATTTCTTTTTTTTCCCATTCAGTTGACTTTTCTTGCATAGGATTCATCTCTATTATGCATTTTCACCAAATGTGGCTGTAATATTTCTATTACTAGTGAATTATCTCCTTCTATCAAAAATGTCTAGGTACCCAATCTTACTATTTATGAATCATAACTACATAGCAACAGAAGTCTAGCATTAGAAAAGATCATGGGAAAGGGCATATGGTCTGATTTTTATTTATCCAGAATTTTTTTCCCACACAGAATGACCTAGGTACAGTGTCTGGCACAGAGTTATCACTAGATAAATGTTTGTGGATTGACTGAAAGATTGCACAAGAGCTCTAGATAGATAACTGCTATATTTTGTGGCCAATAATAGACTGAGTGTACATGCTTCACTTAGCAATGGCATTTACAGCAGATGAAGCCCAACAGGCATTTTCCTTCTGAGGACAGCAATCTGAGATGTAACGTTTTCTGGCCAACAACCATCCTGATGACCTTGGTCAGCTGTTCTATAACATATACTTCTGGTCACAGACGCCCTGAGCAAGAGTGATGATAATTCCCAGAATACACCATTTCTGCCCCAACAATAACAAATCAAACTACAAAGTCTATTAATGATGAGAAATCTCTCTCTTTCTCTCTCTTACACACACACACACACACACACACACAAAATCTCTCTCTCTCTCTCTCTCTCTCTCTCTCTCTCTCTCTCTCTCTCTCTCTCTCTCATAGAAAGCCCAAGAAAGAACAAGAGAAAGTGTTGCAAAGGTGTCCTGTACCAGTCAAAGCCTGTTGTTCATTCCTTGCATTAGACTGCAAATATATATGCATGTAAAATAGCTCTTACTCTGTATAACATCATCACCTTTGAGTATAAGCATTGCTGATATAACTGAAATATGAAAAAATAGGATCTTGGAGCTTGGGTCATAGTCTTGTGAGAAAAGCCTTGGATTAGGGAGAAGGCAGTAAATAAGGTTCTCATTGGATTTCCAGTCCAGACTCACTGAGTGCTTTCTTTTCAACTCATATTCCAATCAATTAAAATGATAACCTTCCGTTTCCAGCTTCAGAGAAATAAAATGTTATGATGAAGATCATCTTAACCTTTCTTGTGCTATGATTTTCATATAAGAGAGTTTTCTGCAGGATAGTTTCAGAAATATGAGATTATTAGAATCTAACTTTTTTAAACTTTTTTTTTAATTTTGATTCTTTATTGTAGGAGATGACCCTAGGTTCTTAAAAGTTAGGAGAACAGAACATAAGTTTTGACATATCCTACCAAGTTGGAAAAGCTTTTGTTTATTTTGGCAATGGACTGTATCTTTTGTATCAGAATAAATGAATGAAATATAAAGAACCTTGGTAAAAAGAAAGACAGCTAGTTGGAATAGTGGATAGAATACTGGCTCTGGGGTCAATTGAATTCAAATCCATCCTCATACTTATTAGTTGTGTAAGCAGTAACTCATTTAATCCTCTTTACCTCAATTTCCTTACTTACTAGAGAAGAAATTAACAAAGCATTCCACTATCTTTTCCAGGGTACTCTAAATGGGGTCACAAAGACTTGGACATGATTGAAAAATGATATAATAACGGTGATAGGAAGTCAGCTTTTGATCATAGTTACTTTCTAAAGAGTATTTGCTAATATCTATGGGGATTGTGATCTAGAGTTTGGTAGAGAGAATGTTCCCACTGATGAAATATCAGATATTTTGACATTTTAATGAATTATATAAATTATATAATTATATAAATAAATTATATAATATGAATTATATAAAGAATAGGGGGTCAGATTTTTGGGGAGTATCCTGAATTAGCTAATTTTGCGGTCTGAACAATGACAAAACTTTCAAAAGGATGTAGGGTAGGATAATGAAAAGAGCACTAACTTAAAGACTATGTCACTAATAGGCTGCATATTCTTGATAAGTCATTTTCCCTCCTTGGGCCTTATTTTCCTTTTAGAAAATGAAGGGACCTCATTTTAAATTCTAGGTTAGTTACTTTTTATCCATGTGGCCAGTATGGGCATGTCTTGTTACCATTTTGGGAATCCTTTCCAAATTTAAAATTCTATGCATAATGCATTCTTTCCTTTTATGGGTGGTTGTAGCTCTTTTAGGTCTCAATAAGGAAAGGATCATCCAAAGAATCTCTTGTTAAGTTTTTGAGCATGATACTCTCTTTTTTAATGTACCATGCTTATTTGTTTAACTTAATGCCCTTCCCATAATTAAAAATATTTCCTTTAGGTGGCATTTGGGTATGATTTATGGCATTAGGATAATTGTCAGAATTACTCTAGGTAATTAAAATACAAAATGAATGCTGCCAAAGACTTCCAGTCACTCTCAGTTTCCTCATTAAAAACTACAAGCTGACCGAATTATAAATAGACTGGTTTGCACAACTTCCTAGCAAAACCTAATTATGAAATTTATCCATATTCTCTCAGAACTTACTCCATCAGCCATGCAAATTGTGAAAATAATGGAGTTATTTTTAATGCTAAAATTACAGAATTAATAATTCAAGGTTGGGAAACAGTAATTAAGCAATTGTGCAGGACTTTACTGCTCTTTTCACCATGACCTCAATTCTTTAACATGCTTTGAAGAGTTAAAGAATTAAGTATATGATTATTAAGCATATAAAGTATATAAAACAAACTTTCAATGAAATTCCCTAAGAGAAATACAAGATAAGGACAATGTGGATCATCAGAAAAACAGTGAATTTGGAGTCAGAGGAATGGGAAACAAAGCTCACCTTTACTAAGTACTCCTTATAGTAGTTTGTTGGTTAAGTCACTGGATTTTTCCTTTTTGATCTCCTTATTTTAAGATGTGTGTTGGACTTCCTCCATCCTTTAAGTTTATTATTCTATGAACTATATTCATTCAAAGGAATCTAAGAATCATATACTATGAGAGCTAGAAGGGCCTTCAATGAATATCTAGTACAATATCAACATTGCCCTGACAAAATTGAAAACAAGTGGTCATCTAGCTTCTGCATAATCATTACCAGCTATGTTAAAAAGAGGAGAAGGACATATAGAGATTTCCAAGATGAGAAGGCCATTGTATTAATGAGAAGAAAACATAATAGATTTTCTGTTAATGTATGAACTTGTTTGCTTTCGTGGATAACAATGAGAGCAGCAATCATGGATACGAGAGCTCTCTACATGAAAGGATTGCAGTGCAACTGGGAAATCACACTATTAATACATGCTCGGGCAAAAAGAAAATACCCATTTACTCAGAATAAAATCGCATGAAGAAGCTTGAGATATCTTTCTATAGAGACAGCATGGTGTAATGGATTGAGTATTGGACTCAAAGTTTGGAAGCCATATATAATCTCACCTGACATTCCATGTATCTCCGCAGGCAGGTCACTTAACTTTTATGAGCCTGGGTTTCCTGATTTTTTTCCATGATTTTTTAAAGTGGATAGAATATTGCCTATAGTATCAACATCACAAAACTGTTGTGAGTTGAAAGGGATTTATGAACTTTTAAATCCTATACATGTCAGCTGTGATTAGAGTTTGTTTGTCACAGATTCAATTTAGAATTCATTTTATCCAACCTCCTCATATGGATGAGGGAAGAGAGCTTATGTGACATAGGATCATAAGGTAAGAATTGAAAAGGATTCTAGAGGCTGTCTAGTACAACTTCTTAGGTTATAGAACCCAGGTGCTTTAATACTGAATCCAATGCTTTCTTTCATTATATGACAATGCTTTGCTCCCAATTACTTGCTCAGTACTGAAACCATACAGTAGGTATGTGGTTCATTGGTAGAATACTAGACTAGGAATCAGAAAAACTCATCTACAAGAGCTCAAATATGGCTCAAGTATTTATTAGCTGTGACCCTGCATGAGTCACTTAACCCAATTTGCTTTAGTTTCTCATCTATAAAACGAGCTAGAGAAGAAAATGGCAAACAACTTCAGCATCTTTGCCAAGAAAACCCACAGATGGGGTCATGAAGAGTCAGATATTGCCGAAATGATTGAAAACCACTGAATCATAGCTTACATTCTGGCCTTCACAAGTAACATGACTGTTTTTGGACTTTGCTAAGATTTACTGGTTTTGATCTCCCTTTCATATGAAAAAATTCCTGTCAAGTTGGCCCTTTCAATTGTCCTTTTGGGGCTTTAAGGACTCTCAGTTCTGCCTCCCAACTGTGTCCAGAGGAAAACAATTCCCTTTCTGCAACTCATAACTCAGAGAACTTCTATTAGAACTTTGAGTTTCAAAGGTTTTACTTCACTGATGTACTTACTGTCCAAACTCAGGATCTTGTCTCTTCTTACACTTGGAATAAATAAGTAAAAGAGTTTTTTAAAAGAGATTGGACTGGATATCTTCCATTCCAATTCCAAAATTGGACTATTTCTTCCAGACTTATTAAGTAGGATCATAAGAGGTCAGAAGGTGTTGGAATAGAGAGGTAATTTTTCCCCTCCATTTTCTACTTGAATTTCATTCTAATTCACATTAATACATAAATCCTATCTCTAATATATTCACATCTAATGCTTTATACATAGTCTTCTTAGTGTCTAAATGCTTGTGAATAATGGTAGTAGAATCAGGGAAAAGAAATAGAGACAAAGTGGTTGCAAAGTAGGTTTCATATTAATATATAAAAACTCAAAGGGAACTCAGAGGTTCATTTGGATGAAATAAACATGTTATAGTACAAAGCTTCCTAAAGTAGGACACAACCCAATATTGGGTTGTACAACTAAATTATGATTTATTTTCAGTAAATGTTTGATTTATAGACCTATTTTATATACCTAAATACCCAGGTTATATAAAAATTTCTTGGGCAAAAAAGGCTTGCAAATGGAAAAAAGTTTAAAATCACTGATGTAGTACACTGGATTTGAGAAAGACTGCTTTGGTCCCTGGTTGAGACAGTAGGTGTGTCTCTAGAAAAGCCATTTCTTCTTTTTCCTCATATGTAAAATGAAAAAGTTGAACTTGATAGTCTAATGAGTTCCCTTTCTCTTCTAAATCTATAATCTATTCAATAAGTCTGGAAGAAAGTGGAGATATCCAGGCCAATCTCTTTCAGATAACTCTTATCACTCATATCACACTTATATTGAAGTATAAGGGTGGAGCCAAGATGATGCTGTACAGCCAAGGACTCAGGCAAACTTTTCCAATATTTCCCTCCAAACAAATTTCAAATAATATCTCAAATTAAGTTTTGGAGCAGCAGAGCCAACAGAAAAGGGAGAGACAATTATCCAACAAAAGACAAATTAGGAGATCCATAGAATCTGTAACAGAAGAGGAGGTGACAGCAGCAATAGCAACTTTGGGTACTCTCAGTCTAGAGTCCATAAGGGGGTTGGACAACTTGTCAGAAAACTATTACAGGGGATTCTTTGCTGGCACTTGATGGAGTTGGAGCTAATTGGCAACTCTATAAACAGTTTGGGGTTGCAGTTCCATAGTGAAGAGGAATGCTTATTATATCCAGTCTACAAGGGAGCAGGGAACCTGTTCATAATTCCATGATCAAGAGAAGCACTAGTATTTGTGGCTACAGGACAGCGGGGAACCTTCCTAGGCAAAAACCAGAGTGCTCACCAGGGAACGGTGACCATATCTCTTTCAGGTTAATACTACTTTAGAAGTAACAACAACTTGCATGATCCCAGAACCCACTCTGAAAACAGCAGAAAAAAAGAATGCTTGAGGCAGTGTCTGAGCACTTTTGAGCAGAGCCCAACATAAAGCTCAAAGTAAGGAAATAAGCTGAAAAAATGAGCAAACAAAACAGAGCCAAGATGGCAAAGAGAAGCCAGAACATTGCCTGAGCTCTCTCCAGTTTCCCTCAGAATCAATACTAGATAAAGCCTCTGAATGAATTCTGGAGTGACAGAACCCATAAACATTTGGAGTAAAACAATTTTTCCAGCTTTAGGTATCTTGGAAGAACTTCACAAAAGGTCTGTCTCACTTGGGCAGGGAGCCCAGCACAGGTGTGGTGCAGGGAATCCAGGGAGGCTCTTAGTCAAATGCATACCAGCAGCTTTGGTCCCTTTACCCTGGAAGGCGAATTGCGAGGCCCTAAACCAAAGCACAACTGGGGGCAACAGGCCAGGCCAAATCAATGCAATGGAAAAGCCAGCAGCACTACTGGCCCCAGAGTGGAAAGCCAGTGAGAGGTCTCTGTCCTTCTGCTAAAGAAGCTTGGGACAATTCCTCCTGTGCTATAGGAGCAGAATTCAACTTTGTAAAAAGAGCCTGACCATAGAAAGCTGCTATGATGACATAGTAGATCATAAAAAAGAGAGCAATGACAAAATGCCTACATGTGAAGCTTCAAAGGGGCATGGGAACTGGTCTCAAGTGCAAAAGGTTCTCTTTGAAATGCTTAAAATGTATTCTAAAAATTAAATAAGTGTGATAGAAGAAAAAGTGGGACAAGAAAAGAGAGATATGCAGGAGAATTATGAAAAAGAAGTTACTAGCTTAGGAGAAAAAAAAAACATAACAGTTCGAGAAAGAAAGCACAGAAATTGATTGAAGAAAATAACTCCTTAAAAATAGATTTGGCAAAATGGAAAAAATATATTGAAAAAAATAACTACTTAAAAATAGAATTAGTGAAATAGAAAAAAAAAAAGTCCACTTAACCAAAAAAAAAAAAAAACCTTATTTAAAGGTACAATTGAACAATGCAAAAGGAGGTAAAAAAGCTAAACAAAGATAATAATTTACTAAACTTGTAATAGGACAAATGGAATGAGACGTCAAGAATCAGTCACAAATTTTTTTTTTAAAAAATGAAAACAGAAAAAAAACAACATAAAATACCTCATTGGAAAAACCATCAACCTGGAAAATGAACCCAGAAGAAATAATTTAAGAATTATTTGACTACTTTAAAGCCATGATGAAAAAAGAGTATGGACAACTGTTAGAATCCTAGTGTTAACTCAATGGGATTGATAGAAACAATGCTTGTGTTTACACCTTTGAGAGTTCACACATTGGCTCACACATTGGAGTTCACAAGTATGGGAGATACACAAAGTTAACTTTGTAACTTTGTGAATTCACACCTCCCATAATTCCATTCTCAGAGGAGGAGTCAACCTTTGAGTTTACATCTCTGAAAGAGCATAAAAAGAGTTGAGCTCAGTCAGGAGAGATCAGTTGAAAAAGATTGAAAGCCAGAAGTCAGTGAGTTTGGGAGATTGCCAAACTAGAGACTGCAGTCAGGCAGAAAAAAAGGATTAGGAGGAGTAGAACCAAGATTCATAGGGAGCTGGAGGTGACAAAGGACAAGCTGCAAGAACTCGTGGAACCAAGGAAGAAGATAGGCCTCTAAGAAAACTAACTGGGCTATTTTGGAAGAGACAATAAAAGACTGTAGTTAAATCCCTGCCTGTTTTTGAGGTGATTATTACCCTCAACTGAAACTAAGGCTGCCTCCAGAAAACCTCCCCAAGAAACCTGCTCCCAGAGAATCATCATATATTATAAAAAAAGAAGAGAATACCACAGACAACATCTTTCAAAAAAAAATTATCAAGAAAAATTGCCCTAATATCCTACAGTCAGAGGGCAAAATAATTATTGATAGAATCCACAAATCACCTCCTAAAAGAGACCACAAAATGAAAATGCCAAGGAATATTGTAGCTAAATTCCATTGTTATTAGACTGAAGAGAAAACACTGAAAGAATCCAGAAAGAAAAAAATTCAAACATACAACAAAAATTAAGTGTAATAAAAAGCAATGAAAAAATAGACCAAAAGTTAATTAGAAACTAAATCTAATCCTAAAGAATGAGTATTTGAAACAACAAATCATAGAAACAATTGATAATTTCATCTAAGAAAATGACATAATAATAAAACATACCAAAATATAAGAGATGCAGTTCTTAGGGGAAATTTTATATTTCTAGATGCTTACATGAATAAAATAGGGAAAGAGGAAATGAATCAATTGGGCATGAAACTATTAAAAAAAAAACCTAGAAAAAAGGGAAAAAATACCAAATTATAAATTCTGAAAATCAAAGGAGAGATTAATAAAATTGAAAGTAAGAAAACTCCTGAACTAATAAATAAAATCATGAGTTGGTTTTTATGAAAAAAAAAACAACAAAAGAGATAAATCTTTGATTAATTGATTAAAGAAAAGAAGAAAAATAAATTATCAATATCAAAAATGAAAAGGTAAAACTTACCTCCAATGAAAAAGAAAATAAGTCAATAATTAGGAAATATTTTGCTCAAATGTATGCCAATAAATCTGACAATTTAAGAAAAAATGTTTGAATGTTTACAAAGGTATAAATTGCCCAGATTAGCAGAAAAGGAAATAAAGTAAGGAATTGAAGAAACCATCAATGAACTTCCTATGAAGAAATCTTCAGGACAGGGGGATTTACAAGTGAACTAAAGAACATTTAAAGAACAGTTAATTCCAATATTATATAAATGATTTGGAAAAAATAGGGGAAAAAGAAGTCCAATCAAATTCCTTTTATGCCATAGATATGCTGCTGATAACTTAACCAAGAAAAGCTAAAACAAAGACAAAATTATACAACAATTTCCCTAATGAATATTGATGCAAACATATTAAATAGAGTATTAGTAAAAATATTATGGCAATTTATCACCAGAATAATATACCGTGACCAAGTGGGCTTTATAGCAGTAATGCAGAGCTGGTTCAATATAAGAAAAACAATCATTGACCTCATCAACAACAAAACTAACATAAGTCATATGACTATCTCAATAGGTAGAGAAGAAGTATAATACTTATTCCTAATAAAAACACTAGATAGAATAGGAATAATTGGAGTTGTCATTTAAAGAATCAGTAACATCTATCTAAAACCATCAGCAAGCATTATATATAATGGGATAAACTAGAACTATTCCCAATAAGATCAAGAGTGAAATAAGGATGCCCACCATTATCACTACTATTATTTAATATTAGTAATATTAATAACAGAAATATTAGCTTTAACAATAAAAAAGAAAGAGAAATTGAAGGAATTTGAATAGGCAATGAGGAAACAAAGCTAACACTCTTTACAAATAATATGATGGTATATTTAGAGAATACTAACAGACCAACTAAAAAACTACTTGAAACAATTAACAATTTTAGCAAAGTTGCAGGATATAAATTAAACCCATATAACTCAACAGAGTTTATATATGTTAATAATAAAGCTGAGCAGAAAGAGATAGAAAGAAAAAATCTCATTTAAAATAATTGTAGATAATATTAAATATTTGGGTGTCTACCTGCCAAAACACCTCAGAAAATTATATGAACACAATTAAGAAACACTTTTCACATAAATAAAGTTAGATCTAAACAATTAGAAAAATTGTTAATTGTTTATGGATGGGCTAAATTAATATAATAAAAATGACAATTTTACTTAAATTTGTGTATTTATTCAGTGCCATGCCACTCAAACTGCCAAATAATTACTTTATAGAGCTAGACAATATAATAACAAAATTCATCTAGAAGAATAAATGAGGGAAAATACAAAAGAAGGTGGTCTAGTTGTACCAGAACTAAAACTATATAATAAATGGGCAATTATCAATGCCATTTGGTATTGGGTACAAAATAGAGTAGTGGAATAGGTTAGGTACACAAGATATGATAATCAATGACAAAAGTAAGATTCCAGCTTCTGAAATACAAAATTGCTATTTGACAAACATTTCTGGGAAAATTGGAAAATAATATGGTAGAAACTAGACATAGACCAACATCTAACTCCCTATACTAAGTTAAGATAGAAATGGGGACATGATTTAGACATAAAGTGTAATACTATAAACAAATTAGGAGAGCAAGGGATAATCTACCTGTTAGACAATTTGCAGATGAAGTAATTAAAGTTATTTAGAATCACATAGAAATACTTTAAATCACTATTGATTAGAGAAATGCAAATTAAAATACCACTTCATACCTTTCAGACTGGTTAAGTAACAGGAAAAGAAAATGATAAATGTTGAAGGGGATAAGGAAAAACTAGATTAATCCATTGTTGGTAGAGTTGCAAACTACTCTGACCATTTGAGACAGCAATTTAGGACTATTCCCAAAGGACTATCAAACTGTGCATACCCTTTGACTCAGCAGTGTCTCAACTGGGTCTGTATCCTAAAGAGATCATAAAAAGGGAAAAGGACCCATATGTGCAAAAATATTGGTAGCAGCTTTTTTTTTTCCAGTGGCAAGGAATTGCTTGTCCATCAATTGGATAAGTTATGATACATTAATATAATGGAATATTATTGTTCTATAAGAAATGATTAGTAGATTCATTTCAGAAAAACTGGAAAGAATTACATAAATTGATGCTGAGTGACATAAGCAGAAGCAGGAGAACATTATACATAGTAGCAACAAGATTATGTAATGATCAATTATGATAAACTTAGTTATTTTCAGCAATGTGGTGAAATCAGACAATTCTAAATTGTGGAGTGGAAAATGCAATCATCACTCAGAGGAAAAAAAATTGGGACTGAATTTGGATCGAAGCATAGTATTTTCATCTTTTTTTTTTGTTTTGTTTTGTTGTTTACCTTTTCTTTCTCTTGTTTTTCCCCCTTTGCTCTGATTTCTTTGCATAGCATAACAAATCAAGAAATATGTTTAAAAGTATCAAACATATAAAACTTATATCAGATTGCTTGCTGCCTTGGGGAAGAAAAGGGAAAGGAAGGACAGAAAAATTTGAAGCACAAAAATCTTACAAAAATGATTATTGTCTTGACACGAATTTGGAAATTTGGAAATACTATTGAGAAAAACATGGGCAAGCAACAGCAACAGATGTTACCCTAAAGTATAACATTAAATGGCTACCTATCCAAAAAGAATTTGTAGAAGAATTCAAAACAAGACTTTAAAACTCAAATGAGAGAGATTGAGAAAAAACTAAAAAAAAAAAAAAAAAAAAACTATTTAAGAAAATCAAGATTATTAAAGGACTAGAAAACTAGAAAAGGAAATCCAGAGTGTTAAAGAAGAAAGGGTTTTTTTTTTTTTGAAAATTATAATGGGCAAGGGGAAGTCAGTAAAGCTATAAAAGAAAACAATAATAAAACAACATATAAAAAATAAAAAAGCAATATATGAAAATGTTAAAAAAAAGAATATGAAACATTTTATAAGAAACACAATAGGAAGGGTAATAAAAGAGAGGGCATTTTGGGGGGGGAGTGGCCAGTAGCAACACATTTTTAGGAGGGACAGGGTGAAAGGAGAGAGAGAATAAAGGAGGAAATACAGTTAGCAATAGTAATCATAAAAAAAAAAATTGAAGTCTCTCTGCTAAGGATTCATTTATGAAACAGAGAGAACTGATTTAAATTTATAAAGAAATAAGAGCTATACCTCAATTGATAAATGATAAATAGGTATGATCTATGCCCACAGGGATGTAAATTAATGCATATTCTTTGACCTAAAAATATCACTATTTAATATGAATGCCAAAGAGTTTGTTTTTTTTTAAAGAAAAAGAAACTAAATGTACAAAAATATTTATAGAAGCAACTCTTCTCAGGATAAAAAATTGGAAATTGAGGGGATGCCTATGAATTGAGGAATGACAGAATAAATTATAATTATGATGGAACATTATTGTTCTGTGGGAAATGATGAGCAGGATACTCTTAGAAAAAACCTGAAAAGTCTTACAGGAACTCAAGCAAAGTGAAATGTATTGTGGACAAAGAAATATCAATGTTCTAGTATGATCAGCTGTGAATGACTTTGCTATTCTCAGCAGTACAATGATCCATGATTACTTTGAAGGACATTTTAATAATAACTTTTTATTTTCAAAACATATGCAAAGATAATTTTCAAAATTCATCCTTGCAATTCTTTGTGTTCCAATTTTTCCCTCCCTTCTCCATCCCCTCTCCTAAACAAATAATCTACTATATGTTAAACATGTGCAGTTCTATACATATTTCCACATGCTGCACAAGAAAAAATCAGATCAAAAAGGAAAAAAATGAAAAAAAAGCAAGCAAACAACAACAAAAATGTTAAAAATGTTATGTTGTGATTCACATTCAATACCCATCATCCTCTTTCTGGATGCAGATGGCTTTCTCCATTCATCACAAGATCATTGGAACTGCCCTGAATTATCTCCTTGTTGAAAATAACCATCCATGTCCATCAGAGTTGATTATCATATAATCTGAAAGACTTTCTATAACCGTAGAAGGAACTGATTATGTTGGAATACAGATTGAAATGCTCTCTCTCATTCTTTTTATTTTTCTCTCTCTCCTTCTCTATCTCTCTTGATATTTGCTTATCACCAATGCCTTCCTTAATTACTTCATTTTATTACTCCCCCCAATATATTCCTTTTAAGCAGTTTAACTCCATGCATTCCCTTATAGATAGTGTTTGATGTTTATCTTTTTATGCTTCTCTTTAGTTTTGTATTTGAAAATTAAATTTTCTATTTAACTCTCATCTTTGCATCAGGAATGCTTAAATGTCTTCTATTCAGTTTTGTGTGTAAGGTGCTAAATCTTGTGTGATTTTGACTGTGGACTGCATCATAGAGGAATTGTTGCTTTCTAGCTGCTTGCAATATTAACTCGATGGCCTGAGAGCTCTAGAATTTGACTATAATATTTCTATACTTTTTTGATGTCTTTCAGGATATAATTGCAAATTCTTTCAATTTCTAGTTTACCCTCTGGATTTTGCATATTTTGGCAGTTTTCCTTTATAATTTCTTGAAATATGATGTCTAGGCTCTTTCTTTGATCATGGCTTTCAGGCCGTAAAATAATTTCTTCTCCCCCCCCCCCTTTATCTTTCTTTTCCACTCTTTCCCTTCCTCTTTATCTTATTCCCATTAATCTACATACCCTTCCATACCCCACCTAATCCCTCCCTTATTATTTTATAGATTTTGGAGAGTGCTATACCCTTCTTGGTATCTAATACCTATGTCTGGTTTCTTCCTTTGCACCTCACTCATATAATTATTATTTTTACCTTTTTTTCTAGCAATTTTGCTTTTCAGAATTGGATAATAGCTCTGCCACAATCTTTCTTTTGAACTACCCAATTATTGTTGTCAGTCTTAATCATATGTATGGCTTATGTTTCTGTATTAAAAAAAAATAAACAATTTGTCTTTGTTGAATCCCTTGAAATTAGTCTTTGATGTTGGCTCTTATATGTTAATTTTTCTATTAAGTTCAGGGTTTGTTAACACAAAGTCCTGAAAATCTTTAAATTTGTTGAATGTCCATTTTTTGTTCAATATTATAATTTCGCTGGATATGATACTTTGGACAGTAAGCCTAGGTATTTTGATTGTCAATATATATTATTCCAGAATCTATGGCCTTTTATTAAAACCATTATTGTAGCTGAAACATATTTAAATTGTTTTTCTTTCTTCTAAATTTAAAAATTCTTTTTGATCTGGGGTTTTGAAATTAAGCAATAATGTTATTATGTGTTTTTCTTATAGGGTCTCTTTGAGGTAATGAATGATGGGTTTTTTTCCTATTTCTATTTCCCCCTGTTCTTTTTTCCTTGATTATTACTCATTTTATTCTTGTATTATGTCAAGGTTCTTTTTTCATCACAGTTTTTGGGTAGTCCAAGTATTCTTATGTGCTCTCTTCTTGATTTGTTCTGCAGAATTTTTTCCTAACTAAGGAATAACTCCTTACCTTTATTTTTTTATTAAAGCATTTTATTTACAAAACATATGCATGGGTAATCTTTCAACATTGATCCTTGTAAAACCTTATGTTCCAAATTTTCCCCTCTCTCCCCTTACCCCTACCTCTAGATGGCAGGTAATCAAATACATATTAAATATGTTAAAATATATATTAAATTTAATATATGTATACATATATAGAGAGTTATCTTGATGCACAAGAAAAATTGGATCAAGGGGAAAAAAACTGAGACAGAAAACAAAATGTAAGCAAAAAACAACAGAAAGAGTGAAAATGTTATGTTGTGGTCCACACTCAGTTCCCATGGTCCTTTCTCTAGGTGTAGATGGCTCTCTTCATCACAAGATTATTGGAATTGATCTGAATCATCTCATTGTTGGAAAGAGCCATGTCTTAAATGGATATTTTTAAAAAAAATTTTCCATAAAATTCATGTTATGAAAGAACACATAGATTTCTCTCCTTAAAATAACTTCAAGAAAAAGAGAGACAGAGAGTTAGAGAAACATAGAGACAGACAGAAACAGAGAGACAGAGACAGAAACAAAGACAGAGATAGAGAGGAAGAAACAAGAAAATGAGATAAAGGGATATACTTTGAGATAAAAAAAAAATAATTAAAATAGATAACTAATTAAAGGAGATAACCAGGGAAACTAACAATTTGCTAACAGCTACCATAGACAATAAAGTTATATCAAAAAAAGTTTCAATAGGTTTCTCTGATAAATGCTTCATTTCTCAAACATATGGTGCACTGAGCTAAATTTATAAAAATAAGAACCATTCCCCAGATGATAAGGTCAAAAATATGAATAAGCAGTTTGCAGAAGAAGAAATCAAAATTATAGTCATATAAAAATGATCTAAAACATTATTCATTAGAGAAAGGCAAATTAAAACAAGGCTGAGGTACAAGTCTGATGAGGGAAATTAGGTACATTAAAGAACTGTTTGTGGAATAGTGAATTGGTCCAATCCTAAATTAGTCTGGAATTATGCCCAAACAACTTAAAATTTTGTATGATCCAGCAATAACACTACTATATCTGTATCCCAAAGAGATCAAAGAAAAAGGAATATGACCTATATATACAAAAACATCCATAGCACTTCTGGTTGTGGTGGCACATAATTGGAATTTAAAGAATTATCCATCAATTGGAAAACAGCTGAAACAAATTTAGGACTTCACATTTAGGCCTATTACATTTTATTCACTTAGATTTTGACCTTGTTTACAAATGAGGAAATAATCATTCCATAACTTGCCCAAATACATATAAGGGTTCAGTGGGGAAAACCCGGTATCCTGAGGTCCAGCCCAGTATTATTGCTACCGCATTGAAGTTCTCTCATGTGCCTGGAAAAATATTTCTTGGTTGCAGGACTTTTTGAAAATAATATGAAAATTTAAGAATCTTCAGTGACTCTAAATTAAAATATAAACTCCTCTATTTAGCACATAACACTTCAGAATCTAACTTCAACCAATACTTTCTAGACTTAGCAATCACTTGATAATTTCTGAGATTCCCCTGTACACATTCTGGGTTCTAGCCAAACCAGCCACTTTGCTATTTCCCCATCTTGCCATTCTATCTCTTGCCTCTTTGCTTTTGTCTGGATTGTACTCCATGGCTAAAATAATGTCCTTCTTCACCTTGTTCTGTAAAAAAGGGGGAATTTTAGTTTTCTTTGCCTATACTTAAGAGACAGAAGGAAAGAAAAAGGAATAAAAGCAGAATATCAGAAATAGTGAAGGGTATGATTAGAAGAAGGAAATTAGGGATGAAGCTGAGACTTAATTGACTTGCCTGAGGTCACATAGATAATTCAAATCTAAGTCCTTTAACTCCAGATCTAGTACTTAGTTTTCCATTACATTCTGGATTTTCTCCAGGAAGGCTCTGATTTGAGATGATGGGGTGTTGGATGGTGGGGTGGTGTGTATATTCATGGTAAAGATAAGGTATAGGATGAGTAAATCAGAGTATAGGGCATGTGGGGAAGAGTAGCTGTGTAGGAGAGGAGTCAGAGCCCAAGGCTGATTTCAGTTCATGGTACTCAATATTGGCACTGCTTGGGAGATAACTTAATTGAGTAATGTTTACATCCTTTTAATATCTTCTTCCTGAAAAATATGGTTAACTTTTTGCATGGATTAATAATAATAATAATAATAATAATAATAATTTTATAGTTGAGGAGACTGAGACACAAAGAGGTTAAATGACTTGTCCAGAATCACATAGCTAGAAAATATGTGAGTATATCTTTCTGATTTCAGGCCCACTGCATTAGCCATTGTGCTATCTAATTGTTTACTATTTATAATTATTTATAATTCAATTCATAATTATCTTATTTTATCTAAAAGGGCAGGTGCCCTTTCTGACAAAGAGAAATAGCTCAAAAATTTTTCTCATATGTGTGCAGAATTAAAAAAAAAAAGTTGAAAGCCACCAAAAACATATATCTTGCCTACTCCAGTACCTAAAAGCTTCTTTGGAGCTTACTTTATTTTTCAGAAATATTCTATGTGTATTTTTATTTTTCTACTAATTATTACTATTTTAGATTTCACTAAAGACGTATGGGCAGCTGATGGCAAAATGGATAAAGTACCAGGCCTGGAGCTGGGAAAACCTGAATTCAAATCTAGCCTTACACTCTTGATGATAATGGGCAAGTCACTTAATCCTGTTTGCCTCAATTTCCTTATC
The DNA here is from genome assembly GCF_016432865.1 of Antechinus flavipes. Lineage (NCBI taxonomy): Eukaryota > Metazoa > Chordata > Mammalia > Dasyuromorphia > Dasyuridae > Antechinus > Antechinus flavipes. The sequence goes on along the minus strand of NC_067399.1, from coordinate 129,883,316 downwards.
TGTAAAATGAGCTAGAGAAGGAAATGGCTTACCACTTGACTATTTTTGCTTGAAAACTCTGAAAAAGGTCATGCAGAGGTGGACAAAGGATTTTGGTTTTGAGAGACTGGAACATAGTCTGTAATAGGACCTTCCAAGTTTATGAAAGCCTGAGTCTTGTCAATTGTTTCTCTAGTTTCTCATCTTCATCCCTTTCTCATCATTTGCATGTTCTCCATGGGCTAGGTGACCTCAGCAGTTCCCAAGGATTTAATTTTCATCTATAGGTAGATGACTCATAGATCTCTCTATTTAGCTCTAACTTCTCTTCTGAACTGTGGTCTTTCACCATGAGCTAGTTTATCTCCCAAACCAGATTTCACAAAGTTATTTTATATGCAACATATTCAAAACTCATTAGTTTTCTCTAGATACCCATCTCTTTTAAAATTCTCCATTTCTTTCAAAGGTATCCCTATTCTTCAAGCTTCTCAAGCTCATAACCTTGGTGATATCTTCACTTTGTGGTATCTAAACTTTCCCTTGCTGCCATATCCAATTCAACCTTGCCATATCTGTTTCCACATCTTTTGTTTCCACTCATTTTCTTATTCACACAACTTCCTTAATTCAAAACTTCACCACCTTTTATGTGGATTGTTGTAGTTACTTTGTAATTGGTCTCCCTGTCTCAAAGTGTCTCCAGACTATCCCAATCTATCCTTCACATAGCAATAAAAGTGGTTTGCCTTAAGCTCAAGTCTGACCATATAGCTCTCTTGTCCAATAAATTCCAGTGGTTTCTTATTACCTCTAGAATAAAACAGATACTCCTTTGTTTGACTTTTAAAGTTCTTCACAAACAGGATCCAATCTCTCTTTCTGGCCTTGGTATAAATTCCTATCTTTTCTATTTTTTGCAGTCAGTGAACTGGGTCTTCTGTCAGACTCTCAACTTTGGTATTCCTTCTTCCACTTTTTTGCCAAGAATGTATGTCTTTTCATTTTTATCTTATAGAATTTCTAACTTCTTTCAAAGTACATATAGGTCAAATTCAATATTCTACATGCATTCTTTGTTACCCTGTCTGCTCAAGTGCAAATTTACTAACAACTTTTTCTTTAATATATGTACTGGCTTGCAGTTACATTACCAATATCATGGAAGACAAGATATTTTCTTTTATTCTAATAATCTTTTATATCACTCCAAAATAAGAATTTTGCAGAAAAAATAAATGATTATCAGTTATCTTCATGGTCTAGGGCAATAAATATTCAATCTTTCCTCTCATGCCTCTAATTTGATGCAAAAAGTACAATAGATAATCAGAAAATGAGTAATAGGGGAAAAAAAAGATAAAAAAAAGATTTAAAATTAATAAAGACCTCAGGAGGAAGACAACTCAATTAAAGACCTTGAGTATAAGCAGATAAATTTATTTATATGTAAAATATATTTAACAGTTATTAAATATTAAATATCAGTTATTAACAGATTAATAACAGAAGGGAAAATGGCCTCCAGTTCAGAAAAAATATTCTGGCATCTATGAATAAATATAGCACAACAAAGGAAAATTAATCAACATCTGATGAGGCAGAGGACCTTGTGAGTTCCCAAGAGAGCAGGGAAGCAAGCAGAATGTTCTTGAATGTTTAAAAGGAAAAAAAAAATTTTGAAAATAGAAATTTATGGCCTACATAGCAGAAATAATTGACAAAAATTATTGATGATCTCGCTAAAGAAAGAAAATAATTTCTCTGTTTTCCATTTATATTTATTATTGTTGTTCATATATGTTCAAGTTTATTATCTCTCTTGACAGAAAGTAAGAACCTAAAGAGAAGGAATTAGTTCATTCTTTATATTTGTATCCCTACCAGTGCCTGACACATAGGAGATGTTTTATAAATACTTGTGAATTGATGTTTGCTTGATTTAAGTCCTCATACTCTTTCAATAGCTTTCCAATTGATCTCCTCACATTCAGTCTCTTCCTCTCTCTATAACAGATCCTCCACATTGCTACCAAATTAAAATTCTTAAAACACAGAACTGACCATGTCACTCTAATACTCAAAAATATGCACTAGCTTACTCTTCCTTCTATGAGAAAATAAAACTTCTCAGCCTGACATTTAAAGTCCTTCAGAATCTAGTTCCCATTTTAATCTTATTATTTATATCACTCCTCTTCATAAACTCTTTGTTCCAGTCAAACTGACCTAGTAGCTATTCTGTACATAAAATCTCATTTCCTGTTTCTAGGACTGTTCCCCATCCCCTTCTCATTTATATCTTATATTTTTTCAAAGCTCAGCTGAAATGCCACATCCCATGTGGGACCTTTGTAAGATGTCCCTGGTTGTTAGCATTTAGCACTATTCTTGGCACATAGCATATGTTTAATAAATATTGACTGATTGACAATACTTTCTCCATTGAAAAGTATTATCTATTGCCTTTGATTTTTTGGCTGAACCTATAATTTCAAAGGTAGAATCCTGGAGGCTGAATTTCTCTCTTACTATCTTCATTACCTTCAACATTTGTTGTTATTCACTTGTGTCAGTCTTGTCCAACTTTTTGTGTCCCCAGTTGTTTTCTTGGCAAAGATACTGGAGTAGTTTGCTGTTTCCTTCTCCAGCTCATTTTCTCAAGGAGGAAAGTGAGAAAAACAGATTCAAATGACTGCCCGGAGTCACAGAGCTAATTAAATGTCTGCGGCCATATTCGAACTCAGGAAGTTCTTTTCCTGACTTCAGGCTTGGTTCTCTACCCACTGCACTACCTAGCTATCCCACCTCGCACAAAGCAGATGCTGAATAAAGTGATTTTAGCTGAGTGTATTCTGGGCAACAGATGGTACATCTGTCATCTTGGGAGCAAATAGCTATATTCCAAGAGTCTTGTGACCAGTAAGGGCCCACAAGGTGATGAATCGTTTGAGGTCAAAAGAGTTCATGAGATAGTCTAAGGCAAAAAGAGCATTTTATATATGACTATATTTCAGGTGCCCACCCCAATGAAACTGCAGCTGAATCAAAGCACTGAAGTCTTGAAATATTCTTTCCTAGGGCCCAATTTCTGCTAGACGTCTAATTTCTCCTCTGGATACTTGCCTATTAGTCACTCAGGGAGTGTTCTGTTCTTTTTTTTTTTTTTTTAATTCATCTTTTTCTTTTAATGCTCAGCTTTTCAGGAGGAAGCTTTGTGACGTGTTCATCTTCAAGTTCTATGTTGTGTCACTGAGAAAGGCATTCAAAGAAAGCCAGATGCCTCATCTGGAAAATGCTTTTTACAGGAGAAAAATACAATCACCTCCACTCTTGCTTGACAACCAAACGGGGCCCCTGCCAGGCAGGATTTTCTAATGAGCCAGCGGAACTGGCCTAAACAATCTGACAAAAGGAGGGATCCCTTCTCCCACGAGCACCCTTCTCCACCTCTATCTATCTCCCTTTTGCTTGAGAACACAGAGTTTTACACTTGTCCTTCATACAAATAACCCGAGGGTGGGAATTATTCAGAAAGCTCATGTTCAACACCCCATCTGTTCATTTCTGACAGCAATATATAATGTAAGGCTATAAAAACTTGAAAAATAATGCAACATAAAAAGGGATTGACTCAGATCCAAGAGGCCATAAACGGTAACAAATACCACTGGATGATTTATTTCACGCTGTAATCTTTACAGTAAGTCATCTTTCAGACATTTCCTTGTGACAGGTTTTAATAATATTAATGCCCAGAGCAATCCAAATCATTGCCAATAGGCGTATTTATCAAGCTGCCAATCCAAGTAAATGAAATTCTATAAGCAATAATGTAACATGTTTAAAGGAAGCTAATAAAACAAGTCAGCAGAGAAATATTACTTCAAAGTATTCTCTCCCTCTAATCCAGTCCTGTGTGTTATACAGCCAAAATGCAAATCTTTCTGTACTTGATTTATTGCTCCAAAAATACCGATGACCTTTTTCTGAGCTCCCGTATATATTCACTCACACACATTCATGAAGCTCACAGTGCATCCTGCCAGATTAGCTGAACACTAGAGTGCTTAGCATTATTGTTTTGTTTGCCTTCCTTTGGGGAGGGTCATGATTGGTGGCCTCTGTGAATTCCATGGAAGTTCCTAACTTCTGTTAAAACCTGACCGGTTTCAAAGCTGAAGGTGTGGCTCTAGAGCCTTTGTTTTGTCTAAGAGTAATCTTTACTCCCTTTTAGCCCCGATTCATTTTCTCCCCTGAATTTCCTCTTATCCTTCCCTGAAAAAATTATTTTTTTTTGATATGCACATTTTTGCCCATTAAATCGTTAAATTTTGTGGGAGCTGCTTTCCCCCACATTAAATTTATGTTGTATTTGAACAATATCTGTAATTCCATGTGTCTATTGTTTTCAACATAATGCTATCATTCTAAGAGTGCACACTACAGAGTCATTAGCTGATAAACTAATACACAGGGGCAAGAAATATGGGTTTTAAAAATGAATTATGTTAATTAACATGACAAACCGAATGCTATTTTGTTAGCTTTCAATGGAGCAGAAGATCCTTGAGGACAGGGTCAGTTTTTCTATCTTCAGTGCTTAGGATAAAACCTGGAGCACAGTAAACATCTGAAAAATGCTTACTGAATTGGAATGGGTAGAATTTACAAACTAGAAAGCATTTGTTGAAGAGTTTGACCCTTGGAAGCTGAATCAAGCATCAGAATATGCAATTCTAATGCTTTTTAGGATTTGGAAACAAAGAATATTTTAGAGTCAGCATTAAGTATATTCTAGGCCTTCATCAATTCCCACAGAACGTCTGAGCTGGGATGGACCATAAAGAGCACATAATTCAACCCATTTATTTGATAAATGATGAAATAAAGGGTTTGAGTTGCAGAACTGAGTTTCACATCCAGATGCTCTAACTATTAATTTATCCACATCTTCTAACAAGGGCTTAGAGAAAAAAACTTTTTATAAGGTCCTTCTTGGGATATGTCTTCCAGCCCTTGAATAAGCCTACCATCTGGTGAGTTAGCCTAGAAGAATGACCTGGGGATGTTATTAGATCTTGCATACACCATAGGACAAAGGAGCAGCACTAGACCAAAGAGAATTATCCTATTCTTCTCAAGATGGGATAGGATATTTTCTCCTGAATAGCCTTGTTTCTTTGTTAAAATAGTCTTCTTGTGGATTATCACAAGATGGAGATTACATGGGATCTTCCCAGGCTAAATTAGGTGCTCTTGAAGGTCCTACCACACTGGAGGTATTTTTATACTTAGATGGACTGTTCATCTGTCATCCAACTACCATCTGAGATAGATTTGGAAAAGTTCCTCTTCAAAAAATTAGCCATAATGAATTTTATCTATTTGAACTAATGAAGACTATCAAATAATTCACAGAAGGAACTGAATAGCAGAGATAGATACCTCCACTGAGGATTATTGAAGTACTGAAAACATGAAATACCGAAACCTGTAATCAGATGTCCCACATGGTTTACAATAGTCTGTTAGAAAAACCCTAGAGTCTTCTAGCTGGATGGGAATTTGAGAAATCAATCGAATCTTACTTCTACCTTTAGGCCAGATGAGTATCTAAATCTTTTAGAAGAGATTATGTCCTGTTTGAGATATTCAGCTGCACCCTACAGATTGGCTAGTGAGCTAGCTAGACCAGGCAGAAGAGCAATATTTAATGGAAAAGAGCAGAAACTATGGTTGGATTGACTGAGTGAATAGAACAAAGAAGGGATTAAAGTGTTATCTGGTTAGTGTTTAGCATTTAATCTTGAGACATTTTAAATTATTTTTTAAATATCTCAAGGAATTAGTCAAAAAAAAAAAAAAGCATCTTTGTGAGAAGCTACATTTATTAAAAGAAAGCTAAAATCCAGCAGTGAGATCTAGAGAAGATACTAATGATGGGCCTGAGGGTAGGTGAATAATATATGCTGAATCTATTGGGGTTTATTTAAGATTTGCCAACCTTGATCTAGGTATATATAAACAAATGGAGTTTTGCCTCCAAGGATCACAGATACTCATTTGTGTTTGGGGAATACCAGCAAACTGATCAAAATTATTTTATTTGACCTGAATCTAGCAAATCAGTACAAAAAAAAATAGAAGTTAATTTCCCATAGATTTAACATTTTAAAAAACTTTTAATGAACTCAATTGAAGTAATTAAAATGCAAAGACAGTTATTCTAACTCTTGAATTCACGAAATGAAAATAATCAAACAAACAAGAATCATTATTGAATAATGAATATAATGCTGGACCTAGAGTCCTGAAGACTCACATTCAGATCCTGTTTCTGACACTTGCTATGTAAATCTGAACAAGTTATTTCAATACTCTAAGCCTTAATTTTGTCCTCTGTAAAATGGAAAAGTTATTATCTCTGGTTGGTACCTTGTATGATTACTAGGAGGATCAATTGAGATGATGTAAGTAAGGCAATACATTAACTTTTAAGCACTATATAAATAGTAGTGAAAAATACTGAGATTGAATGCCTATAATTATCTTTCTTCCAAAGCAAACCAATTTATACTATTTATTAATTACTTGTCCAAGATGTATGACAAAACAAAAATATTGTTGGATAAAGATATTTCATTTAGATAGTCTCCCCACATTTCCTCTCATTCAACTGGACTCTCCTAGATTTTTTCAATCTGAATTATTAAATACCTTGATGTATCTATGATATCACTATGTGGGTATTCCTTACAATATTAGAGTACAAAAACCATTCAAAGCTACTTTTGCCCGTGCCCTATTATCTATATATAATAGAGGATCTATCTAATGCATTCCTTTAGAATGTAGAGCCTATATCTGTGTGTATAATAGCTTTTTATCACTTTGCTTAGTACAATATGGAGATCTCCAGAAAATGAGGGAACATATATAGATGTGTCCTAATTTCTAAACTTGTAAAAGAATTCTTTCATTCAATAAACATAGTAAAAAACTTTTTGTGATATACTCTAGTAGGTGCAGTGAGAGAAACAAAGATTAGTCTAAGAGCATTCTTTTCCTCAAAGAGTTGATAATTCAGTAGGGATAATATAAGTCATGTACATAAATAGGGCAATATAATTCTTAATTTCACATATGCATAATAAAAGTATAAAGAAAGGTGAGTAGATTCATAGGAAGTAAATGATTCCTATGGGCTACGAGAATCTCAAGGAAAACCATTTAAAGCAGGTGATGTTTACTAGATTTTGAAAGATGAAGAGGAATTTAAATGGCAGAAATGAGAGAAGAAGGCATGCCAAGTGCAAAGAATAGTCTGAGTCAAAAGATAGAGAGTGGAAAAATATGGAATGAGTTTTCAGATTGAGAAATAGCTCAGTTTGGCTGGAACATAGAATCTCGCTCAGGAGTATGGATGAAGTTGGAATCAGATTGTAGGGACCTTGAATTCCAGGCTAATTAGTATCTCATTAATAATACTTAGAATTAAAGTCCCATCCATTCCTTAAACTGAACAATTGAGAAGTTTGAGACTAGAGAGCTTGCAGCTATTTTTCCATTTATTAATTACTTTATGATGAATTTTTTAATGTAATTATTTCCGATTCATACCTTTAGTAGGTGAGATATGATGTGAGCTACAGTTTATCATATGAAAGACAGAGAATAGAAAAGCAGAATGATTTCCCTAGGCAAAAAGTGGTGTTCAAAGTCAGTACTACACAATTATAAGAGTTGGATTACACTTAGAAATAATTGAATACTGCCTACCCATTTTACACATGTGGAAAATGAGGCTCAGGGAAATAATATGATTTGCCAGTGTCAACAGCTATTAAGTGACGGAGGTAGAGGACTTGAGAATCCAGATTAGATGATCTCTACTGGCCATTCCAACTCTAGATCATAAGACATTATAACTTTCCAGAATAACTTAACTTCTGTATAGCACCCACATTTCTTATAAGCTACTTATAACTGAGCTACACTGATCTTTACTGAAAGAGATTTCTCAAATCAATAAGGAAGATATCAAGAAACAAAGACCATAGAAAATGCAAATAGAAAAAAATATATGTCATAGCCCTAGGGAGATGGCAGAAACCATGTTCTTTTTGGTGCCCACATGTACTAATGAAAAGGCCAAACTTTTTTTTCTTTTTGGATATTGAGAGGTAAGAGAGAGTGAGGAGTCTAGGATGAATCCAAGACTGTGAGCTTGATGGACTGTCTTCCACTGTAATAGGGAAGAGAGGGGCTAGGGAGAGCTTAAGGGGAAAAGAATGAATTCTACTTTGTACATGCTTAGTTTAAGATTACTACTAGCATCCAATTCCAGATCTCTGAAGGGTGGTTGGAGATGCAAGAGCTAAGCTTGTTAGCAAAGTTATTAGGGTCATATGTTGAATTGAGAACCACCATAGTTAAATCCATTGAAGCTGATGTCATCACCAAGTGAAATAATGGAGAGGGAAAAGAGAAAAGGACCAAAAAAAGAATGCTGAGAGACACTTATGGCAATCAGATAAGTAGGAGAAAGTGATGTCCCAAAACCTTAGAAAAAAGAGTTTTGGTGAGATAATTATATTTTCTACATAAAATAATTATAATATAAAATTATATATAAGTTATATAACGTTATATTTGGTCACTGATAGTTGGTCACTTTGGAGAGAGCAGTTTTGGCTACTAATGTCAGAATTGAGACGTGAAGGTTTTAGAAATGAGGGGAAAGAAAGTGGAAGCATGTAATGTAGATGGCTAATTCAAGTAAACTCATTATTGTATGAACTTTCCATAAAAGTTAAATTTATAGTGAAAAGAAGGTTGAGGCTCATCCCTTTACAAAAATATTTATCATTTGTTGTTGATTTGTAATGTGCACTTTTGGCTAACTTAACAGAATCCTATATCTTATGTTTTCTATATGAAGTTTCAGTGGGCTTAATGGGGACTGAGTAAATATTTGAAGTGCCAATTGTATCCATAACATTTTAGGGATTGGGGTATAACAACATCAACAACAACAACAAAAAAAAAAAACCAAAAAACAAAAACAAAAACTGTTGCCCCAGAGAACTTCTATTTGTGGTAGAAAGCATGAGAAGCATTAGGGTTTAATGAATTGGGACACAGGATACCCATATTGTATTTTGTTGTGTGACCTGGATCATATCTTAAAATTTCTGAATCTTGGATGTGTTCTGTGATCTTCCCTGCCCCTTCTGCTGAGCTGGTTGTTAACTATTAGTACATCTCTGATTCTACCATTTGTGCACTATGTGATACTGAACCAGTCAGTTCTTGTTAATAAGCTTTAGATTCCCCATCAATAAGCTGGGAAAAGGAGAGTAACAATTGGATGAGATGCTCTGTAGCCTTCCTAACAGTTCTAAACTCCTATGATAACTTTTAAGGTCAATTGCTTCAGCTATGTGACTCTATAAACACATCTTCGCATGTGAAGGAAAGTATACCTATTTCAGGTGACAAGTCCTGCCCCAACTCCCACCAGCATCCTTCCTGAGGCATCAATAAGCACAGAACAGGGAGATTTGTATCAAATAGGGTTGTTTACTTTTGTCTTTGGCATTCACTTCATTGAAATTTCAAAATGAAAAAAAAAAAAAAGTAAAGTGTATGTTTCTTTGGCAGCAACAAAGATCTAAGGGAAAAAATAAATTAGAAATATGCTATCCCCATCATGTAATCCCAGAGTATAGAAGCTCACTTCTCTTAAATACCTCCCTCTGGCATAATTGACTTTTCATATGCATTTTAATAATGATATTTCAGCAGGTTGCATGAGGATTTTTTTTCCCTGTTGTTGTTGTAAATTATGGTTAAGAAAAAAGTGTTATAAATCTAATTACACTTTCACTTATATTAACAAGTCAGCACAATCTACCAGCTTGTTTACCAAGCAATTCCAATATTTACAGCTGACCTAATTGGTTGTAGAATAGTCAGAATGAACAAGGTTACTTTGTCTCGATAGTGTGCATGAGCTGAAGAATGCTTCTGAGATGTAAAACTACCCAGAAATCTTAGTTTATGCTTCATCACCTTAGTGCCAAATACCATTGAGGTGCTAAAGTGGGGCAGGGAGGCTATTAGATTAAAGATGCTTTTTGCAAACCATTTCTCTGATAGCCAGCTTTCTTATGATTCTGAGATGTTGGGAACCTCTGAGGGGAGCTGCCTATATAGAAGTGGCTAAAGTAATAACTAAAGTATCCTCATTTTATCATGTGTCACTCTTCTCTTTCTTATGCCCTAAAAACTTCAGTGGCTTCCCATTGCATCTTGGGGAAAAATAAACTGCAATATTAAAAAAAAAAGGTGGGGGGATAGTCTCAGGAGGGGGTAACTTCCAAATTAGTCTTGCAGGAGTCAAACCATAGGTCTTTAGACAGAAGTTAACTGCCCCCTTTTCAGATATATTGTAGAGATTGGGCATTTCTATAGAGTGGAATAAATAACCTCTCAAATCCCAACTTTGAATTCTCCTTTAGTGGATTAAGAATAGGAGTTGAAATCTGAAGACTCTAACACTGATTATCTGTGTGCTGTGGGCAAATAACTTAATTGCAGATCCTATTTCCTTTACGAAATGAGGATAAAAATAGGTGCAGCCTCCAGATCACAGAACTGCCATAAGGTTAGATGAAAAAAAATTTATTAAAGTGTTTGATAAACCTTGAAGCAACAGATTATTCCCTTGTCATATGGACTCTATTCTCCATTCAAATGGGAATATGACTCTTTAATGATATTTTATCTTCTTTAGCTTTTAAATGTTTGCACATGCTACTTCTAATATAGGATGAACTCACATATTTTTCTTGTTGATATCCTTCACTTCCCATAAAATTCAGCTTAAGTGACTCTTTTTACTCAATCCTTCTCTAATGTTCCCAAATGGATATGAGCTACCATTCCTTAGCTCTCACTTCTTGCTTTCCTATGCAGGTGATTAAATTTGAGCCTGTATAAATTTAAGGGTAGTACACATCTTCTTCCTAGTATAAAATATAAATTCCTTGAGCGTAGGGATTGTCTTGTTTTAACTTTGTATTCTCAACATGAATTGCAATATCTTGTGCAAAGTGAGTACTCAAAAAGGTTTGTATACTTGAATTAAAAAAAAAGTTTGTATAAATTCTATTTGTATAAATAGATGGCAGATCCAAATTAATATTTTTAGAAATGTCCTTAAACTTAAAGGTTGGTTCAAGGACACCAATCATGACCTTTAATAAAAAGTCTTGTTTTCACTATCAGAGGAAGAACATTGGGATGGGATCTATCCATACACTTGGCATAGGGAAAAATGTTCATAGATTTCTGTTCTTATAGCAGGAGATAACAGATTAAAGAAACAGACTTTCCTCCCAAAAAACAATTATTACCAGAATGGGCTAACTCCTACAGAGCAAGTTGCATAACTTGCTAGAATTTTTCAAGAAGAGCAAGCTACAGTTTCTTTCTTCTCATCGGGACAAGTGTTGGTTTCCACACAGGTTCAGGAATACATGTTGATTGTTATCTGTGGAGTTCAACTGTGTTTCTATATTAAATCTAGTTTTTGATATGAGTCTAGCAGACTCTAGTATCCACCTGATTTAAATAATCAAACATAAATTGGGAATCTCAGAGCCAGGTACTTCAGAATTTATCTAGTCCAAATTTAATCTGAACAAGTATCCTGTCTATATTATACTTGATGAAACACTATCCAATCAGAAAGCAAGTGTCCAGAGACAATGATCTCACTCACCTCTTCTCAGACCTTTAAAAGTCTTTCTCTTTGTCTGGCTTTTTTGTCATTCAAAGTCTTTCCCAATTTGAAGCTCCACAGACCTTGTATTATTCTCCTCTACGTACTCTATGCTGCAGTCAAAATGTGCTATCATATGCTCTAGTTTCCTATGTCCATGTTTTGGATCATGCATTCCTTAATACTATTAGAACTCAGGTCAGAATTACTGCATTTATGAAACCTTAAATGATAGCCACTCCATTCTCCCTCTCTCATATAACATTTTTTTTGTATTTATCACAAAATAATTTGTACTCTACTTGTGTTTATATCTTGTCACATTCCAAGACTGTGGACAAGGACAGTGTGTTATCTGAAATTTGTTTAATGCAAGTTGCTTAGCAAGACTCTCTATAAGCAAATATTATTTCAATATTTGTCCAATAAAATAATTGATTCACACATGTCACCATTAATGATGGGAGTATAAGAAACAAAAATAAGTGAATAAACTTTAATTTATATGAATATCAAGCTCAATGAACAAAATTTCATAAAATATACAATCTATGGCAGCTTATTCTTTGTCTTACTACTCAGCTTGTCTCATGAACATCTTTTCCCAATTATAGTGTTTAACAGAGTTTAGCTACTTCACAAAGTTTTTCAGTTTCTCCCTCATTTCTATTTTTCTTGTCTTTTCCATTATTTATGTTTTTAGGGAATGAGAGTCTCTAAGGTAAAAACAATTCTATGTTAATATGGATAATCAAGATATGAGTATAGACAAGAATATGCATGTATTCTCTTTTTTGGGGTCTATATTCTTATGCAGGATTGCTAAAGTTCTTCACAAAATATTCAAATAGGAAAATACCAAGGGAAGGAAATATATATATTCCTTAAAGCAAAAAAAAAAAAAAAAAAGCCCTAGGAAAATCAATAAATACCAACTCTTAAGACATTTTTTTTTCATTCCTGTAGCATTTTATACATGCATCAAGGACACCAGGGATAGAAGTATTAATAGGAATCAGGCAAGTCTTCACAAATGCAATTCCACAATAATTCATATCTCTACTATTACCCAGTTTAATGAAAGTAGAGGATATGTTTCCATTGTGTCATTGATTGTTGAGTATAAAAAGAATGTTGAAAGAGCAACATACTCTATCAAACATTAAAAGCTTTCTTCTAACAGTGTCTCTCTTGTCCATATACAAAAATTTAAGATTCCTTAAAAGATATAATAACATAAATATCTCTATAGACAATACTTTGACCAAAAATAGCAAGCATATAAAAAGAGAGGCATGCGCTTGACAAAGATCATTGTCCTTGCCATGAAGGAAATCTAGCATAGAGTCTAAAAGAAAACCTTTATGGATATGAATTCCTCCAGATATCCTGTTTCCAGTGGATATACTTTGATTCAATTAAATCACAGAATACTGCAGGATTTAGTGTAAGAAATTTGAAATATTCAGAAGATTTTGGCCTAACTATTCTTACGGGAAAATTTGTATGGATGAAAAATGGCCTTTATGCAATAGTATATGAGTTATTTGAGGTAAAGAAAAAAAATAAATTCAGCTCCACATATAAATCTTGCAACTTTTTTTACATTTTTAAAATATGACTTGTTCTCTTTTGATGTTATCATATTGTTTAGAAGATTTGATATTGACATCATAAGATACAATTGCATATTCTTTTATTTAAATATATACATATTTAAATTTAAGTATATATAGTACATACATATGTTTATGTATATAATTTAAGTATATATAATATATAGATATATATTACATATAAGTACATAGTACATATGTGTAGGATATATATATTATATATATATAGAGAGAGAAGAGAAAGTAATTGTTTTTAGAAAAAAATCTAGAAAATGAAAAATTTAAAGCAAAAACATAAAATACATTCAAGGAGAAGAGAGGAAAGGGGAAAGTAAGAAAAAAAAAAGAAAAGTAAGCATCATATGCCATGAGGATACACAAGAAGGTTCCTCAGGAAGTGCAAGAGTAAACAAAGATACCTACTCTCTCCAGAGAACTAGAAATGCTTTTTAAAAAAAGCAATAAAAAGAGATTTGAGGTATAAAGATAGATGAAGAAGAAATATAACTATATCTAATTGTTGATGACATGATTTACTTAGAAAATCCTAGGAAGGGAAGCGAAGCCAAGATGGTGGAGAGTAGACTGGTCTTAGTCTAAACTCTTCTTGGCTTTGCTCAGATGAACACCAGATCAAACCTCTGAGCAGATTTTGGAGTGATGGAACCTACAAATATTTGGAGTGTAACAAATTTCCAACAGAAGATATTTTGGAATATCTTCAGGAAAGGTTTGTCTCAATTGGGCAGGGAGGGAGGTGGCCCAATGCAATCACAGTGCAGGATGCAGGGTGGAGAGGACTCCATGTAGGGGAACTCTACTGCAAGGCTCTTAGCCAAAGTACAGCAGTTAAGGTTGCTCTCTCCTGGTTATAAGCCAATGGATAATCAGACACACGCTGTGAGATATCCAGTGCAACTACAGAAGGCAAATACTGAGCCTCTGAACCCCAGCATAGTGCTTACTCAGCATGGGAAGGAAGCCAGCAACACCAGCTCCAGGGCAGTGTGAAGCTGATGTCACCTGTAGAAAAAGCTTGCAACAATCTCCCTTTAGACCAAAGAGCAGACCTCTACCTTTAAAAATGAGCAATTAAGCAAAAAAAAAAGCTCTGACCATTGATAGCTATTATGGAGACTGGAAAGAATAGATCTCAAACCCTGAGGACATTAAAAGCAAAATGTGTAATATAAGTTGGTCTTCATCTCAGAAGGCAATCTTGGAAGAATTAAAAAAAATATTAAAAGAGAATTAGAAGAAAAATGGGGACAGGAAATGAAAGCTTTTCAGGAGAGTTTAGAAAAGGAAACAGAAATTATCTGAAGAAAACTTAAAAACAGATTTTGCAAAAAAAAAATAAAAATGAATATAACTCCTTGAAAATAAATTTGATGACATGAAAAAAGAAAAGAACTCATTGAAAAACAGAATTGGATAAATGAAAAAAGAGAACAACTCCCTAAAAAATAGAATTGGCAAAATGGAAACAAAAAAGCCAATTAATGAACAACTCATTTAGAAGTTCAATTGACCACATGTAAAAGGAAGTAAAAAAAGTTAACTAAAGAAAATAATTCACTAAAAATTAGAACTGAACAAATGGAAGTGAATGACTACATGGGACATCAAGAATTAATCAAATAAAAAAAATAGAAGAGAATGTAAAATACCTCATTGGAAAAACAAACAAGCTGGAAAATAGATCCAGGAGAGACAACGTAATTATTAGAGACAATGTAAGTATTGTTAGACTACCTGAAAACCACAATGAAAAAAAGAGCCATCATAACATCTTTCAAGAAATCATCAAGGAGGGAGAATTCTGGGAAGATGGCTGAGTAGATTGGTAAATTTCAGGCTCTTCCAATTTCTCCCACAAGTAGAACAAATTTGTATCTCAGGGTAAACATAGACAAGTTAAAAATCAAGAAGACTTGGGGCAGAACAGGGGTCCTCCTAAAACAAGAAGATTAGAAGAAAGACCATAGAAGATCCAAAGAAAGACCCCAGCCTGAAATTAACCCAAGTGAAATGCAATTACATTTCAGTGAAATGTAAAAATTTTACATGGGGATTTCTCAGGTGAGCTGGATGTAGCTGGATCCACAGCAGGAACCACAGTGACTTTCACCTTCCATACCATTTGTGAAGTCCAAGTCTGAGTTCAGGAAGACTGAAGTAACCTCTGCTGATTAGAAACACCAGCCCCAGTTAAGCTGCAGAACATGGCTCTGGGCAAGAAGGAACTTGCACAGCCATGAGTGCAGAACCAGTGCAGGAGAGAGGCTGCTGACTGTGGGTACTTGCTAGAGTGGGAAGCTCTTGGTTTGAGGTTCCCAATCAGAGGAGAAAGCTTAAGTAAAGCCAGAGTACCACTCCTTAACCCCTGGGTTAGAGATGCTTACATTAATGCATCTTATGTTAAAAAATGAACTGGCAAAGAAGGAAGAATCCAACATAGAAAATACTAAGGAAGACTGAGCTTCTCTTCAGAAGAGGACACTAAAGTTTAAAAAAAAAAAAAAAAAAAAAAGCTTGTACCCCAGAGTACCATAAAATGACTCTATCCAGAGAGAATTTGTAGAACTCAAAAAAGAATTTAAAAATTAAATGAGAGACATTGAGGAAAAACTAAAAGAAAAAAGAAAAAAATCCAAGAAAAACAAGAAGTTTATGAAGAAAATGTCAACCAACTAGAAAAAAAAGATATAGAATCTCAAAGATGAAAATAATTCTTTGAAAATTAGAAATGAGTAAAGAGAAGCTCCTAAAGCTATGAGAGAATAAGAAATAACAAAACACATTATAAAGAATGAAAAAGTAGAACAGAATATAAAATATAAGAAAAATGATCTGGAGATCTGGAGAACAGATCAATAAAAGAAAATCTTATAATAACTACACTGTCTGAAAGTTGTGACCCAAAAAAGGATCCAGACACAAGAATGCAAGAAATGATCCAATAAAATTGTCTTGAAGTTATAGAACAGTAGGGGAGAAGAGAAATAGAAAAATCCACCAATCACCATGTCAATGAGATCCTTTGCAGAAAATACATAGAAACAATACTGCCAAATTTTGAAACCTAAAGATCAAAGAGAAAATTTTGTGGAAAAAAAATGACCAAAAAAAAAAAAAAACAATTCAAATACCCTGCAGCTACAATTATAATTGTACAGGATTTATCAGTAGTCACAATAAAAGACCACAGGTCCTACAATCATATCTACTGACAATCAATAGAACTAGGGTTGCAGCTAAAAATATTGTATCCAGCAAAAATATCTATAATATTGAATGAAAAAAATGGACATTCAATGAATTTATAGATTTTTATGATTTTCTATCAAACAAGCCAGAACTTGCTAGAAAATTTAACATATAGAGCCCATATCAAAGATCCATTTCAAGGAACTTAACATTGACATATTGTTTATTTTTTTAACATGGGAAATATTCAGCATATGTTTAAGGTTGACATCAACAACAGGGAAGCTCAAAATCAAGATTGGGGAATTAAGGTAAAAACAATAATTGCTTCATACAAATGAGTTGTGGAGGAAGAATAGACACAGAGTCATGGGGAAAAGGAAGGAAGGCTTGTAGTTATGAAAAAGCACACACACACACACAAATACAATGCAGGGTCTACCCTCCAAAATCTGTAAAGAAATGGGGAAGGATGGGCAGACAGGAAAGCAAAGGGTGAGGAAGAAAGATGAGGGAAGGATCCATGGATGGAGGGAGGTTAAGTAATAGCAAGGCAACTTAGAAACAGAATTAAAGCAAAAGGTAAGCAGGGATAGGAAAGAGGTGTGTGTGTGTGTGTAGGTATGCATATATACATATGTGTATATAAATATATCTTTTCTTAATTATAGCCTGCTTCAGGGAGGTGGACAGTGATGAAAGCCTGGAAAAAGAATAAAATAAAAAAGCATGCAGCAGAGAACAAAAGACCAGTTTATAAAGAAGTAAAGAAAAAAAAGACCCTAATGAATAATTTCTCTCTCTCTCTCTCTCTCTCTCTCTCTCTCTCTCTCTCTCTCTCTCTCTCTATATATATATATATATATATATATATATATGTAGTGTAGGTTCTATATACTGCCAAGTAAAACATATATTCCTTTCTGTCTCCATTCAATTTTCTGCAAGTCTATCATATTTAACTTTTCTAAAATTCTATTTACCTCCTTAACTTCTTTCTTATTTATTTTGTAAATTTATTTAGTTCTGATAGAGCAAGACTGAGATCCTCCTAGTATAGTTTGGCCATCTATTTCTTCTTATAGTCATCTTAATTGCTCTTCCGGGAATTTGGATGCTACACCACTTGATGTATATACATTTGGCACTGATATTACTTCGTTATCTATGGTACCCTTTAACAAAAGTAAAATATACTTTATTGAACTTGTGTTTGTTGTTATATATTTTGAATCTTCTTTGATATTCTGCTGGGTACATGACAATGTTCTTTTTTGTTTTGTTTTCTTTTATTTTGTTATATATTCCTTTTCTGTTTTTTGTTTTTGCTTATTTCGTTTCTTTAACTAAAATAAAATAAATTTGAGATTAAAAAGAAATCCTCAAGGAAAATTGCCCTGATTTCTTAGAACCAGAAAATAAAATTGCCATTGAAAAAATCAACTAATCAGCTCCTGAAAAAGACCCCAGCTTCAAGGAATAGCATAGCTAAATTTCAGAATTATGAGATCAAGGAGAAAATACCTCAAGGAACCAGCAAGAAACAATTCAAGTATCAAAGAGTCAAAATCAGGATTAACCAGGACCTAACAACTTCCACTTTAAAGAAATAAAGAGCCCGGAATATGATACTATGGAAGGCAAAGGAGCTTGGACTGCTGCCAAGGATCAACTATCCAGCAAAATTAAGCATTATCTTTTTTTTGGCCAGAGGGGGGGAACATTCAATGAAATAAGGGAATTTTATTTATATTTTATGAGAAAGACAAGTGCTGAACAACAAAAAAAGTGATTTTCAAATACAGGACTCAAGAGAAGTATAAAAAAGTAAAAAGAAAAGGAAAAAAAAACCTTTTTTGTTAAAGGTTAAAACATTTACATCCCTATATTAGAAGATAATATATTTCTTAGGGGCATACTTAGAGGGTATAGGTATAATTTGACTATTGGGATTATACAAAAAGAAACTAGGGGTGGAAAAGGAATTGTACTGGAAGAAGAGGAAAGGGGAAGTAAAAAGGAATAAAGTGCATCACATGATGAGGCAAAAAAAGACCTATTACACTTGAGGGGAAAAAGGGAGGGGGTGAGCATTGTGTGATCTTTAATCTTATAAGATTTTTGCTCAAAGAAAGAATATCAGACCTTTACTTGATAGAGAAACTTGTCTCACCCTTTGGGGAAGTAGAGGGTAAAGGGAAGCCAAGAGAATGACAATGATGAGACAACATATGGAAATTTACGGGATGCAACCAAATCAGTTATTAGTGTAAGTTTTATATCTCTAGATGCTTTTTTGCAAGAAAGAGAAAAAGAGAATATCAGTAAATTGGGCATACAACTAAAAAAACTAGAAAAAGAACAACTTTAAAAGTTCCAACTAAATAACAAAATTGAAATTCTGAAAATAAAATGGGACATTAATAAAATTGAAAGTAAGAAAACAGCTCAACTAATAAACAAAACAAATAGTTAATTTTATGAAAAACCAACAAAATAGATAAAACCTTTAGTTAATTTGATTAGAAAAAGGAAAGAAGAAAATCAAATTGCTAGTATCAAAATAGAAAAGAATTAACTTTCTACCTAAGAAGAGGAAATTAGAATAATTATGATTTATATATTCCAACTATGTGCCAATAAATCTAATAATCTAAGTGAAAAGGATTAATTCTTTTTTTTTTTAATTTTTATTTTTTAAAACTTTTTATTGACAGAACCTATGCCAGGGTAATTTTTTACAGCATTATCCCTTGTACTCACTTCTGTTCCAATTTTTCCCCTCCCTTTTTCTATCCCCTTCCCCAGATGGCAAGCAGTCAAAAGGATTAATTCTTACAAAAATATAGATTGCCCAGATGAATAAAGGAGTTATATTACTTACACAGTTCCATTTCAGAAGAAAAAATTGAACAAGCTATTAATTAATTTCCTAATACAAAATCTCCAGGGCCAGATAGATTTATATGTTAATTCTACCAAATATTTATAAAGAACAAATGGTTATAATACTATACAAAGTATTTGGAAAAATAGGGAAAGAAGGAATGTTACAAAATTTCTTTTATGATACATATATGTTGCTGATAACCTAAAGCAGGTAGAATCAAATCAGAGAGAAAAAATTATAGAATAATTTCCCTAATGAATATTGAAGCAAAAATCTTAAATAAAATATTAGCAAAGAGATTAGAGTAAGATATCACCAGAATAATATATCATGACCAAGTACCGTTTATACTAACATAAAACATATAATTATCTCAATTCATGCAGAAAAAGCATTTGACAACACCCAACACTCTTTCCTATTAAAACGACTTGAGAGCATAGGAATAAATGAGATTTTCCTTAAAATTATCAGCAACATATTTAAAACCATCAGCAAGCATTATTTGTACTGAGGATAAACTAGAACCATTCCCAATAAAATTAGGGGTGAAATAACATTCCCTACCATCAGCATTACTATTCAATATTTTATTAGACATGTTAGCTTTAGTAATAAGAAAGAAAAATAAATTAAAGGAATTAGAGCAGGTAATGAGGAAACAAAAGTATTACCCTTTGCAGATGGTATGATGATATAGTTAAGAGAATCCTAAAGAATCAAATAAAAACTATTAGATACAACCATTTTAGCAAAGTTGCAGGATACAAAATTAATCCACAGAAATTATCAGCATTTATATATGTTACAAAGTCCAGCAGCAAGAGATACAAAGAGAAATTCCATATAAAATAATTGTAGATGCTGTAAAGTATTTGGGAATCTACCTGCCAAGAGAAAGTCAGGAACTATATGAACATAATAACAAAACACTTTCCACAAAGTTAGAATTAAACAATTAAAAATATAGCAAGTGTTCATGAGTAGGTTGAGCTAATATAATAAAAATGACAATTCTACTTATATTAATCTACTTATTCAGTGTCATTCCAATCAAATTGCCAAGAAATTATTTTACAGAGCTATAAGAAATAATAACAAAATTCATGTGGAAGAATAAAAAGTCAAGAATTTCAAGGGGATTACTGAGAAACATAGAAATGAAGGTGGCCTAGCTGTACTAAACCTAAAACTATATTATAAAACAGAGATCATTGATATTGGCTAAGAAATATAATAGTTGACCAGTATACTAGTATAGTTTCACAAGATACACTAATCAGTTGTAGAGAGCCAGAACTCTGGAGAAGTATATTTGAAAGAAGGTATTAACTCAGAGGAATTAATGACACAATGGCTATCTAGTTTACGTATCCTTAGTACTTAGCATGGTGATGTAATAGTTCCCTAGTTCACACACATTCAGTATACTGTAATGATGTAATTATAATAGGGTATATAAAAATTGGGGACAGGAAGTCAAACAGAAGTCAGACTGGAAGACTGGCAGATTGCTGGAACAGACTAGGTCAGGTTAAGATTGGGTCAGATTATGACAGACACAGATTGTGTAAGAGACAATAAAGACTTTGGACTCTATTCTTATCCATTCTCATGGTGTCTATCCTCCTGAGACTAAGACTCTTCTGAAGGACCTCCAGAAAGCTAGCCCAGACATTACATTTTGGCACCCAACTAACAGGTGTAGGTCCTTATGCAAACACTTTAGCACAGATTAATTACCTTACAGCAGCATATGAGAAAATTGTTTCTGCAGCTATCAAAGGATGGGGCACCCTCCCAGGAAGACAAGATAGAGGGGAAGCCTTCAAGAAAATAGCACAAGATCCAAATGAACCCTTTGCTGATTTGGTGGGACATCTACAGACAGCTGTCATATGAACGATTGGTGAAAATTCAGCAACAGAAATTATGATAAGGCAACTTGCAAAGAAAATGCTAATAAAGTTTTTAGAAGAATTATACTAGGACTATGCAAGGATCCTTCTTTAGAGGACATCATAAGATGCTGTGCCACAGTGGGCACAAATGCTTTTTATACCCAGGCTAAAATGCAGACTTCTCAAGATCTGAACATAGGAAGACAGGTCCCTTTTGGCAAGGGACTTCCAGAGAGACTCATCAATGCTTTCAATCTAGTAAAGTAGGGCATCTGAAAGCTCAATGTAGGCATAGAGACAGAGTGAGAAAACAAGGTGGGAGAACAAGACCCAATGCCCCATGTCCAAAATGCAACAGAGACTTCCATTGGACATCAGAATGTAAATTGATTCAGGGAAATGAGAGGTGGGGCCCAGCTCCAGGGCCCAAAGCAAAAAATACTTGGAGTTTGATGGCAACTGATGTTACACCCAGAGAATCTTTAGAAATTCAGAATTCCGACATGATCAATTAGCCGAGAAGCAACTTGATGGGAGAAAGGGATTACAATTGGGGAGAACAGAGTTGTATGCATCTGGGACTACTGAGATAGCCCCTGGAGAGGTGAAATCTGTCCCTGTCTGGCCTATAGATCCCTTGCCTCCAGGCACAGTAGACTTGACTATTTCACCTCTCAAGAGCACTTACAAAACAGTGTCCATCCATACAATGATGTGGGAAACTGGAGAATGTGTAGATAATATTCCAGTCACTAATACAGGTAGACAATGTGTGACTTATCACCCAGGAGAAGCAGTAGCATCAGGTTTACTGATACAGACTCCTAATAAGCAATCTGGTGATAGTTGTCCAGATTCTGACTCCAAGCAACAGAATCCAGGAATATTCTGGACTGCAGCTGTGACAGATGACCGACTTATGCTCACTATCTATGTAAATGGCCTACCATTGTAAGGATTGGTAGACACAGGTGCAGATTGTACAGTCATTAAAGGTGCCAGCTGGCCCAGTCACTGGCCAAAGATTAAGGCAGACACCTACATGTCTGGCATAGTAGAATCAATAGCAGCTGAAGTTAGTGCTACCTCTTTGAGATGGACTTTTGAAGGTGAAACAGTCAGTGACTATAATAATGCAATGGTTGATAAACCCAAAGATCCTAGCTTCTGGGACAAGAACTCACCTTTTGACAAAATTTCTGGAAAAATTGAAAAATAATATGATAGAAACTAAGCACTGACCAACACCTAAAAACCTTCTATACCAAGATAATAAGGTTGAAATGGTTTCATGATTTAGACAAAGAGTGACACTATACGCAAATTAGAGAAACAAAGAATAGTATACCTCTCAGATCTAAGAAGAAGAAAGGAATTTTAATCCAAAAAATAATTAGACCATATTATGGAATGCAAAATAGATAATTTTGATTATAGTAAGTTTAATTAGTTTTTGTACAAACAAAACCAATGGAAACAAGAATGGAGGCAGAAAACTGGGAGGGGGGAATACATCTAAGTGCTCTGATAACGTTCTCATTTCTAAAATATATAGGGAATTGACTCAAATTTATAAGAAAACAAACCATTCTGCAATTGACAAATGGCAAGGATATGAATAAACAATTTTCAATTGAAGAAATTAAAAACATTTCTATATATGTGAAGAAATGCTCTAAACATTATTGATTAGAGAAACACAAATTAATATAACTTTAAGACTGGCACACCTCTTGGATTGCCTAAGATGACAAGAAAAGACAATGATAAATGTTGGAACAGATGTGGGAAAACTGGGACACTGATGCATTGTAGATAGAGTCATGAACTGAGTCAACCATTCCGAAGAACAATATGAAATTGAAGAGCAATAAGCCCAAAGGGCTATCAAACTGTGCATACCCTTTGATCCAATAGTGTCTGTACTGTTCCTATATCCCAAAGAGTTCATAAAAAGGGAAAGGCCCCTCACGTGCAAAAATGTTTGAAGCGGAAATTGAGTGGATGCCCATCAGTTGGAGAATATTTGAATAAGTTGTGATACATGAAGGTGATGAAATATTGTTTTTTTTTTTAAAATGACCAAGAGGATGATTTCAGAGAGGTCTGTAGAGACTTACATGAACTAATGGTAAGCAATGTAAGTAGAATCAAGAGAACATTGTATACAACAACAACAAGAATATGTAATAATCAATTCTGGTGGACATAGCTCTTTTCCACAGCAAAATGATTCAGGTCAATTTCAATAGACTTGTGAGGGAGAGAGCCATCTGCATCCAGATATAGGACTGTGGGGACTGAATGTGAATCATAACATAGTATTTTCACTGTTTTTGTGTTCTCTTGCTTTTTATTTTCTTTTTTTTTCTCATTTATTCCACTTTGGATTTGATTTTTCTTGTGCATCATGATAATTATGAAAATATGTATATAAAAGAATTGTTCATGCTTAATATATATATATATATATATATATATATATTTAGTAAGGAGTAAGAATACTTGATCATGGACATGACTTTCTTGAACAATAAGATAATTCAAACAAGTTCCAATTGTTCAGTGATGAAGAGAACCATCTATACAGAAAGAGAGAATTTTGGAACTGAGTGTGGTTCACAACATAGCATTCTCACTCTTCTTGCTTGCATTTTATTTTACTCCTTTTTTACTGTTTTGATTTGATTTTTCTTGTGCAGCACACATTAGATTTCTACCATGTTTAACATATATTGGACTACTTGTCTTTTAGGGGAGGGTATGGGGAAAGGGGAAGAAAATTGAAACACCAAGTTTTGCAAGGGCTAATGCTAAAAAATTGTCCACACATCTGTTCCGAAAAATAAAAAAAAGCTTTAATTAAAAAAAGAGATTTCCTGTGAACGAGAAAGTAAATTATAAAGCCAAATTCTCATTTGAGAGATTTGGTAGAAAGGGACCCCAAGGAGTTTAAGGAGAGACAAAAATGTTTGGAAGAGCTGCTATGGGGAGTGGGATGATGAGTTGATAACAAAGATATATTAGAGTTGTCCACTAGCAGTTAGAGCCAAGTTGAAATTGTGTACATAAATTTTTAGTGAGTCCACTCAGAGCACTTTTGATGTTTGCTCCTCTTTCTTTGAGTAGCCTGTATTTTGGGGAAAAATGCTAAATAGTAGGAGTGGTCCAAGGCTGAAATGATAATATCTAAGGATTCAAGGGAGGATGACAGCAAGGAGTTGAACTGGTTCATCAAGAGATCAAGGTGGAGCAAAGAGAAGAGATTGGTTAATACAGAGGAGATGACCTGAGAGAGAATGTGTGCATTTATGCAGATGAATGTGTATATATATATATATATATATATATATATATATATATATATATATATGTATATATATATATATGTGTAAATATATGCATATATATACAAAAATATATATGTATGTATAGTGTATGTATAAATAACCAAAAGTATATAGAACCAAAAGAAAAATGTTCCAGATTATTAAAATAATAAGAGAACTACAAAGCAAAACAGTTTTGAGGTTTTGTTTCATATTTTATAAATTAGCAAAGGTGACAAAAATGAATCATTTGTGGGATAGTGGGATGATTGGTATATTAGCGCATTGCTGGTGAACTTATAAATCAGCAAAACCATTTTGGAAAGTAAATTGGAATTATGTAAATAAAGTCATCAAAATTGTTATAATCTTATACTCTGCTATATTATGCTATGTTATACTATACTATTATATACTGTGCTATATCATGATATGCAATCCTATATCATACTTACCATCCTATAGTATATCATACATAATATACTATATTATGTTATATATATATATATATATATTATATATATATATATATATATATATATATATATGTTACTGCACTGGTATTTTTCTGCTATCATTGGCCTATTTAGTATACAGAGCTGGTAATGGAATATCTCAATTGGGTTCAAATGTATTCTACCTCCAATCTTTCCTCCACATAAGATTTTCCTTATATGTAGATCTGACCATACCCAAGATCATTTGCATAGATCAGTCTTATTCTTAAAAACTTTAATGGCTTCCTTTTGTCTTCACAATAAAATGCAAACTCTGCTTAGATTTTAAACTCCTTTACAATGCTGCCCCAAACCCATCTTTCTAGGTTCTTAGATATTAAAAACCAAATCCTGAGATTCAGCTAAACTAATTAACTGTCTGTTCTTCACATGCCATACTCCATCTCTTGTCTCCAAACCATTCCTGTTTTCCTGCCTCTTTCCATACTTTCCTATAACTTCCCTCTTCCCTCAAGATGCAGCTTCAGTTCCACTTTCTACATAAATCTTTTCCTGAATCCCTCACATCCCTTCTCAAACTGCCTTTTTTAATACTTAACATTTATTCTGTATATCTGTCTGTGTCTGCCTTCCTGTCTGTCTTTATAGATAGATATACATATAAAACATATTTATTAGAGATGAAATATTATGCTGCCATTGGTCACAGCTAGGTGGATCAGAAAATCTAGGTTCAAATCAGATCTCAAACACTTAACTAGCTATGTAACCCTGGGCAAGTCACTTATACAGAGTTATCTACCTATCATCTGTCTCTCTCTCTCTGACTATACATGAGGCATATGTACATTTAATCTATACACACATATACATACACTAAAATATAGTAAACCTAGAAGTATATTTGTATTTTATATATGTGTTTATCATATTTATATATTTATAAACATACATACATGCACACATATACATTTGTATATGTGCGTGAATGTGTGTATGTATGTATGTATAAGTCCTTGTTGTCTTCTCTCCCATTATGCTATAAATTCCTTGAGAGTAGCAGTTATTTCATTCATTTTATTTCTCTCTCTAGTTCTTGTTTTTACCAGAAACTTAATATTTATAAATTTTTTTTCTTTTTTTTCTTTGTATTCCCTTGTAATTTTAATGCTTAAGAGAATGTCTTACAGTGTGATAAAATGAAAAGAAAGAGTCTTGTCCTTGGAATCAGAGGATGTGTATTCAGATTCTTCCTTTGATATATGTGACCATGAGCAGGGCCACAAATCCTCCTGAAAATCAATTTGCTCATATAGAAAATAAATGTAGATTTATAAATGCAAAATTAAATACAATCAAAATGAATGAGATACATAATAGTTGAGTAATAACATTTTGTTGAATTTTAAAATGATTACATGACTTGCCCAAGAGTAAATGTCAAAATAGTAATTACAATTCATGTCCTCTGATACACAGTCCAAAATTGTTTTAAGGATTTATTACCTTATCTTTTTTACGGACTTATTACACACCAGACACTGTGCTAAGCACTGGAGATACAAAGATATATATATATATATATATATATATATATATATATATATATATATATATATATATAGAGAGAGAGAGAGAGAGAGATAGAGAGAGAGAGAGAGAGAGAGAGAGAGGTACACAGAGACAGAGACAAACAGAGAAAAGAAAGAGAAACAGAGACAGAGACAGAATGAGAGACAAGCAGACATGAAGAGACAGAGATAGACAGAGAATCTCAAAAGGGAGGAAACTGACATTAAAGAAGCTTAGGAAATACTTCTTAGAGGAGAGATTTTGGCTGGGACTTGAAGGAAGCCAGAAAAACCAGAAAGCAGAGATGAAGATGATGATCATTCTAAGAATAAATCAGTTATTGAAAATATAGAGGTTTCAGATAGTGTTGAGAAGTAACAAGTTGGCCAAAGTGATTAGGTGGTAGAGTACTTGATAGTACTAGGATATAAAAATGGAAAAAGAGAAAGAGATTAGGTTACAAATAGCTTTGAAATTTAAACAAAGGATTTTATATTTGATTCATAAAGCAATAGGAAATCACTGTAGTTTTTTGAATAGGGAAAGAACATTCATCAAAAAACTTCTATTACCTATAATGGAAATATTGCAGTGTTAGAAAGCAATATTATTTTATTACAGAAATACTTTTTTTGGGGGGGGGAGAAAGGGGTTGTTGTTGTTGTTTAAGAATCAAAGGAAGAAAAAGTAATTTTAAAGCCAAGCCTCAGCATAAATTTGCTTAATAAGATTAGGTCCATTCCTTCCCAAGAATTTTGATAAATTGAGGTGTTTTACATATTAATTAATTATAAGGAATGGTTATTCCCAATATATAGAAAGACATACCCATAATTATTCTGGAAGCCATCTAAAATATAAAAATTGTTTAAGAGAAATTATTACTGACTCATGTTCCTAAAGGAAAATTTAGCCTACAAAATAGCCAGTCTATTAGGTTTTTATGGGGAAAAAATATATATATTGAGATTGGTGTATTTGCTATAAGCAACTGCTGGAATTTTCCTCTCATTCAAATTTGAAGAAGAAGATGCAGGGATGATTTTTTGAGATTCAATGGCATTATTAAATATAAAAGTGATTAAAGTAGACCCCCCCTTTACAATACTGACCCCCATACTAAATAGAATTACTCTATCATTTAGTTATTTGGAGGAAGAAAATCTGCCTATGGGAAGCAGAGTTCTCTCTGACTTTCTTACCTGAAGATGAAGTTTGACAAAGTACTACATTGTCTAGACAGCCTTTTTGGAGATTCATATTCTTCTATTTCTCTGTTCCTTGTCTTGGGAAAATTTCTCAAATTAAGGACAGGTGTGCCTGAAATAACAGCAACATTAGTAAATCTAAGAAGAATGCATAAAATTTTCTTCTTAAGCAATTCTTTCTCTGATACCAATGGTCTCATCATTACTCTAGTACCTTGCCTGTGTGCTTGTTTCACTAGCAGTATTTTTAAATAATTTGGTTTTAGGAAACCTTCACACTTTTAAAAATTATTGAAGACCTTCATCACAGCAGCTTTTGTTTATACAAGTTAAATCTATCAGTATTTACAATCTTAGAAATTAAAACATTTTAGTATTCATAAGAAGGCCAAAGTATTATTTAAAAAGTCAAGGATCCCCAGAAGTGTCTTAGGTAACCCCAAAGGTCTTCAGAGTACATTTTTGGAAGTTTTGCACTACATATTCAGTATGGTGATAAGATGGAACCATAGCTAATTGGGAAGTTCATAAATTAGGCCAGGGAATGGGTAGGAAATATGGTACTAAATTTCATGTGGTAGGTTTAAAAATGAATGCCCCGTCAAGTTCTTTCTTTTATCCCTAGAATGTACTCATGTACTTCACAGAATTATATTGAGGAAAATACTTTGTAATTTTTAATGGAGGACTATAGAGATATAGGTTATGGTAACTACAATTGTCACAGATTCATTGCATCTGAAAAGAGATGGAAGGGGCTTTGATGGTCAAATATTCTGAATTCATTGGGAAAGGAATCCCAAATAAAACAAACCAGTAAGTTTTCTTCCAGCTTCAGTGTAAAGGATTTTTCCATTACACCCCTGAGGCAGCCCATTCTATTTGTGGCTTATTCTAAGCAGCAGGAAGTTTTCTCTTATACCCTGATTCAATTTGCTTCTTTGCAACTTTACCCATTATTCCAACTTCTGTCTTCTATGCCAAATTTAATTTTAATTTTAATCCCTCTTCCATACATTAACCTTTCATATCCTAGATTTAGAGTTGTCAAGAATCTTTGAAGCCATTGGAATACTTGTTCAATAATCTAATACTAAAGGTAAAGAAATTGGAACATAAAGCCCTTAACGGTCACATAGCTTAATCAGAAATGTGAACTTCAGATATAAGTACAGAGTTCTAGCCACATACATCACCGTGTGTCATATTCAAACATATAAAAATATTATTCTCCCAACCTATCTTCCAGCCTTCTCCAGATAAAATATTCCTAGGTCTTTCTTCTGTGTCTCATATGATACAGATTCAAGACCTTTCTCCAATTTTTTTGTTTTCCATACCTCCCTGTTTACAACTTTGCTTCTTTTACTGAGTAGCCCAGAACTGAACATAATACTCCAGATATAGTCTGACCAATGTAGAGTTTAAAGGTATTCCATTTTTTCCCCTCTGATATCTATACCTAAGGGTGTGCTGGAGCCAATTCTAATTAGCTTAATTGTTAAATTTTCAGTATGAGCACTTATACTTTATTGGATAAATTAAGATTTGATTTATTGTTTTGCTGAGTTTTTCAGACTTAAGAATTTCATAGCAATGAAGATTAAATTTAAAAATTTATGTGAATCTTTTTTTTTTCTGGATGATGCTAAATATTTACCAGCACACCTCTTTATTGCTGCTGTACCAACATTGCTTAAGCTCAGCAAGAATGAAGTAGAAGTTTCAATGAATGAAGTCATTTTTAGATTAAAGGACAGGTAACTACAATTAATAATAATAATAATGATTATTATTACTATAATGATGATAGGCATTTATATAATGCTTTCAGGTTTGCTTTTATACCATTCTAGCCTTACAATAGCACAACTACCTGTTCTGTACATCTCTTAATGCAACTTTTTTACTTTTTGTCACATTTATATTAAACTTGCAATCTATTACAATCTTTAATCTTTTTCAAACAAAACTACTGAATTCCTTTAACTTTCTGCCAGTGCTTATGAGAAATAGTTATTTTGTGCCTTAATCTCCAGAGTATCCTAATCTATCGGAAGTAGAAAATTAGGGTGTTTCTCCTTACCCTGGTATTTTAGATAATTGGAATTCTGAAAAGACTTAGGTAGTGAGTTAGGAGAAGAACAATTTCCCATCTCTGTTCATGCACATCCTCATTAGACTGTATATTTTTCTTTAATGACAACTTTCAAAAGAAAAAAAATGCCCTCCTCCAATGCTGCCTTATGGTTTATTTTTAGTTCATCTGACTTTGTGTAACTGTCTCACTTAAATTCAATTTATGTGCAAGTCAAAACATCACTTCTTGAAGTCATCAATTCACTTTGAAGACAAAGGATGAACAATAACAAGAAGGATCATTTTAATTAGAGAACAATGAGAAATAATGAGTTTTTTTTTCTTTTATGCCCAAAGTCTACAAAAGATGGCCCTGCTACTGGAAGTTGATTAAGGAGTTGGAAGTGTCTGATTAGGGAAGTTTAGGACTTGGATATGGATGTTATAATCCAGAGAACAAACCAGGTGAGCTTGAAAAGCATCAGATTCACCAGACCTGTCTCTGGCTTTGATCATCACCAAAATGCCAGACTTTGCCAGAACTATATCCAACATCAGAAATGGCTTCCCTGTCTGCTGCTCCCCAACTTTAGTCTGTCTTACTTAGCATCTCTTAGCCAAGGTGGGTGAAACAAGCCAAAAGATGGTTTCTAAAAGGCACAGAAGAACTTAGAACCTGTCCTGATTTAGTGATGGATTCCCTATAACTACCCCACTCACCCACCCAGGAAGCATTTGATATTCAACTTGGCCTATTAACTCCTTAACTGTAAAATAGAGATAATAATACCCCTGCTATAGAATGTGTGCAGCCAGCAAGAGTTCTTTTGAAGTTAATTTTATTCCTGATTCCTCAGGGCCTTGGTATACCCTGGTATGCCTGATTTCTTGATGGCCAGGCTCATAATTGGGCAGAATTGTTACCATGAAGTAATATAAGACTTGAAGGAGAGCCATCATCATCATCACTAACCTGCCAACTAATGGGCAAGTAACAGTAAGATCACTACCAATATAAATAAATAAAATGAGGCAGGAAAAGGCAAGGGTTTTCTTCCTAATTGACTGAAGCTTTTGAATTATCTCTAGGTAGAGATCTCTAGTCTGGAGTCAGCAAGACTTGAATTAAAGTCCTAACTCAGCCATTTATTAAGTGGTATAACTCTGGTTAAGGGACTTAGCTTTCGTCTGCCTCAGTTCCTTCAACTGTAAAATAAGAGTAATAGCAGCACCTACCTCTCAGTGTTGTTATGTATTAAATAAAGTAATAATTGTAATTTGTGTCTGTTATGTACTAGGTACTTAATGCTTCCTCTCTTTCCCTTCCTTTTTCTCCCTTCTCCTTTTTTGTCCTTCTCTTCCCCCTCACCCCATCCCATATATATTTTTTTTTCACAAATACTGTTCCTATACCTATTCCTGAAGTCAAAAACGTCCCTCTGAGACTTGAGCAGGGCACAATGTGCTCTAACAAGTCCAGAGGGAGGGCTTGCAAGGGACAAACCTTCAAACCCACAGATCTCTTCATCCCTGAAACTGACAGTCACAGAGGGCTGGAGGAGCTTTTTGCTGCTTCCTCTGCTTTTGATGTTGTAACCATTTGCAAAAGGCTTTAATCCATACAGAAACATTTAATGAGTCAAAACCGACTTCTGACAGAAAAAGGACATCCTTTGGATCTGTGATTTGTCAGCTTTAATCAGCAGTAATTGCATCACACAGGTGTGCTAAGAGTCTGTGTGTTTAGGCTTGGAAGGGGATCCTTCCCTACCTGCTATCCCCAGTAGCCTCAATTTACATATGCAGACCTGTCTGAGTTTATCAAGTTGACTGATGTTTCCTTATTTCGTGGTTGGTGTTTGCCCTGGGGAGGAATTCGACCAAGGAAAGGAGTATCTGAAGAAAAATCTTGCTGAGGTCTGATGATGTTGCTGTCAGGCTTTACAAAACAGTGAGCCTTGCGAAGCTGCTGGAAGCTGAGATATGGAAGCTAAAGGAAAACATATTCAAAATGGCTAGCTGGTGAGCAAGCAGGAGAGCATGTGAGCAGCATCACAGACTCAGTCTCATTTGATGTTTTTTAAAGGAGGGATAGAAAAAAATGGAGTTTTACACTCATACACATAAACACACACACACACACATATATATGGTATGCATATGTATATATACATACATACACACTGTATATAAAATATAATATATACATATATTACATAAGTAAATTTCTCTATGTATACATATACATATGCATATATGCACATAGTAATACTTACAAATATATCGGTATACATAAGTATAGATACATACAGCCTTCATATAGGAAATGAATTATTTGTATTTCTGAATCATAAGTCTCAAGCTGGGACCTCAAATGCCATCTAGTGAAGTTTCCTTCTTTTACAGAATCTTTTACAGGCCCCCTAAAGTTAAGTGACATCTCCAAAGTTATACAGCTACTTTAGAAACAAAAGTAAGATTTTAATCTAATTCCTCTAGATTTCAAATCTAATATTGTTTTCCAGTGGACCAAATTTAGGACTTCTCAAATCCCTTTTTTGCTATAAGGTATAGTGCCAAGGCCATTGGATTTGGTCATGTAAACAGCTTTTTATTTTTTAAATTATATGTAAGGATAGTTTTCGACATTTAATTTTTATAAGATTTTCTCTTCCAAATTTTCCCCTTCCATCCTTTCTCCTTTCTTTAAGACAGGAAACAGTCTGATAAAAGTTATACATGTGCAATCATGTTCAATACATTCCCACATTAGTCATGTTTTAAAAGAAAAAACAGAACAAAAGAAAATAAAAACCCCAGGGGAAGGGAAAAAAACCAAAAGTAAAACTATCATGCTTTGATCCACTTTCAGTCTCTGGTTGCAGGTGCCCAAATACATTGGAAATTCCTTGAATCAACTCATCGTTGAAAAGAACCAAATCCACCACAGTTAATCATTATATAATCTGTTAGTGTGTACAATATTCTCTTGGTTCTGTTCACTTCATTCAGAAGCAATTCATGTAAGTCTTTCCAGAAGACATTGGATTTGAAGTCAAATAAAATAAATTTGAAATATGCCTATTTATCACTTTGGGCTAAACTACCATTTCAGAAAGTTATCTCCAAATAAATGTGATTTATAACTCTGTATCTATTGACAAGTTCTTGTTTTGAAAAGTGGAGATCATTTCAGGGCATAGTGCCTCTCAAGAGTCCTTAAACTGGTCAAAGAGATAAAAATATCATACCATAGGATATTTGGAGAACTCATTTCATACAGAATCAAAGAAGGCTTTTAAAAGAATTTCAGCTAGGCCTTGGAGAATGAGATGTTTTTTGAAAAGTGGAGCAAAAAGGAAAGGTATTTCAACTGGAAGGAAGATAAGGATGAGCAAAAATTGTATAACATTAATTCCACTCTTTCACATTGAATTCAGTTTACTTACAATATATCCGTATTGTAAGAGAGTAGAGAAAAATAATCAAAGAGAGTAGAGAAAAATAATCAAAATGGTAGGTAGGACTAGGTCTAAGAGGTCCTGAATGCTGTACTAAGATAGTTCAACTTAACTTGGTAGAAAACTGTAAGGTACTGAAGGTTTTTCACCTAGGATGACAAGATGGGAGATGGATCTGTCTATTATTGATTGGGAGTGAGATTGGCCTAGTGGTACACAATTTTAATCTATGTGACTAGGTAGCACAGTAGAAAGAACACTGGACCTCACAGGAAGATCCAAGTTCAAATTTGGCATCAGATGCTTACTAGCTCTGTGACATTAAGCATGTCATTTAATCCATATCTGGTGGATGACTTGAATTCAGGATTTCTAAGCCCACATTTTCTCAGAGAGAGAGAGAGAGAGAAAGAAAGAAGGAAATATATAGGGAGGAAAGGGACAGTAGAGAAGAAAAAAATCAAGAAAAAAAGGAAAGAAGGAAAGAGAAAAAAGAAAAGAAAAAAGGAGGAATGGAGGAAGAGAGAAAGAGAGGGAAAAAGGAAAGAATGAAGGAAGGAAGGTAGGAAGAGAAAAAGGAAAATATGAAACTAAGGAACAGAGATTGATAAGGTTTTGAACTGGGATGGGATAGTGGAAAGAGAATAGATAGGAGATACAGTAAGGCGGTAGAACTGGTAGGATTTGCACTACAATAATAGCTTTAGGATTTATAGTGTGGAAAAACAAGTGGCTTTGAATTTACTGAGTAGATAAGGAATGCTATATGAGTTATACAGTTAGCTACACATCTGGACAATGGTCAATATTTATCCTCTTGGATTTTCCAGTGTGTATAGTTAGGGCAGACAGTCAGTCAACTCCCCAGTGCCTTGCATGTAGGAAACAATAAACATTTGTAGAACTGGATTGGAAGCTGCAGAAGAATAGATTTTTACTCAGAGTATGGAAGGAAATGTCTGAAAGCTACTCAAATGTGAATAGGAAAATGAATTCCATTTCTCTAATATTCTTCAAGCAAAAGCTGTATAACTACATAACTATATATATAAAACTATATAAAAATACATACATATACATATGTATATATATATGTGTATATATATATATATTTTTTTTTCCCCCCTAACATCCATTTCACCTCTGAATTGCTTCTCTTATTCTTTTTCAGCCTGGCTTTCATTCAGAGGAATCTATGATCTCTCTCTCTATATATCTCTCTATCTATCTATTTCTATCTATAGATACATAGATAGATATGGATATAAAGATATAGATAAATATAGATATAAATAAAGCTATATGATGTTAGAGTAGAGAAAGGGTAAGTGAGGGGGTGGAGCTCAGAATGAATTGATCAAATATAGGTTCCATATGACTAGGATTTAAAGCAGGAAATATTTTAGGTACCATTTAGTCCAATATTTTAATTTAAAGTTGGAAAAATTGAGGCCAGGGACATAGAGTAACATGACCAAGCTCACAGAGCTAGGAACTGGCTCTTCTGGCTCTGATAAAGTTTTCTTTCCACTCTATCACAATGATACTGTCTTTTTAAAGGAAAAGTAAACCTTGACTTTTCACCAAAAGATGAAGTGTGATAAAGAAGATCTCAAGTGTGATATAAATCAGTATTTCTTAAAATTTTTAACCCACAACCCATTTTTGCCCCAAATTTTATGCAACCCCCAGTATTTAGGCATATAAAATAGATGTAATTCAAAAATTTACTGACAATGAATTATAATTTCAAACCTCCTGCATTCAGTTACAAAATCCCAAATAGGGTTGTGACTCACAGTTTAAGATGCTTTATTATAGGGGATACACCACTGCTTTTAAATCTGGGTATGAATCCCAGTTCTGCTATTTTGGGGACTATAGGAAAAATCACTTAAACTCTGTGCCTTTCAGATTTTTCACCTCTAAAGTGAAACTTAACTCCATGACCTCTAAATTTTCTTCCTCTTCTAAATCTATGATCCTCTACTCCACAAAATGTTAATTTTTTCATTTAGAGGCAACTGATGAGTCTCCCTTGCAGTATTTTTCTAATGCAAAAATATTAACCTGGTCAATGAACTTTATATTTTATGCACACACACAAAACGAAATAATTATTTACTATTAATGTGCTAGGCAGTGTGCTAAGTGTTTTATATATATTATTTCATTATCTTTCTCTCTCTCTGTCTCTGTCTCTCTCAAATATATTATGAACCCCTGCTCTAGACTAGTCTAAAAGCTACCAAAATAATGTTTCTCATAACTAACTATATGGGTAAAGGAAGCTGAGAAGGGGAAAGAGATTATCTTGGCAGATGTTTCCCTGCCCATCAACCCAAAAGGATATGAAGGACCCTTTTTAGAGGGAGCATCCTTCATACAACACTTAGCATGACATTGGATAAAAGTGACTTCCTGCGCTTATAAAATTATCCAGCTCCACATTTTCTCAGACTATGTAGACATTTAATAATCCTCTGGTGCCATCCTGTGGTTTGTGGATGGAGAAGTAGACAGAGACTGGCTGCTACAGCTGTTTTATCTTCTGCTCATTTTAAAGATGACTTATTAAGCACTCCACTATATACGAAGTAATGGGAAAACAAAGGTAGAAGTGAAACGGTCCCAGTTCTCAGGAAGTCTATATCTTTTGGTGGATACAACACAAAATTAAATAAGTAACTACAAAATAATTTCAGAAATGTAGAGAACTAAATAGCCAGAGATTTCTTGGGATAATTATTTTTTAACAAATTAAAATTTAAATAAAAAAAAAACAACTCTGATAGTGACCTTAGTGATCATCTACATTTTACAGATGAGGAATAAGGACAAAGAAGAGGATTACTGATTTGGATAATTTCACAAAATTAGGAGAGAGGCTAGAACTCAGGACTGTTGGTTTCCAAGCCAGTGCTTCCACTATGTCTGTTCCCTCCACCCCACACACACCTCTCGGTCATATTTTTTCTTTATACTTCTTTGACATTAGCAATAGTGAATGGGTAATATTAATGGTGGTTGAGAGCCATAAATAATAAGTTTTCATGTGACAAATGAGAAAATCACACAAATAGAAAGCACTTTTTGTTTTTGTTTTGTTTTGTTTTTTGGCTATTTCAATTTCCCATTAATTTTTCAAGAATGTGAGTATATAACAAATAGATGTCATGTATGAGTTCAGATACTTTAGATCTATGATATAGGGGTAAGTTTGTAAACTCAATATGATGTCAATATGCCTCACTTTAAGAAGATCATTTTCTCCTGCAATAGTGCCATAGTACTGGGGAAATTTAAATGTTTTACCAATATACAAAATGGAGAAGAGAACTGGGTTTGCAAACTCTGGTTCAGTTGAAGCAGACTTTTCATTACTAGCAAATTCTACAATTAGTTATTAAAGAAAGGTAGCAGTGCTTCCAAAGCTTGAGAATGACTATCAAAAACATTGTAGGTCAGTAGTGATTCAGTTATTTAAATTATGTCTGACTTTTAATGATCCTATTTGGGGTTCTCTTGGCAAAGATACAGGAGTGGTTTGCCATTTCCTTCTCTATATCATTTTACAGATGAGGAAACTGAGGCAAATAGGATTAAGTCACTTGCCCAAAGTCACATAGCTAATATCTGACACAAAATTTGAACTCAGGAAGATAATTCTTCCTGACTTTAGATCCAGGTCTCTATTAACTGTACCATCTAGTTTCCCCATAATAAAAAATACCTTCCTTGTAGTTACTTTGTGTGTTTCTTGTATGTGCCTCTATTTTTATATGTAAGTATGTGTGTATATGGTTTATGAGGTATTAAGAGAAAGTTTGTACTTCTGATGTGAGGGCTGCTGAGTCCTCTTTCAGAGCTACTTTCTACCTTTAATGTCTCACCTAAATCTCACCTAAATCTCACTTGTGGCTCCAAGAAGCTTCAGCATGCACAATAGCCACACTCTACTAAAACTATTTCAGCAGATGGATTAAACCAACTTGAAGGTAATTAATGGGTTTCAAACCCATTAGTGAGTTAGGGGATCTACTCCCAAACAAGCAAAGAATTCCCTAGTAGAACAGAACACTTTGTTCAAATGGTCCATGAAGGTAGAAGAAAAAGGTGCTGTGGAATGCTTAAGAGTTCAGTTAAATATCAAATCTGTATCCCAAGTCATCATCAGGCATCTTGCATTTTTTTTTGCCACTAGACTACAATAATTCTGAAAGAACAAGACATCAATATTCACAATTCTGTCTCACTTAAATCCAATTAATGTATGTCCAAAAGCATCACTCATACCATTTTTACCATTTTTTTTTATCTACCTCAAGGTCTGTGGTGATGAATAATTGGTGAAGAAATGTCTATTGGTATACTGGGAGCTGTAGTCACAACCCTGCCCAAAGGCAGCTCAGGGCATAGGGTTGTATTCTCAATGGGCTGATTTGGCCATGGGATTCATCAGCCCTCTGGGTGTCTGAGTCCCCTTTTTAAAGAATTTCACAGTTTACCTCCTGACATGAGGAAAGAACTAGAAAAGATGCCCTAAAAATTGTCTATTTCACCTAACCTAACCCTGATTTGCTTTCTGTAGCAGGTAGGGATCTTACCTTGTAGTCAACACACACACACACACACACAAATGTCCAAAAACCTTTGTGACGATAATTCCACTTGCCACTGATACGAAATGGCTCACACTCATGGATGACATGAAATCCAGTAAATCTGAAAGATGAATAGCTCTTGTTGTAAGAAACCTCAGGAGGTATCACATGCAAATAGCAGCTCTCAGTGAAATAAGGCTGGCAAATGAAATCAGAGCTGAACATGTGTTTTTTCTTGAGTATTCATGATGAAGAGCACTGTGAAGCTAGTGTAGGCTTTGCAATCAAATCTAATCTAGCCAAAGAGCTCGTCTGCCTCCCCAATGAAGTGAAAAAAAAAGCTTGTGACAATGTGATTCTCACTTGCTGGAAATTGCTACCCTATCATCCTCAGTATGTATGATGAATCCTGATTAGGTCAAAGAAAATTTTTATGAAGACCCAGCAGCCCTCATAATCAGCATGTTGGAAGAGGAGAAGCTTGTAATTTGGGGTAAATTTAATGGCAGAGTAGGGACTGATTGTCAGACTTATCAGGGAATCCTTGGGACAAGTTGAAGCTGAAACAGCATCACCAGTTGTCACTCACTATTGAGGACTTGTGCATCTCATGAACTCATTACTAATACTGTCTTCCATTTAACTAAACACAACAAAACTTTGTGTATGAAACTTTGCAAATAATCAGGATTTAATAGATGATGTCATTGTAAGGATAAGAAGCTGACTGGATGTGAGAATGACAAAGGTGATATGCAGTACAGAGTGCTGGAATAACCATAGACTTATCCTCTCCAAGCTGAACATTAGCATTAATGAAAGAGGTAGCCCTAAGGTAAGACTAGAGGACTCAAAGTAAGGAGATCATAGTGCGTTTCCATACATGAACAGTTTGTTGCTAACTTGGAGGGAAAGATGACACTGATTGACAACAGGGGAGCAGAAAAGGAGTGGGTAGATTCCAAAGATTTGGTACTCAGCACTGCATTTACTCATCCGGATCATAATACTCTCAAATATCAGAATTGGCTTGCTAACAATCAGGAGGAAATTCCAAAGCTACTAAATGAAAAATGAGAAATCCATAGAGTTTACTAAAAGGATAATTCATCTGTCTCTAATTAGGTAGCATTTAACTTCATCAAAAATAAAGTGCAAGCAAAGGAGTATTCTTGGATCATAGAAAGGCAGATGAAATTCAGTTTTATACTGCTAATAACAATCCAGAGTGTTGTTATGTGTCCTAAAGGTTATTTATGGGCCAAAGATTTAGTGCATTTCAATATCTTTGCACAAAAGGGACCACTTTGATAGTGAGAAGGACATGGTTCTGCATACACAGGTTTCTCAGCATTGCTGAAGCCACTGCTCATATATCTTAGATTGAGGTCAGTCCCTTTATAGGGACATTTCTGACTATAAGAAAGGTTTTGAATGTCACCAGACTCCTCCCCTATAGTAAGATGCCATGTGCTGATTCTATTGTACCAAAGATTTTTTTTTTTCATATGCTCATATAAAAGCTTACAAAAATCGTTTGGGTTTTATGGCAAAAGGTGACTATCCTTCAAGAATTTAATGATCCTTCAACTGTCCATCTCTATAAAGGAAAAGGAAATATGCTGTCCTCTGACTATCCATATACTTATATATGCATATATATATTATATATATATAAAACATACATGCGTATATGTATCTGTGCATATATGTGCATATAGTGTTTATTGTTCTTTGCACTCAAAGAAAACCAAAATGTTATTACCATGTAGGTATATATGTTTCTCTCTCTTAGTCCTTTCTAATAGGTTTATTCTTCACCTAGAAGATGGTCATCTCCCTGAAAACTAGAATGGTCAAGAAGGTGTTTACTGCCTGATAACTCTAGCAGAAATTACAGGAGCAGGACGAAGGTCTGTGTACAACATTTGTCAGTCGGACCAAGGCTTTGATACTGTCAGATGTGAAAGTCTGTGGAAGATCATGGTGAAATTGGGTTTCCTGGAGAAGTACATCAGTATTTTGTTCCACTTTCATGATGGCGTACTTACATGGATTTTGGATAATGGATGATGCTCTCACTTTCCTAGTCCTCAGAGGGTAGAAGCAGCAAAATATCAGTAGTTCAAAAGAAAGACAAATTCATTGTACCACTTAGTAGCCAAGTAGTGGAAAGTGTTTGTCTTACTTCTTTGCTCCGAGCTGTTTAGCACTTTTATAAATAAACGAGCCCAAAGCATTAATGACATTCTTTTCTGTAGGTAACTGGATGTAATAGAGATAAAGACCTAACATATTGAGTAATGAAGGCAGGATTTAAAAAAAAAATCTCAATAAGATCAGAATTAATAGGCTCAAATGTAAAGTTCTCTATTTGGGTTCAAAAAGGCAATTTCATAAGTACAGTATAAGAAAAACTTAGCCTGATACTAGTTTTTTTTTTCCTGAAAAAAATTAATTTTGAGATTCAAAAAGATTGCCACCTCCAAATGTCGCAACAGTAATTTGGCATTTGGCATTAGCCTGCATTAATAGACATGTGCTCTAATGAGAAAAGTGGTTAAGATTTATTCTATTTGATTTCAGAGAATAAAATAGGAGTTAGACATAATTTTTACTCATTGGAAGAAAAACCTTTCTAATAATTAAAGCCATAAAAAAGTGGAATAGGTTGCCTCTGGGTAGTAGCTTATCCCTTACCAGAGGTCTTTTGGGGCAGGTGATGGATAGAGTGCTGGACCTAGATTCAGGAAAACTGATCTTCCTGAGTACAAATCTAATTTTAGACACTTACTACCTGTGTGGCCCTGGGCAAGCCACTTCATCCTATTTGCCTCAATTTCCTCAGCTAAAAAAATGAGCTGGAAAAGGAAATTGCAATCTACTCTGATATCTTTGCTAAAAACACATTAATGGAGTCATTAAAAGTCAGACATGACTGAAAAAAGATGAAACAACAAAGATCTTTAACTGGAGACTGAATACCACTTCCCAGGGATGTTGTAAAATAGATTATTGGTTAGACATGGATGGCTTGTCTGGGCTCAGACATCTTTTCTAACTGAGATTCTGTGGGGTTTGCTTGGTGGTATTTTTTTTTCCTTGCATCTAAAATAGAGAGGTTCCTAAAAATCTGAGTGTGGTTTTAATCTAGCAGAAACTTATTCAACTTAAATTAAACTTCATTAATAATAAGCTATTAAGTTTTAAAAGCTTAAAACCATACTATGATTTTGGAAGTATCCCATATTGTTTGCATTAAGGCTGTTTCCCCTTCTCATATTCTATGTTCAAAGCTATAGCTCAAACTCTAACATTCCATTGGCTAAATTCCCTCTAGCTCTAATATTTTATGTTCTAAGTGCAGTTATTTCCTATTCTATGTTAATTCCCCATCTAATGCAGAGAGAAAGACCTGCTGCTTTATGAGAAATTTGAGAATGTCACCACTCTAAAAAAGCCAAATGTCGATTAATGAGAATATACTGAAAAAGAATGGGAATCTAAAATGATTGTTAGTTCTTCTTAGAGTAAAATTTATGTTAAGAAGGAAGTTTATTTTTGGCTAAGCAGAATGAGGAGCCAAAGGAGGGAAGTAGGATTCCTGTGAGACTCAGAAAATTGGTGAGAGAGAAGAACCATTAAGTGCTAAGAATTTCATTTCAAGGCTAGATCAATCATACTAAAACACAGCTTTCATAATAATAGCTCCCATTTATATAGCACTTAAAGTTAAAAAAAAAAAGAACTTTCCTCACAATTGCTTTATAAGGTAGGAAGTAACAGCCCCACTTTACAGATGAGAAAACTGAAACAATGCCTTATCCCTAAGCTATTATTTTTCATAGGCAGGACGCCATCCCCACTGCCATTGCTCATTCACAAAGATGTTAATACAGAACATTACTTTAATTGGGAAATCTTAAAGGGTGTACTTTCTCTGTATCCTACAAGTTGAACTTCTTAATCTAGTTTTCCTGGACTTTATGACCCCACTCTTTCTTCTATTCCCCAATGTATATCCCTTGGTCCAGTTTGTGTGTGTGTGTGTGTGTGTGTGAAAGAGAAAGAGAGAGAGAGATAAAGAGAGAGAGAGAGACAGAGACAGAGAGAAACACAGAGAGAGAAAGAGAGAGAGAGACAGAGACAGAGAGACAGAGAGAGAGAGACAGAGAGACAGATTGAGAGGGAGAGAGGGAGGAGACAAAGACAGAGGAAGATTGAGAGGGACAGACAGAGAGAGAGAATGCACTGATGTTTTAAGGTTTGCAAAGCATTTTGTGAATACATCATCATTTAATTTTCTCATAAAGACCCTTTAGTATTTAAGTGATATCCCCATTTTATAGGTGAAGCTGAAAGGTTAAGTCACTTGCCCAAGACAATACACTTAATAAATCAAAAGAGGCAGAATTTTAATTTATATCTTCCAGACTCCAAATCCAGCATTCTTTGCACTGTGTCACCCAACTATCTTATTCGGCCATCTTACTACGTTCTGTATCCACCATGTTCCTTCCT
The DNA here is from genome assembly GCF_016432865.1 of Antechinus flavipes. Classification (NCBI taxonomy): domain Eukaryota; kingdom Metazoa; phylum Chordata; class Mammalia; order Dasyuromorphia; family Dasyuridae; genus Antechinus; species Antechinus flavipes. Next base: position 129,840,697 of record NC_067399.1, on the reverse strand, counting down.
CACTCCTTTTTCTTATGCAATTTCCTCATTTCTTAGGGGGAAAGGAGGAAAGGAAAAGGAATAGGCATTTGCATAATACCTACTTGTGACAGATACTGTGCTAAATACAATACAGACACAATCTCATTTGATTTTCATAATAACCCTGTGAGGATTTATAATAGAGAGAAAAGGTAAGCAAGGGATAAAGAATTTTTTTTTTGCAGAGTCACCCAGCTAGTGTCTGAGGTGGAATAAAAATTCAGATTTTCCTAACTCGAGGCACGGGGCTATATCTGTTGAGCCATCTAGCTGCCTCTAATTCTTGGAGGCTAGAGTACAAAGTTCTTTTCATATATAGTTTAGCTTTTAATTGAGCGTTTAATGTGTCTTATTTCTCTAACTAGTGGAAGATAGAGACCATGGCTAATGCATCCTTTCCATTCTACATAGCTGAACACTGGGATGGGCACATTTTAGGTACTCAAGATATTCCCCTTGATCCTTAGGTTGATGCATACAAAACTGATCACTACCCCTTTCCTTACCAAGAATCTATTTTCTTTGCAATTTATCTGAGAGGTTCTTTGCTCTTAACTTCTTAGCCATTAGGGAATACTGCCCCACACTAGAACTAAGATGGTAGATATTGTCTGTTTGTTTATTAAACCTCCTTGTTTGTTAAAAGGATTGTAGTGTTTTAAGTTTGCAGACCTTGACTTTAACCTCTATTCCTTCAAGGCTTCTAACTGTCCCACTATATAATCCATGGGCACACAATAAATTCTTGATTATTAATTCACGATTTGACTCCTTTAAGATCCACTTTCTCCAATAGCAAAAAGAAGAGTAAGAAGGCCTTCCAGACTATTGTAAGGATGAAGGAGATGAAAGAAATCTTTACAAAAAAATGTAATGGATACATCCAGAATGTTTTGAAAAGAGAACCAGACTTCAAAGGCCCAGGTTCAAAATCTGGCTTCTCTACTTGTTACCTTAGTAATTTTACCAAGGATTCAGAGATCATATGGTCCAGCCCTCATTTTATAGATGAAGAAACACAAACCTAGAGAGTTTAACAACTTGTCTAAAGTTATTGTAAATAGCACCACAAGATTTTAAACTCATGCTTTCTTGAACAGCCAAAACTTGTTCTATAAAAGAGGCAAAATAATTTTCATGAGAACTTTTTTTAAAGAAAAGGATTAGTAGATGCTAGACACAGCTGGCACAATCATAACATATCATAATATCACAATTATTTAAACAGGCAGGAAAAGTCTTTTTAATGATGTGGATGTTATCTCTGAATCATCTGTCTTTCCAAAAACAACTTAACACTTAACTACTATTTTCATAAGGTTTGTTTCTCCAACTGATTTGAATGTAGAGATCATGGGTTATACTTATCTAATAAGGATAGCCTTACACAGGGATGCATACTCAAGACAGGTACTCAAGACATTGCTGTTCACTCAGACCCTTGATTCATCAGATAAAAGATCAGAATTAGTTTTTAAAAAGAAAAGAATAACAATGAGGAAAATATGATATAAAATTGAAATAACCCTCAACTATTGAAACAATAGTTTAAATAAGGAGTGACCCTCCACTTTGTTTAGAGGAGAAGAATTTTCCAAGAAGGGATATAGGACAGAAAATCAAAATGAGAAACAGACAAATGGAATCATATGAATTCCTACTAAAAGCATTTTGTCCAGAATTTTAACCAATATAAATTGCCCAAAAAAATAAATTAGAAGTGCCTAGAAAGTTCCTTAGCTATCAGACAATTAGCTAACAACCCATTCTGAGAGAGACATAGCTGCCAAATCAAATTCTAGGCTGGGATATGAACACAGGAAAGTGATGGATGACTGTGAGGAACATGGTTTCAAAGAGTAGGAAGAAGCAGAGGGGCAAACTCAGTTTAAAGAAAGTTTAGAACGATTATCAACTTAGCAAAGTGAAATCAATGACATTTGAGGATGAAAATGGCAGGATTACAAAGAGAAAACTTGGAATGATTTACAAAAGTTATTGTAATTTCTTTTCCTATTAAGGACAATTAAATTATTATGTAGAACAATGTTCTAAGCAACTGGATTGGATATATAGTGTATATAAAAGAGATACATGCTGGAAGTAATGCAATTATGAGGGCATTTAGAAGATGATATATAAAGCATCTGAAGGAGAGAAAGATACCAAAGGTATAAAAATAATATTGGACCTTATTGATGCCCAAAATGGTAACTGAGAGAATATGTATAACTAATGATTATTGTATACTCGCTGCAACTGTAAAAATTCCTTAGGAGATCATCCATATACAAATTTAAAGCATGTGGATAAGAGTTTTAGAAAGGGACAAATATGTTTTTATTCAACAGTGGGCCACATCTTTACCTTTTACAAATTGAATTATATAATTGATACAGCAAACAGAATATTCTACTATGCTTTTTATTGTGAAAAGGTACTTCATTAATTAGAACAAAATACTACCTTGCAATCCCTTCTACAAGGTTTCTCTCATTCTTATATTAAAATTAATCAAGATGCCTTGGAAGGTTTAACAAGAGATAAAAATGATTCAAAGACTCTCTGATAATAATAAACATCAGGTGATGCATAAAACAATATGAGATATAGCTTAGCCAAATATATTTACTGCTGTAAGGGAATTTATCCAGTGAAGAGGCAAGATCAAAGATCCTTGTAGATGTTAAAAGTCCTCTGGATTCTCTGTTTGTAGGTGACATGATTGCCTCAAAACTTCAAATAGTGCAGAACCTTCTGTAAGAAATCTGTAATCATTTGAAGAAATCCATTCTATCTAACCACACAGGAAAAATAAGTTGATGTATAATATCTGTTTCTCAGATTACAATGTGCATTTAGATGGATTATCTATAGAAATTGCTCATCAGTTGTAAATGACTTTGTTATTCTCAGTAGTACAATCATCTATGACTACTCTGAAGGACTTATGATGAAAAATCCAATACATTCCAGAGAAGGAACTGATTGTGTCTGGATATAGATTGGTTCTTTTGTCTCCTTTTTTCTTTCTTTTGAATTTATTTTTTCTCAAAGGTTTTTATATTTATTAGAGTAGGAGATCTATATTTTCTTTTACAACTTGACTTTTATGGAAATGTTTTGCATAACTTCATCTGTGATTTCTTAATTGTGGTTGGAGATAAGGGAAAGAATCTAGAACTCAAAATTTTAAAAATAAATGTAAAAAATTTAGTTTTAGATATAACTGGGAAAAATCTTAAATAAATTAATCAGATAAAAAAGAATTATATATATATATATATATATATATATATATATATATATAAATTGTTTATCAGTATGTACATCTTGGCCTTGAATGAATGAATAAATGAATGAAATTTTATAGGCTGCACATTTGCACATTCTTTGTACATTTGCAAAACTCCTTTAATGTTACATGAAATTTCCTATGAAAATAAATTCTCTTCTTTTTAATACAAGGACACTTAGCTTTGCCCTTTCAAGTAGATTATAAGGGGCTTTTCCCAAAGACTGATCCTCATGGACCAGTTCTTTATTATACTAATGTTCCCTTGAAGATATGCAATGCAAGACATATAACTCCTTGAGAGCACATGCAAAAATCCTCTGATTGTTTTCTGTCATCTGTGATTGACCCTTAATTGGCTATTGAGTCAGAACTCTAAAGGGAAAAAAACCAAACAAACAAAAAAAACCTAAAAACGGTATCTTTTCCTTTAAGGCCTCTTCTTCCTGCTGGCTTAAAATATAAAGATAACCCTCAAACTCCAGAGGGTGGGGATGAAGAGATTCCTTTCATCCCACAGTCTTTAAGTTATGACTTCATGGCTTTCCGGACAAGACTATGACTGGGATATGTTCACCTTTGTATTTTCCTTCCTTTGCTAAGGGTCCTCCAGAATTCTCCAAAGGTCATTGCCACCTTCCTTTTAATGGGAGAAGTTTCACCTGAGCAACGGACAGACATCTGAGTAGTTGTGGAAGAAGTTGTAATAGATACAGATTAGTCAAAGCAGTGTCAACCATAAAGAGACTGAATGCAGGGAAGGAAAGGATCCATTTTGTGCTGATTGGACTATAATCAGTGGAGGTAAAATCTTCAGTAGATAATATGGATAGAGTATCCCTACTGCAATTTCTAAGTGGACCTTAAATACTAGCTTTAAAATTAATTGTATTTTTTCTTAGCATTGCTCTTTTCATGTAATAAAAACGCCTGATCCATACTTGACACATGTTTGTTTTCGGGATAACTCATACTTTCTCTACATCCTCACCACTAATATTTGAAGAAAAATCCTTAGACAAAACTTAAAAATGGAATTATTCCTCAGTAATTATAGTTTGTTGCCTGGAGTTGAAGTATTGAAATTGTAGTTCTCCTACGGAGGAGATAGCCCTATTTGTTGTGAAAGAGGAAGTTTGGTAAAGGACAAAAGCTGGTGAACGTTGCTCCCATGACATCAGCCTGGTGGTACATGCTTAACCATAATGCTAGATATCAAGGAACTAATCCATTTTTGAGAGGCTGATTCTAGTCAGTCTTAAGTGCTCAGTCTCATTATGGAGCTCTACACATTGTCAGAATTTACCTGGTCCCATTTTAAAAATACTCTGTGTATTAGTTTTCTTGTTGGGTGAGGTTGGAATCACATTAGGATTAAGAAGAATCTAGTAGGGAAATTTGGGATACTCCTTGGTAGAGGATATTAGAAAAAAAAATTGCTTGGACTTTCGATTGGGATTGTTCAAGGATCCAGAAAAGATTTTTAGTGTTTTCTCTATGGGAAGAAATATCTCGAGATTTTTGTCCAGACCCTAATTGGATGGCCCTATGAGCTAAAATTTGATCCTAGAAAATTTGCTTTTTCCTAGTTTATTTGGGTGAAAGTGTAATTTACAATGGACTGGTATTAAAAGTCTTTGAAAAGAGCTCCACATGTTTAGGGAGCTAGACTTGGATTTGAGTTTTTCTGAGATGTAAGTATTAGTTTTAATTTTCTATTTTCCTTTTCCATTACTTGATTCTGTGGTGAAGGAGGAAGGGGTAAGATGGAATGGGTATATTACTATTTTAATTTTTTGCTTCTCTGTTTTCTTGGATTGTGACAGGGTACTAAGCTTGTGATAATCTCTACAAAATGTCATTTGTTCTATACACAGGACTATATTTTGTGAATAATACTGATTTCTACCTTTAAGGTGGAAGACTAACTTCTGTGCCACAACAACCAAAACTTGAATATAAGGTTCTAAAAAAGAGCTATGATATACTCCTTGAAACTTCAGAGACTGTTCCCAATTGGTGATATAGATAACAGCATTGCTAAGTGTACCCCAGAAATAATGAAGGATTTCAAGAGAAGGAAGAATATAAAGAAGAATAAAATGTCCTCCCCCCTCACCCCCCTAGGGATCTGTGATGAAGGCCTCCCACCCCAAAACACATATAACACAATACACACACACACACACACACACACACACACACACACACACTCTTCAGAGTTATCAGGGATATATTCTATTTACTATAAGTCACAATGATTCTTTAAATTGGTTTCCTGAGGTGAAACTTAGATTTTTTAAAGGGGAAGTCTCTAACCCTAAATCCTCTTCTTCCTTTTGATCTCAAAAGGTAAGGATGATTCTCTGAAGTCTGAACCTCATACCAAACGATAAGTTATGAGATCACAGCATCCTCAACAATATTGTGTCTCAAATGAGGACAGCTGGTATCTTTTTTCCCACCCCTTTTAAAATCTTATTTAATATTTTATTTTTCCCAACTACATGTAAATCAATTTTAAAATTCTTTTTTTTCTTCTTAAGATTTTGAGTTCCAAATTCCCTCTCTCCTTGTTCTACCTTCATTGAGAAGGTAAGGAACTCAACATATGTTAAACACATATAGCCATGCAAAATATATTTCCATGTAAGTTATTCAGTAAAAGAAAACATGATAAAAAACCAAGAAAAGCAAAAAATACATATCTTTGATCTATACAGAGGTTTATCAGTTCTTTCTCTGAACACCTTTCACATAAATCCTACAGAATTTTCATGGTTCATTCTATTGCTGAGAAAAGCTAACTTATTCATAGTATATCATCATACAATATTGCCATTACTATATATGATGATATTCTAGTTTGGATCATTTCATTTTGTATCAATTCATGTAAGTCTTCCATGTTTTTCTGAAAGGATCCTGCTCATTTTTTAAAGCACAATAGTATTCCATCACCGTCATATACAACAACTTATTCAACTTTTCCCCAATTAACAGACATCTTCTCAATTCTTTGTCAACACTAAGGAGCTGCTATACATATTTTTGTATAGATAGATCATTTTCCTTTATGTTTCTTTTTCTTTGGGGATACTGGTCTAGTAGTCATATGGCTTATGTATGCAGAGTTTTATAACCCTTTTGGGTATAGTTCTAAATTGCTCTCCAGAATTAGGATACTTCACCAATAGCATGTTAGTGTTTTAGTTTCCTCACAACCCCCAAACATTTGTTACTTTCCTGTTCTATCATATTGGCCAATCTGACAGGTATAACTCAGAGCTATTTTAATTTGCATTTCTCTCATCAATAGTGATGTAGGAGTTTTGACTTTGTTATCTTCTAAGTGTGTGTTTTAATCTTCCTTGTCATAATAACTTTCTATGGTCAGAAACTTTTTTTGTTGTCTGCTCATTTTCCTAGCCTATTACTCTGCTTTTCACTCTTTGTTTTCAGAATGGAATGTGCACTGTCCCAAGCTTCAAGGTTTTGTGAAGCTCTTTTCAGAGAACCTTCTAGGGGACCTGACCACAAACCCTCTTTTCTGCCCTGGAGCTTGTTAGGAGCATCCTTAGTCCACTATAATTGGAAGATGCGGTGTACTAAGGCAACAGAGTCCTGCTTTGCTGACTTGGGGACTGGGGCTATGCCAATGGAGCTTACTCTGAGACTATACTCCTGACTCCTACCCCATTGCCACAGACCCTCTCTGCTGACCTTCTATGTCCTCCCTGGTGCTCCCAGACCTGGATGTCCCACCTAGCTGATGCTGAGACTGGGGCTGTGCCGGGACTGCATGTGGGAACCCCATCCTGTTACCACAGACCCTCTGCACTGACCTTCCAAGGCCTCCCTGATGCCCTGGGCCAAGAGATCCAGAAGCCTGCACCATTTCAGCTGGGCCAAAGGTCCCAACTTGCTGACAGTGGGGATGGGCCTGGGCTGGGATTGAAGCTGGGGCTGGAGCTGTCTACACTCGGACTTACAGGCTGAACTCTATCCTGATGTCACAGAACTGAGCTTCTAAGTTGTCTTTGGGTGGAAAATGTTTTACTCTTTTCGAGTTTACTGATGCTTTAAATCTTGTTTAGAGTTATCATTTAAAGGAATTTGGAGCTCTGGAGGAAGATTGGGCAAGTTCTTGGCTCCACCCTCCATCAACAGTGATTTAGAACATTTTGTTTTTCATGACTATAGATAGTTTTGATTACTTTGTCTAAAATTGCTGTTAATATTTTTGACCATTTGTTAATTGAGGAAAGGTACTTTTTTGTATACATTTGACTCAGTTTTCTATATGCTTGAGAAATGAAGTCTTTATCAGAGAAGTTTATTATAAAGTATTTTTCCCAGTAATGATTACAAGCTATATGTATATATGTACATAGGTATATAGCTAGCTAGCAAGATATATTACCCCCATTTATCCTGCCATCTTTCTTCTTTAACCCTGTCCATTTTCAATAGTATTTTGTTCCTTATTTTTACCTCCTCCAAACTGTTTTCTTGCCTCCTTACATTCCTACTTTCCTATATGCTGATAAACTTTTACATTTAACTAAGTGTATATATTATTTCATTTCTGAGCTCACTGTGATGAAAGTAATGTTCATGTGCACCTTCTCTCTGCTTCCCCCATTCACTATAAAAATCTCTTTCAAGCTTCTTTTACGTCTGATAATTTATCCCACCCTACCTCTATGTTTCCCCTTCTTAAATAATTTATTCTAGATTTATTTTTCAGGTCAGCTGTTTTTCCAATGAGATTCATATTTCCTTCTATATTTTTCATTATGTTTTTTATTTGTTTATATCTCAAAGCTTCCTTTTGCCCAATTCTAAATTTTAAGTAATTATTTTCTCATTGAGCTTGTGTACCAACTTTTCCATTTTCCATTTAAAGCATTCTTTTCAATGCATTTTTGTATACCATTTACCATTTTGACTTATTCTCTTTTTTAGGACATTATTTTCCTCATTTTTTGTATCACTTTTATCAATCTGTTGACTTTTTGAAAATTTTCAGTCATCACTCTCATTTCTATTCCCAGTTTTCCTCTGCCACTTTTACTTGGTATTTAATATTCTTTTTGAGTTTTTTCAAAGGCCTCATATTTTGTTTTGAGGTGTTAAGATGCAGGGATTTTGATTTTGTTGTTTTTTGAATGTGTTTTGATCTTCCTTATCAGGATATTAACCTTATATTGTTAGTTTTTTTCTTCTGTTTGCTCATTTTCCAGTCTATTTCTTGGCTTTTAATTCTATGCTAATGTGAGTCTCTGCCTCCCAAGTGGAGGAGCCACTATCGCAAGCTTCAGGTTTTTTCTGCAGCTGTTTTCAGAGATAATTCAGGGGTAACCAACGAGTGTTGGCTCTTCCAAGTGGTATGATGTAGGTAGAGATGTGTTTACTACTCTCCCATACTGTAATCTGGTTTGTGAGTGACCACAAGCATCTTTTTACCCTAGAACCGTAACCATGGTCCCTGCTCCCCTGAGGACCACAAGTTCTTCCTTCTTACTGGAACTAAGACCCTGGACGGAGACCCAGATCCAAGTATAAGCAATGCAACAAAGTCCTGCCTCTGCTGCCCAAAAAACACCTCCTGTAAATCCCTTTCTGACTCATTTTCTAATTCCCTTACCATCTGTGGGCTGAGAGGGCTGGACATTGTCACTGCTGCCACTGGTTCTCTCACCCTGAGACTCCTAGTTTGCAGGGGCCAGGTCTGTACTTGCACAGGCTACACTGAACTCCACTCTCCCCCTAGAGCAGCAGACCTTTCCTGCCCACCTTCTAAGACTTTTTGGGCTGGAAAATTGTTTTACTTTGTCTTTTGGGGATTTTGCTATTTTAGAATTTGTTTGCAGCCATTATTTAAAAATATTGGGGGAAGAGAAAAAGACAGACATAGAAACACAGACACACACAGAGAGAAAGAGTTTACTTGGTGTTGATCAGGTTGTATTAATAAAACATTAAATAGTTCATGACTGCTCATTTGTTTCTAGAGTGCCTGACTTTTATAACAATATTTGGGATTTTTGTGAATGTTGAAAATTATCTTTACATGCATTTTGAAAAATAAAGAGCTAATATTATTAATATTATTATTATTTACAAAAAGAAAAGTTCATTTTCTCTTAAGCATTCCCACTCACCTGATTGCTTTCTCCCTGAGCTAGTTTTCAAAAAAGCTAACTCAGCACGTACTTAAAGAAAGGTTACTCACTTGCATTAATTTGCCGGCCTTTCTTGATTCCACAGCCACAGCGACCAATGAGCTCTGGGGAATTCACATCACTATGACAGTTGATACAGTAAAAATAGGCTCTGGATAATGAAAGCAAATCAAGAATGATTCTGATGAGGTTTAACACTCTGCAAAAAACAGACTAAATGAAGACACCTGCCAATTGCATTTACTTTAGCGCTCCACCACCCCTAACACAAAATAACATAAAATAAAGTTACCTTCTGACTTCCTCTACAGATTTGGCAATAAAAAATCCTGTTGTGTTCCTGTTTACCTTAATCAGTGCAGGTGGATTCAACATTAAGCTTCTGCAAATGCAAAATGAAATGGTTATTGTTAATTGCTGTTATTGAAACAGTTATGTAAGTGTAAGGCCTAAAACTTTAAGCCTCAAGTCAGGATGACCTGAGTTCAAATCCTTTCACAGGTTGGTTGTGTGAACTTGAGTTAAAACATTTCTATTTGCCTTAGTTTCCTACATTGTAAAAAGGGGAAAATAATAAAACCTGCCTTTCAGAGTTGCACAATGCCTGGCACATAGTAAGTACTTATTCCCTTTTCCCTTTCATTGATGAAGGATTCTCACATTTAAATAATGATGATTAGTTTTACTTTACTACCAAAGAAAATGTGCACTTGATTTTTACCACAATTATGATCAGAATTAAATGCAGAATATATTCAAAGTTGCATTCATTCCTTCTCCCAAATTTTACCTATACACACACCATACACACACACACACACACACACACACACACACACACACACACACCTACACACACACACACACAGAGGCAGTGAAAGCCAGTTACATCTAAGTTTAGAATTCCTGAGTCAGATTGTCATTATCTTTATCAATCAATCAATCAATCAAAACCTAGGATGAATTAAATATCTTATTATTATTATATTTATAATTTATATATATCACATATATAAATTATAGGTATAATAATATAATATTATAAGCTAGAGGTCTAAAGACCAAAAACGAAATAATCCATTCTCACAAGAAGTTGGCATTCTTGGGGAGAGGAAGAAGAAGGAAGCAACACATCTATGTAAAACACATATAAAAGAAATACAAAGATTTTTTGAAAGGGAAGCCCTCATAAACTGGGAAGAGGAATCTAATGAAGGAAGGTGTTATTGAAGAGAAAGTGTTTAAACAGAGTTTTAAAGGCAAGCCAGGACTTTAAATTGCTGTTTGTGTCCTGTTTATTCATTTTTCCTATCCATAACAAAATATGACTACTGTAATAATAGTGCTTTCCTTACAGATATCCTTTGAGGTAGGAATTGAAATTATTATCATGCATGTTTTACAGCTGAGGAAACTAACTCTAAGGGATGTCAAATGACCTAAGCCAGTGCCATTTCTCTAAGCATTAAGTGTTGGGGCTAGCACTGAAGCCCAAGTAGCTTGGTTACAAGTTTGATTGTCTTTCTGATACATATTTAAGATAAGAAGTTCATATTTGAATTCATTAACAAGAATGAAATGTCTAATATGCATAAAAGTATGATGGCGGGAGAAGTTAAATTTTTAGATAGCATAATATCGCTTTTTATAGTTTTTAGTAGGAGGATAAAATGAAAAGTTATATATATTTAATATAAAATACTGCATAAGCAACATGTGGAAAAAAGTAAAGTGGAAAAAGTGTTGGATTTGAAGTCAGAAAACAAATATTCAAAAGCTGTCTCTGTTACATTTAACTAGACATTTGTCAAGTTAAAGACTTCTCTAGACTTCAAATTTCCTCATCTGCAAAATGAAGGGATTGAACCAGATGATCTCTAAAATCCCTTCCAACTGTAAATCACTAAGCCATCTGAATACCAAGGAAAAAGTAAACTCTTACATGACTACTTCTTATCCTGTGGGGCTTTCCTTTCTATTTCTTTTTGCCTCACAAAGGTCAATTCAATCAAGGAGGCTCCATTCCATTTTCCAAAGTAAAAATAGTCACCTTTGTTTTCAATATGTTTTTATTTTCCATTAATATAACACATATTATTTTGATCATATTTGGTCTTTCCTCAATAGTTTATATATTTCAATATGCATTCAGACTCCACCAGTTCTTTCATTAGTGATAGATAGCATTTTTCATCATTAGTCTTTGTAATTGACTTGGGTCGTTCCATTGCTGATAATGGTGAAATCATTCTCAGTTGATTATTATATAATATTATTGGTAGTTTAGAATAGTTTCCTAGTTGTGCTCACTTCACTTTTTATTGGTTTATGTAAGTGTTTACAAGTTTTTCTACTTGTCATTTCTTATAGTTTAAAAGTACTCCATCAAAATCATATAACAAACCTGTTTAGCCATTCCACAAGTGATAAGCATCCCCTCAATTTCCAATTCTTTGCCACTGGAAAAAGAGCTAATAACTATATTTTTAGATATGAGTTCTTTTCATTTTTCTTTAATGCCTTTGTGATATAGATCTACAAGAGGTATTGTTTTAAATGATATGCATGATTCTATATCTCTTTGGACATTGCTCCAAATTGCTCTCCAGAATGGATGAATCAATTTATAACTCCACTAAAAATGTCCCTATTTTCCACATTCTGCCCCTCCCCATATTTGTCATTTTCTTTTCTTTTTTTTCTTTCTTTTTTGTTATATTAACAAATCTGATAGGTATGTGGTAGTACCTCAGAGTCTGTTTTCTTCTTAATTTGAACAATAATGAGATTCTTAGAAATTACAATTATCATCTTCCCATATAGGATTGTAAATAGTTTAAGCATATCAAGTTTCTTATGATTTCTCTCTCATTCTTATTTTTTTATGGTTCTCTTCAGTCTTATATTTGAAAGTCAAATTTTTATCTAGCTTTGGTCTTTTCTTCAAAATCCTTAAAAGTTTTCTATTTCATTAGATATAAATTTCCCCTCTGGAAGTATTATACTCAGTTTTACTGGATATGTTATGTTTGATTGTAATTCTAGCTTCTTTATTCTATATTTTATCTTCCAAGTTCTCCAATAGTTTAATGTGAAAAGTGCCCAAATCTTTTTATGATTCTGACTGTGACTATGATATTTGAATTATTTTTCTCTGGTTCCTTCAATATTCTTTTTCCACTTTACCTAAGAGCTCTGAGATTTGCCTATAATTTTCCTGGGAATTTACATTTTGTAATTTCTTTCTAAAGGTGATCATTTGGCTCTATCAATTTTTATTTTACCCTCTGGTTCTATAATACTAGGGAGGTTTTCCTTGATGATTTCTTGAAATATGACTTGTAGTTGTTTTTTGTTTGTTTGTTTTGTCTCGATCATGACTCAGGTAATGCAATATTCTTAAATGAATTCTCAGTCTATTTTGCATATCAATTGCCTTTTCCAATGAGATATTTAAGTTTTTTTTTCAAATTTTTTTCTTTTTTAGAATTTTTTTCTTGTTGTCTCATGGAATCATTAGCTTTTACTTGACCAATTATATTTTTAAGGAGCTATTTATTTTAGTAACCTTTTAAAATTTATTTTAGTAACTCATTTTTCCAGCCTATTTATTGACTGTTAATTTTCTGTTAAAGTTGGACTCTATGCTAGATATGGAGTAATGAAGATAAGGTTTTGAATGCTGAACTCTGTAAATATGGGAAAGTCATCAAAGCAAATAATAAATACCTAATATTTGGAGGAAAAGGCAGGTTAAAGGGTCACTTAAAGAGTCATTCACTACACATAGAATCTCAGTCTTCCATGGGAAAAATCTCCTTGCAGCCCATAAGGCCCCAGATTCTAATCTTCTAACTATCTTCTACACACTCTTAATCTATTTAGTTAGCAAACCCTTGCCACCTACTACTCTCCCAATACCTTTGAAAATTAATCTTCATAAATCTAAAAGTAATATAACTTCTCTGCAGTTATTGTCTCATACTCTTTTCCCCATCCTTCTCAAGCCTTTGTTTCACATATCTCATTCCAACACTTCCTGCCTTTTTCTGTTTCTTTGATATTTACTTTTCTTCTGACAAACTTTTCTTCATTTTGTTTGTCTTCCTCTCATATTGCACCTGTCTTTTAGGACTCATAAAAAGCTTTATTTTCCACATGACATTGATTCCGGCGCCATCCTTTCCAGCATCTTTGAACTACTCTCTTCAGTGTATATGTGTGTATGTGTGGGGGGGGTGGGGATGGGGGAGATGAGACAGGTAAGGGATAAGCATTTATATATATTTTGATATATGCTAAACACTGTATTAAGTACTTTACAAGTAGCTGACTATCACAACAACCCTGTGGGCTAGGTGCTATTATTATCACTACTTTATAGTTAATGAAAGTGAGTCAAATAGAGATATATACATCTAGTACATATCTGAAGCCAGTTTTTAACTCAGATTTTTCCGATTCCAACCTCAGCATTCTGATAGTGATCTTTTTATTACCAATTTTTTTTCCTTAGTCATAAGCTTTTTTGACTTCTCTGCAGCATTTGACACTATTCTCTGTTTATTCTTCTCTTCTTTAGTTTATTTTGATAGTGTTTTCTCCTAAGTCTTTTATATATCTCAGCATCCTTGCTGGTCCATCCTCTACATCCTGTACCCTAATTTTGAATATAGCCTAAGATTCTGTCCAGGTCCTCTTCTGTTTTATTTCTATATCCTTTTAATTATTTTCTTCATCAGTTTCCACAGGTTTAAAATATTATCTTTTAAAATTTTCATCAGAATGCATATTTCATTCATTTTTATGCTATAACAGATAGGACTTGTTAGATCTGGGATTTCATTGATATAAGAAACAGCCAAACAAGGAATCATCTTGCGATGCAAGCTGGCACATCTTCACATTATATATATATATTTAAAAATTGCTTGGAATGTTGAGAAGTTATGACTAAACCCGAGACCCCAGTATTAATTACTTCTAGGCTAACTAAAATATCATCTCTATAAAGATTCACATGCAAACACACACACACACACACACACACACATACATGCATACACACAAACTTACTCATTCTCTCTCTCTCTTTCTCTCTCTCTCTCTCTCTCTCTCTCTCACATACACACACACACACACACACACACACACACACACACACACACAAACATACAGAATTCTCCCTTTTTGTCAATTCTATCCCACAGTTTCCTACTGGACTTTTTAAAAAGTTTTTTAAAAATTTCCCAAGTTATATGTAAAACATTTTTATATTTGTTTTTAATATTTTGAATTCTAGATTCTCCCCTTTCCTCCCCACATTCCTCATTGAGAAGGTTCACTTGAAGTTGTGCAAAGCATTTCCATAAAAGTCATGTTATAAAAGAAAGAATAGATACCGCCCCCCAAAAAATTCCTCAAGAAAAAAAAATTTTAAAGTATTTGTCAGTCTGTACTTAGACATAATCAGTTTTTTCTCCATCAAAGTAGTCTTGAGTAAATGTTTTGCTGCAAATAGCAAAGTCATTCACAACTGATCATCCCATAACTACATTGCTATCACTATATAAACAATACATTTCACTTTGCACTTATAGAGGACTTTCCAGGATTTCCTGATAGCATCCTGCTAATCATATCTTATAGAACAATAATATTTCTTCATAATCACATACCACAATTTATTCAGCCATTCCCCAATTGATGGATATTACCTCAAGTTCCAATTCTTTGCTCTGAAAAAAAAGCTGGTAGAAATATCTGTACATATATGTTTTCTTTTTTTAAAAAAAATCTCTTTTGGGATTCATGCCTACAAGTAGTATTGTTAGGTAAAAGGATATGCATAAATTTATAACTCTGTGGACATAAATCCTATCTTTTGATTATTTCTCAATTGAGGAATGGCTATTTTTAAAAAATAAATATTTGACTCAGTTTCCTATACCTTTGAGAAATTTAACCTTCATCAGAGAAACTTGCTTGAAAATTCTTTTTCCCATTACTATTTCTAACTGTATGTTGCCATATATTCTATTCTCTATTTCCTTTCACTCTGTCCCTCCTCAAAAGTGTTTTGCTTCTGACCTTCCCTTGCTACAATGTCTTCATTCTTCTATCACCATTCCCCATTCTCCCATCTTCTCCTTCTCCTACTTTCCTGAAGAGTAAGATAGATTTCTATACAAGTCATTCCCCAAATGATAAATGGTCAAAAAATTTTTCCAATGAAGAAATTAAAACCATTTGTAGTCATATGAAAAAGTTCTCTAAATCACTATTGCTTAGAGAAATGCAAATTAGGACAACTCTGAGGTATCATTTCACACCTCTCAGATTAGCTGACAGGAAAAGATAATGGTATATGTTGGGTGAGATGTGAGAAAACCGGGACATTAATGCATTGTTGGTAGAACTGTGAACTGATCCAACCATTTTGGAGAGTAATTTTGGACTGTGCTCAAAGGACTATAAAACTATACATACATAATGCTTTGATCCAGCAGTGTCTCTACTAGCTCTATATCCCAAAGAGATCATAAAAGGGGAAAGGACCCACATGTGTAAAAACGTTTGTAGCAGTCCTTTTTGTAATGGCAAAGAACTTGAGATTGAGTGAATGCTCATCAGTGGGGGAATAGTTGCATAAGGTATGATATATGAATATAATAGAATATTATTTTTCCATAAGAAATGGTAAGCAGGGGCAGCTAGGTGGCACAGTGAATAGAGTACCCTAAAGTCAGGAGGATCTGAGTTCAGATCTGGTCGCAGATACTTAATACTTCCTGGCTATGTGACCCTGGACAAGTCACTTAACCCCAATTGCCTCAGTTAAAAAAAAAAAAGAAAGAAAGAAAGAAAGAAAGAAAGAAAGAAAGAAAGAAAGAAAGAAAGAAAGAAAGAAAGAAAGAAAGAAAAAAGAAAAGAAAGAGGAAAAAAAAGAAATGGTGAACAGGCTGATTTCAGAAAAGTCTAGAAAGATTTATATGAACTGATGCTAAGTTGAGCTGAAATGAGCAGAATTAAGAAAATATTGTATATAGAAACAACAAGATTATGTGATAATCAACTGTGATTGACTTGGATCTTTTCTTTTTCCAGTTGATTCAAGGCAATTCCAATAGGCTTGAAATTGAAAGAACCATGTGCATCTGGAGAGACAATTATGGAGACTGAATGTGCATCAAAGCATAGTATTTATACCTTTTTGTTGTTTGTTTTGATTTTTAATTTCTTATTTTTACCCTCTTGATTTGATTTTTCTTGCACAGGAAGAATATGAAAATATCTTTAGAATAATTGCACATGTTCAACCTGTATCAGATTGTTTATTGAGTAGGGGAGGGAGGAGTGAGAGAATGAAGAGAAAAAAATTGGAACATAAAATATTACAAAGATGAATCTTGAAAACTATCTTTGCATATATTTGGCAAAATGTATCAAAAAGATAGATTTTTATTTCCATAAAGAGTGTATGTTACTTCATTTTTAAGCCAATTCTGATAAAAGTAAGATTCACTCAATCCCCCTCTATAATAAAAGTTTTTTCTTGCCTCTATTATGGCAGGTAATATCCACTATTCTCCCTCTCCATTTCCTTTTCTCTCTCAGTACATTTCTCTTTCCCCCTTGAGTTTATTTTATTTTTTAGTTATTATCCCTTCATATTCAACTCAAAATAGTGTCATCTCTCTATATACATTCCCTCTAATAGCCATAATCATGACAAAAAGGTTCTTAGGAGTTACAAATATCTTCCTATGTGAGAATGCTAACAAATAAATCTTAAGTCCTTTATGATTGCCTTTACCTAATAGCTGCTTATGTTTCTCATGAGTCCTGAATTTAAAAATCAATCTTCTATTCAGCTCTGGTCTTTTCATCATGAATGCTTGAAAGTTCTCTATTTCACTGAATTTCCACCTTTTCCGTTGAGAGATTATAGTCAAGTTTTCTGAGTAGATTATTCTTGCTTGTAATCCTAGCTCCGTTGTTCTCTGGAATATCATATTCCAAACCTTCTGGTCTTTTCATGTAGAAGCTGCTATTTGGACTGTGGCTTTACAATACTGGAATTGTTTCTTTATAGCCGCTTGAAATATTTTCTCTTCAACCTGGGAGTTCTAGAATTTGACTATAATAATTTTTGGGAATTTTCATCTTGGGATCTCTTCCAGGAAGTGACAAGTAGATTTTTTCTGTTGGAATCTTTACAAACTGCTAACTCATTAGAGTTGATAGATTATTGATCTGATCTTACAAGAAGATGTTTTGGGCCAAAACCTGAAACAAGGTACTAAGTAGAACTAATTGATACAATGCTTGTGTTCACACCTTTACTCATTGGAGTTCACAAGTATGAGAGATTCACAAAGTTAACTGTATAACTTTGTGAATTCACACCTCCCTTAAAGCTCTTAGGGCCAGAGAGCACTATGGGAGAAAATCCATAATTCCTCTCTCTCGTATAAAAGAAGTAGACAGAGGCTTTCGGACAGATTTCAGCGGACTTACACCAGAAGCCCTCTCTCCGAGGCAAGAGAGATCTATTCCAGAATATTTTCCACTTGGCTGGCTGGTAGTGGAAGAAGAGTTTTGAGAGGAAGAAGCTATGAGTGGAGAGTTGAGCCGGAGATTGAGAAGGCTCTCTCCGAGGCACAACCAGATTCATCTTCATCTCACACCACTGTGGTGGCTCCTGCACTTCCCCCACTGAGACCAAACTGGTCTGAAAGACTCGCCAGAAAGCTAGCCGAGCCCCAAGTGAAGGAGACAAGAGATCCATTCCATCTTGTGCTGGTTGGAGACTGAAGAAAGCAGAGGCAGAGGCTGAAGGACAAAACCTTTGGATTTGGAGACATTAGGAGGGAGCTCTTGGAACTGAGCAGAGAAATAGACCTCTAAGAATCTAGCTATCTGGGCCCAAGGAAAGAGACAAGACTTGGAAGGAGAAATAAAATTTGTATTTTTACCAGCTGGCTGCATTTGGGATAATTGTTGATCTGAACTGATACTAAGGCTGCCTCCAAGAAAAACCTCTCCCGAGAAACCTGCACTTCTCCCCCAGAGAGAACCATTCTACTTATTTTAAAAGAAGAAGATTTTACCCTCTCATCTAAGACAGTTTTCCTTGCTAATTTTCCTGAAAGATGATGTCCAAGATCTTTTTTTGATCATGGCTTTCAGGTAGACCAATAATTTTAAAATTATCTCTCCTGCATCTATTTTCCTAGTCAATTTTTTTCTAATGAGTTATTTTCCATTTTTCCTATTTTTCATTCATTTGGTTTTGTTTTATTGTTTCTTGATTTCTCATAAAGTCATTAGCTTCCATTTTCTCAAATCTAATTTTTAAGGAATTATTTTTCTCACTGAGCTTTTGTATTTCCTTTTCCATTTGGCCTGTTTTGCTTTTTATGGAATTCTTCTGCTCATTAGCTTTTTGTATTTCCTTTTGCATCACTATCTTTTCTCTTCTCAATTTTTCCTATACCTCTCTTTCTTGATTTTCAAAATCCCATTTGAGCTCTTCCATGGCCTGAAAACAATTCTTATTTTTCTTGGAGGCTCTGGATTTGACTTTTTGTCATCTGAGTGTATATCTTGATCTTCTTTGTCACCATAGTAACTTTCTATAATCAAAATCTTTTTCTGCTGTTTGCTCAATTTCTATTTTTAAAAGCATACTACTTACTTGGCTTTTAATTCTTTGTTAAAAGTAGGGTTCTATTTCCATGGTGTAGCTTGTGATGTTCAAAGTTTTAGGGGTTTTGTGTATCTATTTTCAGACATCCCTAGAAGGAATCTGTACTGTGAGCCAGCACTGCTACCCAGAGTATGGGCAAAGCAAAGTGCCAGCAAAGAGGTCCCTGTAATCACTCTTTGACCACCACCCCTCTTAACTTCAATATGTAGGCTGAGATCTCAGGAAACTGCTGCTTCTGCTGCAGTTGACTTAAAGGCTCCTGATATTTGGGTTGGGACTCCTCTCACACCCTGGTATACTTAGTTGCCCTTGGTCTCTGTGGGCTTAGGGGGTCTAAAGATCACAGCCACTCGTGTAATTCAAGGACGCCAGTGTCTATTCCTGTTTTCCTGGGATGTAGGCTTTTCTGGCATGGCCTGTGTCCCGATTGTTCTCCAGACCCACCCTGATGCACCAGAACTCTCTTGCCAAATTTCTAAGCTGCCTTCTCCTGGAAAATTGTTCTACTTGTTTTTTTGAGGATTCTGATACTCTAAAATTTGTTTAGAGTCATTATTTAAAGGTATTGGAGGAGTTTAGGGGAGAACTTGGGCAGCTCCCTACCTTCACTTCATTATCTTGGCTCCTCACCTGGACATTTTAAACTGGATATCCCATGTATACTTCAGATGCAATATATCCAACACAGATTACCTTTCCCTCTAAACATATATCTCTTCCATATATCCTCATTTGTTTTGAGCACATGGTTATCCTTCCAGTCTTTTAGGCCTGCAACCTTGGAATTATCCTTGACTCTTTTCTCTCACTGCAACTGTCAGAAAGGTTGCCAAATTTTGAAGCTTCTGTTTATGTAACATGTTTTACATCCATCTCCTTTTCATTATTCACACAGCCAATTCCTTATTTCTGGTTCTAATTTCAGTCAATATCCTCCTAACTGATCTCCCGGCTTTAAATTTAGATTGTGCTTAAGATATTGCCCCAAATTTTTCTGTCCATATTTTTAATGCTGGTATTCTGCACATATTATTTTATAGTTGCAAGGAATATAATACTATGATCTAAAGAATTGGAAAGAGTAACAGCCAAACTTTATAATTTTCTGTATTAGGCCCAATGATAAAATGCAAAACTCTTAAGTGATGCAGTTGGTTGATGTTCATGAAGAGGAATTTAGAAAATTCTAAGTGATAAATAAGAACTAAATTTCCTTTTTTCTTTTTTTACATAAGAAAGTTGTCTTAATATGACTCTGTTATCAGCACAGAGGGTGATTACTAGCCTAAGAACTGGTAAATATTACAGGCAGATAAAAGTTTGATATAGAATCCAAGAAAATAAATTATATCTTAGTCTACATTGAGAGTCTGACCTAAGGAGGTCAGATCGTATATAGGAAAATATTATCTTATTATAGATCTTTCCTCTGTCTTATTGTGTTTAGTTCTAAGTGCTGCATTTCAAGAAGATTGTTGATAAGTTGAAGAGCATTCAAAGAAGAGTAACCAGGATTGTGAAAGTTCTCTAGATCATGACACATAGGATGATTGGTTTAAAAACAGTTTGAATGTATTTTTAGCCTGAAGAAGAGAAAATTCAGAGGGGATGTGATAACTGTGGTCAAGTATTTCATGAACAATCATTATTTTGTGATTAGTCCCAGAGGAAAAAAATGGTAGAAATGATTAGATATTGCAAAGAAACAAATTTAGGATTCATATAAGGAAATAGAGCCTAATATTAAGAATGATCTGGTTTATCATTTTGTTAATGGTCTTTTTTAGTACTAATGGGTCCACAGTCTGAATCCTGCCAGTAACAATAGCTTGGATCATTCCCATCTATTGAATGAACTGATTTCACAATCTTTAGCTAGTTAGTAAGAGTGGACCAACTCTATAATAGAGTAAGTCAGCAGGTAAAAACTGTTTAGCTACATGTAGTTTTGTGTCTTCAGGAAAAACAAAATTCACCATACCAGATTTAGAGTAATTCTAAAAAAATTCAGAGGAAAAAAAAAAACTTAATTACCTGATTCCACTTGCATTTGCCTTATATTCAATGGCTATTAGCATGACATGAAGCTTCACAAAGCAGAGCCTAGGCAAGAGGAAAGAAAGGCACCGATAAGAAGGCCTGGAGGCAGAAGAAGGTGGTCTCTAGGTATGGTTGCACAGAGATCTCATTCATGTTCTACCCTGGCTATCAGAAGAGGAAAAGGTCATCAGTATTGACAAAGCCTTTTCCCCAAATTCTCTTGCTTTTTTAATGGCTTTCCCTAACTCTCTGCTTCCTTTTTATAAAGGCTGATGTCAGGGAACTTACAAACAAACAATATTTCTGTCCATTTTAATTAAATGAACATTTCTGAATTGTGGACTTTGTGCCACACAGTGTTCTATCTGCTGGGGACATAAAGACACAAATGAACCAGTTCTTGCCCTTATACTTCTTTTCTCTCCTCTCATAAACATTCTCTGCCTTCTTTGGTGGAGGTAAAAGGAGTGTTAAAATGGAGATAGAGGTATGTATCTCCCTGTGACTTATGGAAAAGAAATCCAATCAGATAAGATAGTTGGGCAGGTGCTTCTAACTCCCTCATTCTCACTAAGTCTCATAAACAATTGCTCTTTGGTGCTTATAGATTGCCATCTCTCCATGAAAAACTCAGGACCCTTGCTTTGGAAGATGGAGGCACTAGGAAGAAGGCAAGATAAAATATATAAGCAAGAGGGAGTTCACCTGCTGATCAAGCCATCCTGTATGTAAGGAGAGCACACTGCTAAATGTACTTGAAAAGATAGAGCAAGTAGAAAAGACAAAAGAAAAAAATATTGACTTACCGAGAAACTTCAGGGAAAGTCATTCCCTCAAAGTCATTGGAGAGGACATGAGTCACAATGTTATTGTTCAGGCCATCCAGGAAATATTTTTGCCAGGCTTGTTTGGGGATGATCTAGAATACATAAACAGATAGCAAAATGTGTACAGGTACAGAAATCAGGAATACTAAAACACACTGGGGCCACTCTGCATTTTTCTTTCTCCCGCTCCCTCTGTTTTTCCTTCTCCCTTTTCCTTTCCCTCTTCTCTTCTTTTTCCTCTCTCTCTCCTGCCCCCTATCTCCTTCTCTCTCTCAAGATTACTTTATTTCTTTGTATAACCATGTATTTATTTATTAGTGTAAGAAGGAAGAGAGAAGAAGAGAATTAGCACTTAGCTAGTACCTACTATGTACCATGCATTGTGTCAAGTCCATTACAAATATCTGATTTGATCTTCACAACAACTTGGGAGGTAGGTGTTGTTATTATCCACATTTTGCAAAGGAGGAAACTGAGACAAACTGAGATTAAATGAGTAACCCAAGGATAAATAGCTAATAAGTATCTGAGAGCAGATTTGAACTCAGATCTTGGTAACTTCAGTCTCAGTGCTCTATCTATTGCATATTTTAACTTTCTGCAATATAAGTTTCTCAAAGGAGTTTCATTTTTGTTTTCTAATTCTCAGAAGCTGACACAGTGTCCTACATGTAGTGAGCACTTAATAATTTGTTATTTTGAACTGAAATGAAGTGAAATATGGATACCACCCATCCTCTGGAATTCAGCAGGTAGTCCTGGCTGAGAAGCCATAATCAAAGGAAGTTGAAGAACAATATCAATTATGAATTTTTTATACTATGAAAGTGGAAATGCTTAGAATGAGGGATGATTTATCAAGTGGTATGAATGCTCTTCTCTGATATTCTAAAGTTTGTTATATTATGAATGAGAGCTTAGGCTCAACGAGATAGATGTAGAAGCAATGGTAGAAATAGCAGAGATTTGAAGCACATTTGGGGAAAATGTTTTAACAAAGAAACAGAAGAGTCCAGGAGTACAATATTTATATTTGAAGGAGTGAGTTCTTCTTCCTGGAGATGTTCAAGGAAAAACTGTATGCTCATTTCTCAGGGTCATGTTAAGTATGAGACTTGTTTAGCTGGATGAGTTGACTTTTGGGCTGTTTCCAAGTTGGAGAATTCTCACTTTAACAATTGGTTTTAATAATGAGTGGAAGCAATTCAGAAGCTAATTTGATCTCTGTGTAAAGATATATCCTATTAGAGCTATTCTGAAGTGCAATTGGTCATTTCAAGAATAGTTGGTAATTAAGTAGTTAGTTCCTTATTACTTAAGGTCCTATCATAGGCTGGATAGCTTCCTGTTGGAAATAGTACAGAAAAGATTATAGTTCAAGTACAACTGAGATTAGTAGGGGATTAATAAATGCTTATTGATGTCCATATCTTTCCAAGTCTGAGATTTTCTGATTCTACATACCTCCAAGAAGGCATTAGTTTCCTTTGTCCATGGTCAGGTAACCCCAGAGGGCAATGGGGTCTTTTCCTAATGGCATAAGATGTTACTGTAGTTTTCCAAAATTATAAGAGTGAAGGAATGGAGAATAACAGTGCCTTAATATCCTCTTATAATTCTGCTGAGTGGTCTGGCCCATTTTAACTGAGTTGTGGAATCAAAGGAAAATCAAAATGTGTCCCCCAATTTTGTCACATTTTCATTGACCCATGGAACCAACATGATAAATACTGTGAGTAGTAGTAGATAAACATGTTGGCAAAGGGAGGAAAGCTTCCAAAAAGGGAGAAGAAGATCATGACAAGGCAATATGCAACCAGAGGAGCATATGTTTGGAAGGAGAGAGAGTGTTGTTGCTAAGTGACCAGCTCCAGATTTAGTTGTGTTGCCTTGGAGATCAGATATGAGCATCATCAGGTGAGAACCACATTCTTCATTTACCAATTGTGTCACCTGGTTTCTTTACCTGGATGAAAGATAAAAATCACAACTTTAGATACCTTGGCCCCTAAAGCTTAGGTGGCTCTTCAAAGTATAGGATCAGGGGTAACTGACCATTTCCTTTGTGGACTACTCTGGCTAACTGCATCTTTGTTTGGGAGTGATTAAATGAAGGATGCTGTCTTTCTTTAACAATTGTGTCCCTCATTCAAAAGAAAGTATCTGGGTTAGACAAAATCTCCCCATTTGGCAATTCAGGCCCCTTCTGAGAACTGAGCTGGATCCTTCACCCACCTTTACTAGAAGTTTTCTGAATTCCCTTGAATTCCTCTAATGAGCTGGACTCACCTCACTAGTCAGTCTATTCCATGGTTTAATTCCACATTACCCTGGAAATTGGCTTATTATCTCTAATCTGAATGTTCCCATTTTTAGCAAAGGGCCATAAAGGCTAATCATGGAGATAAAAAAGGACCTTCTGGGGCAGTTTGAAAAAGATTAGAAAGGAAAACAAGAAAATTTGGATTATGAATCCTAGAACTATCAGATCGTAGAGAGCTAGCCATTTCTGATGTTGGTTTAAATCTGAAAGAAATACTTCACTGTAATACAATTAAAACAAAACAAAACAAAACCTCCTCATATTACTCTTCATAATTATTTACTATATAGGGTAATTAAATACATGTATCACCAATCTCAATTAGACTTTTTAATCTAGGAGATGAAGGAATCAACCAAAAAAACCATCTTATTTATTTGATATAATAGTTCAGTTTAGAGTTTGGAGTTTTAGATTTCCATTTTACAGATAAATGAACTGAGGCCTAGAAAAGATAATTTCACACATTTCTGTAAGGCTTTAATAAAAACAAAGGATTTCCCTCATAGTATATAATTTGTGAAAGAGAGTAAAAACATTATTATTATTGCCTTACAGATAAGAAAAGTGAAGCTAAAAGAATACATAGTTTGTCTCTTGAACAAGATAAGGAAACAAGCTAAAAGTCAAGATGAATGGCTTACTGTCACAAAGCTAGGAAGTGACAGAGCCTTGATCTGAACTCAACTTCTGAATTCAAGTACAATGTTCTTTCTATTTTACACTAGTAACAAGAACCAAAGATAAGATTTGGAAATTGTGACTTTCGAGCAACTTCTTTTTCTATTGGAACGTCAAGTCTTAATAGCAGTCAGTGTTTTCCTCTCATATTGATGAGAACCAAGAAATAATGAAGAATTTTAGAAAGCTTTGTTTTATTTTAAAACTTAAGATTTTCCTAATTTGAACACCTTAAAGTTTTTTACAGACTTCCCCAGCCATTACAAGAGCTGTTAATCAAATACCTAGCTTACTTTTTTGTTGTTTCACAAAATGCCATTGCAAATGAAGTTGGTATTGACACAATTATCTTCAAAGAGAAAGTTTCAACTTCTAAATAAGAGGAGAAAAACTAGTTGGTTTCTTTTCTCTCTTTACCAGCAATAATCCCATGATTATACAGTCCTCAATTTGCTCAGAACAATTAATTAAAAATACAGCAATCACAGCAGATACTGCAATTCTCTGTCACTTAGTGAATACAGAATTCAATTTCCTTGAATTCATGTCATTTACTGGAGACATATCCATTGACCACTAGGTGATAGTAAAAGCATATCCAATGCAGCAACATGAGCTTTCTTTAGGCAGCATAATGCATGATGATTATTCTTTATTTTTATCTCTTTATAATATCTCCTCATATTGGCTTGAGAGAATTGCCTAGCAATGTTATGTTATTCAAAGGTTGTTTCTTCTTTATCAAGTATATATATTTTCTCTTCTTTCTCTCTTGTTACTGCTACTTTTACCTTCCCAGCACCCACCATGGTTTTATTTTATTTTATTTTGTGACTGTAAAACGTCAAAAGACCAAGAAAGATTAGGAGAAAAAACCCTAGCAATTCATGAATAAAGGCTTTGGAGTGCTGTGTGTGTGTGTGTGTGTGTGTGTGTGTGTGTGTGTGTGTGTGTGTGCCCATGCATTTTGGGAGATGGGAATAGAAAATTTAGATAAACAAAAGTTTTCAAAGATCCTAAGAACCAGTAAAGAGTATAGAAGTATAGAATAATAAAGTAAGAAGCATTAAGGGTCCTTAATCATTTTTCTCTAGGTATTCTTAACCCAGGGTCTTTCAATCTGTTTTAAAAACTATTTCGATAGCTGTATTTCATTATGACTAATTTCTTTTGTACTAGGATTACAAAGGTAATATATTTTATTTTAGTATTTGCAAACATTTTTCTGAGGATAAACAGACTTCAGCAGGCAGCTAAAGAGTCCATGATACAAATAAAAAGATTAAAAGAACATTTAATTCTAGTCCAAGTTTTTCATTTTGTAAAGAAAAATGAAGCTCACATAGAAACAGTGGGTTGCACAGCATTAAAAATAGGTGGTGAATGGCAGAGCTGGGACTTGAATCCAGGTTTTCTGACTTTACAATCAGGTTTATTTCTACTATACAGCCTCAGAGAGAATCCAACCTAAAGACTTTCTTCTGAGGAGGGAGCTTCAGCACAGTATGGGATTCTCAAAAGCTATACCAGAAGAATACAAACTCTGATTTTACAAAGATAGAAAGACTTTCAGTACAGACCTAGCCATAGGCTATTCACCAAAGGCCAGCTTAACAAATTACAAAGAGACTTGTCACCAAAAAGACCATTGGTAGCAATAGTGAATGATTTTGGGCAAAATGATGCAAAGGACTTTTTAAGACATGGAGGAGTTGCAATGTGCAGAGAGAGCACCCACATTAATTAAATTATGACTCTCTGGATCCATCCCAATTGAAAGAATGGAATAACCCTAGCAAGAGGATTAACATCCTCCAAGTAACAGAAAGGAAAATTTTACTAGCCTGTCTACTATGTGTCCCATTCTAGCCATTCTAAAATGATTACTTAATTACTATTTGTTGATTGTTATAATGCTTTACATAATTTTCTTATTTATTACTCATAGTTTCTATGTGAGGCACTATACATATTTTTATTCCAGTTTTACTGATGAGAAAAATGGGATTCAAAAGGATTAAGCAACTTGTGAGATTATAAGTGTTTGAGATGGGGTGAAAACTGTTACCTCCAAAATTTAGCACCTTACCCACCTAGGCTGAGTTTTCTCATATTGTATCATCATATTTCAGTACAGTCTATTACTATATCTCATTCCTCTCATCTTGTAATGTAAGTTGTGTGGACAGATAGGGGATATAGAAGAAAGTGTTCTGATCTTGGAGTTGAAAACTAGTTTTAGATTCCTGCTAGACCTGTGACTGAGGGAGAATTATTTCACTTCTTTCATTTCAGTTTCCTCATCTACAAAATGGGAATAATAATAGTCTCTAACTCCTAAGTTTTAAGATCCAAATGAAATAATTATAAAATACTTTGCAAATCTCAAAATGCTATATAAATATGAGCTGTTGATATTATTTTTCATTTGGACATTTTAAAAGTAATTATAAATAGTACTCTCATAGCTTACTGATGGTTCTTTTAAGCATACAATTGTTTCTTTCAAACTGAAGCAACAGAGGGAGTATCCTTGCTAGTAAGTGTGTGGACTTTTTGGAGCATCAGTATACTCCTTTCTGTCTCCATTCAATTTTCTCCGAAGATGTATCACAGCTAACTCTTCTAGTATTCTATTTACATCTTTAACTTCTTTCTTATTCATTTTGTGGTTTGATTTATCTAGTTCTGGGAAAGCAAGGTTGAGATCTCCCACTATTATAGTTTTGCTGTCTGCTTTGCTATCTTCTTTCAGCTCTTTTAACTTCTTCTCTAGGAATTTGGATACTATAGCACTTGATGCATATATATTTAGTATTGATATTGGTTCATTATATATGGTACCTTTTAGTAAAATATAGTTACCTTCCTTATTTTTTAAAAGTAGATCTATCTTTGTTTTTACTTCATCTGAGATCAGAACTGCTACCCACCTTTTTCTTTTTACTTCACCTGAAACATAATAGATTCTGCTCCAGTCCTTTAGCTTCACTCTATATATCTCACTATGTTTTAAATGTGTTTCTTTTAAATAACATATTATAGGATTCTGGCTCTTAATTCAATCTGCTATTTGCTTCCATTTTATGGGAGAGTTCATCTTATTCACATTCACAATTAAAATAACTAATTCTGTATTTCTTGCCATCTTATTCACCTTAAATTATGCTTTTCTCTTTCCTTTCTCCCTTTTCTTTTCCCCAGTATTTCCACCTCCCTTAAACAGTCCTTCTCCTTTAGAGACCCTTTCCATTTTTAACACTTTTGCTTTACAACTTCTGTTTTCCATCCTATTAGTCTTTCTCTTTCTTTCCCCCCTTTCCCTCCCACTTCCCTATAAGGTGAAACAAGTTTTTGAAACCAAATATGTCTGATATTCTCTCTTAGAGCCAAATAAGATGAGAATAAGATTCACACACTGGAGCATCATCAGCATTTAATTCTGATTATTGAGTAGTAAGAAGGCTCAGTGAATAGAACACTGGAGTCAGGAACACCTGAATTTAAATTTAGCCTCTGACACTTACTAGATGTGCAAATTTATGTGTTTCAGTTTCTCATCTGTAAAAGGAGCTAAAGAAGAAAATGCAAATCCTTCCAATAACTTTGTGAAGAAAACCCCAAGTGAGTTGACAAAGTGCTGAACATAATTGAAAAACAAATAACACCCCCTCTGCCATGTAGCAATACCATTACAGTACAATGGAGTATATTTAGCGCAGAAATACCTAAGTTAGAATCTTTGCTTTTGTGATTCCTGACAAGTCATTAAATCTTTTGAGACCTCAGGTATTCATTTTAATAAAATAATTTAGTTTTAATAATACCATCAGCTAGGTTAATCCTACATTTTTGTTGCTAAAATAATAATAGCTAATATTTACATAATTTAAAGTTTGCAAGCAATAAGAGCACTATCATTTAGGTTCAAACTTATTTTTTATCATATTCCTGAGGTAGAGAGAAAGGCATACAACATTTGCATTTTATAGAGAAAACAATTGAAGTACAGAGAAAGCAAATAAATTCCCCAAGGTCAATTAGCCAACAAAGAGGTCGAGACTTAAATCTGTATTTCTTGATTTTATTTAGTAACTTTCCAACTATGTGCTATTGATGGTAGCCACTACCCAGTTCCTCTATGTGTTCTCTATTGCTCACATTGTCATCTATTTTTAAATACAGTAGACTTTGGCATGGGGATTGGATACAGACTAGATAATTTTTTTTTTGCACTTTCTGGCATGGTTACCTTTTTGGTCTGTTCCACAAACAGGGAAGTTAGGAAAGTAGCTAAGCCTGGAACCAAACAGCCTTGAGCAATGAATCCTAGGTTCAGTTCAGCAAAGCAGATGACATTGTCCCCAGAATACCAGTCCCAGTTGGGAATCTTTGGCAGGTAATACTGTTTAAGTTGGAAAATAGGTTAGGAAAATATGCACAAGCCTAAAAGCTCTTAAATCACTTGTTTTTCTTTCCTTGACATAATCACAACTCAATGATAATAACTCACTTTTCTTCAGCTTTGTTTCCCTCTAAACAACCCTGAGACATGATTAAGGACATTAACAGTATCCTCATTTTAGTAAAATTAAGTTCTGAATAGTGATCTTGCTTTCCTAAGGGTGACATGGAGCTAGTAGGATGTAGAATCAGGGTTCAAATTCAGGGCTTATGGACATTTGCATTATACTTTATTTCCTCTATACATGTACATAAAAGTAGTTCTCAGTGCTTACTTAGCTCAGTATTAGTATGAGAAGAAATTCATCATTTCTATTTGGAAATGCTGAATATATTATTGTTCACCAGTATCTTGTACAATACCTTGTATCAAAAGGATACATATTGAAATGATTTCACAAAGAATTTGATTTTAGTAAATCCCACTTTGCCAATCGTTAAATTCAATAAATTCAAGTTAAATATTAGGGATCTGAAACAGACCCAAAGTCATACTTTTGTATGACTAAGTTCAGGAAATATTCAAGTTTTACCAAAGAATGAAGAATTTTATTAAAAACCAATATAAAGTCATATGTAAGACTATAGCTAAGTAGAAAACTTCATCTTGGTATATTGGATAGTAGAAAAGAAATTAATCTTAATTGTAGTGGCCAAGGTTAGGAATAAGACAGCTGTCCTTTGTTTGTAACTAGTGAGGTAAAATCTGTCATATCATTTTCCATTCAATGGATCAGATTTTAGAAAAGGCATTGATAAGCTGAAAAATATATAGAGGAGACCAACAGGACGGCGAACATCCTTCCACGCTTTGTGGGACAATGAAAGTCAATGGGGATATGTAGCCTGATGAAGAAAGGACTTTGGGGGATATTACAGCTGATTTCAAATATATGAAATACTGTCATTTGGTAGAAGGATTCTACCTGTTCTGCTTGATTCCAGCATAAAAAAGGTAGAGGCAGAAATTGTAGAGAATGATTTTAGGGGGACATAAGTACACAATTTCCTAACAATGAGATCCATCCTAATATGGAATGGAGTTTAACTTGGGAGGTAGGATTTCTGCCCTTCTCTGGAAATCTTCAATCAAACAATGGCTGATTCCATGTTAGGAAGGCTAATAGGACTTTTTGCTGAGATACAGTGGCATTGGAATAGTTTAAATTCTGTTATTCTGTGCCTTGGCCTTAATTTCTTAAATAATGGGGTTGGACTACATGTCCCCTAATTTGCTTCTTAATTCTAATCTCTGATTTTTATGACCTAATGACATTAGATATAATTAGCAGTTTTCATACCTTGTTATGGGATTGAAGTATCTGTATGATGACTCTGGCCTTAGGGTAATAGTTCTTGATAGAGAGTACCCTATGTAGAAAACACATATGTATTAGTTTACTTGTGTGGCCTAAAAAGTTTGTAATACACACTTACTGGGGAGAATTTATTGGTTTTGATGCAAGATTAGTATCTAATAATGTTGGTGCTTAGGTATTTTGTTGAATAATTATGTGTGTAGATAGAATTTTGAGGGAAATATAGTATATTCTTAGGTTCAGCAAACTATACTTGGGGAAAGTTCAGCTGTTCATATTAAGAGGCCATAGACAAAATATTATCTGACATAAGTAGACACATGTTATGCTGACACACAGAACAACTTAATGGGGATGTATACCAAAGGCTAAAGTGATATATCCAACTCCTCCTCCCATTCCATATACCTATGAGGAGAGAAAGGGCCCAATTTTCAGCCTAAATTATCTTCAAAGGCAAAACTATAGAGTCCCTTCAAAATGGATTTTGTTGACTTTGCACATATTCTGTTCCCTTTAATAGAATGTAAACTTCTTGAGAAAAAGAGCTGTGTCATTTTTACTTTTGTATCCCTACTACTTAGCTTTTCTAGCATATATGAATCATTTAATAAATGCTTGTTGATGAATTTTACATAACCAAAATCTCATCTATTTTGAGGTTGTCATTTTGATCTTCCATCAAATACACACATACACACACGCACATATATGCATATATTCCTTATTTTATTCATTCATTGATTTATATGAGTGCAAAAACCATATTTATGCATATATATATTCTTTATATTAATACATACATAGACATATGAATACAAGTAGAGGAACTATTATTTAATTTTCTTGAGAATCCTCTACCAAATTTATATTAATATTTTATATTGATCTGAATATATGAATATGCACATATAATATATGCAAAACAAAAGTCATGGTTCTGATGCCTGAATAAACCAATGAACTTTTTAGTGTTCTATAGCCACAAACGGCAATGCTAGGCTTGCCCCATCATGCCATTGGCCAAAAGGAGAATCAATGAGAGTCTGCATGGTTCAGCAAACATAGTAGAGATCTATTACTTAAAAATAAAACAAATAAAAAAAAAAGATCCCATAAAATCTCCCAGACTGATATGGGTAATCAAAAGTGTCTTCAGTACAATTATAATTATTACATGTGACTAGTGACCATTTACTTCATTTCTTTTTTCCATCTTTAATAGAATTCTGGAGGAAGTGAGAAGAATAGAGAGTTTAATGATTCGAAGTGAACATTTTTTGGTAAAGTCTGAAAGGTGCTGTAACAAGGGTGCATTGGAGATTTTATCTATCTTCTTTCCCTCAGTGATTGCATAGTGGGATTGAGAAAATAAAAAGAGAGTTGTACTTCCACAAATAATAGATTATGACATAGTGCAATGAAACAATGCCTAAAAAATGCCTTGGATATAGTTTCTGTTGTATTTGTTGAACTGAATTGTTTTAGGAGCTAATAAATTCTCCATCACTGAAAATGTTTCAGCAAAAATCAGTTGTATACTTCTAAAGGATCGTCTAAAATTATTTTCCAAACCTAATGAAATTCTCCACTTAGAGATGGCACATCCTTGTTTTTACTGCCGTTCTGAGGAGTTCTGAAGAACTTTCTCAGAGAAATTGCAACATAACAAGTATTTAAAAATAAAACATGTTAGCCTTTTACCTCATGATGTTAGAAGTATCTTCAATGTATGAATCAGCACACATAGGATTGGCTAAAATCAGGCAGGCTTCTGCATATTCCACCTATTCTTCAAGATCAAACAGGAATCATCTTGTCAAATATATGAGGAACTCCTGAGTTGCTCTAACTTCAAGCTGTCTTATGATATAAAGGCAAAAGAGTCATCAAAACAACAATAGTGAAGTCTCTGCCATTACAGAGGCAGGGCATTTTGGGAATCCTTCTTTGTACCAGTAACACAGCTCTCAAATGGTCCGGGATAATTGGTTGAGTGGCAGAGAGAAGCTAGTAATAATAACTACCAATATGTTGTGAAGTTTGAAAATTACAGTCTTCACAGAAACCCTAGGAAGGAAGTAGTTTTTTCCCTATTTGTCAGATAAAGAAATAAATATTCTGGGAAAAGATGTGATTTCACCATGGCCACACAGCTTATAAGGCAGGAAATTGAGCTGGTCTCCTGACTATAAGTCAGGTCTGTGTTAAAGAATTAGCTTTTTTCAGCTCCCCCGCCAAAAAAAACAAAAAAAAACCCCAAAAAAACTTATCCTTAAATTGTCAGTGAACATTCATACTTACAAAATCAGAAAATGTTACATATTGTCCTTTATTTATCTTTTCTTTTATTGTTGATTAAGAATATGATGATAAAAATAATAATATAGATTAAATATATATATATATATACATATACATATCTATCTATCTATCTATCTATCTATATATATATACATATACATATATGTGTGTGTGTATTTTGTCTCAGGCACTGAGAGATAACTATTAGTGGTGATTCCTTTAATTTCTGTATAAAAAAAGCCCTGCCATTTTCCTTCTATCTCTTTGTTTCTGTCTGTCTTTTCTCTTATTATATGAAATAAAAAATCTTAATAGATACCCCCTCAACCGAAATCTTTCCTCTCACCCAGTCATAGGACTATGAGGGACTGATTCAAGCTATTTGTTTGTATGACTATATAACTGGTGCTTGTGTATGTGTCTGCAGGTAACCATACTTGTCTTTAAGATTTAATCAAGGTATTCTTTTTCCAGAAAATTGGAGAGAATGAGTAAAAATGGTTGGGTTGTAAGGGTTTGAGGGTTGATTCAGGATTTGGCAGATCTGCTTTGGCAATAAACCATCCCTCAGGTCCCTCAGCATTCTTCTCTATTAAGGACTGAAGCTCTCAAAGAGATTCGGATGGCTAATTTTTAAGAGAAGTAAATTGAAAATATCTCAAAGGGCTGTGTCTTAATTTTTTTCAGAAATTTTAAAATCAGGAATTTTTGAAACAATATCTCCTCCTACTCCACCCTCATCAATTGTCATCATAGAAACTATGGCATTCACCTTTCCCATCAGGTGAGGGGTGAAAATTATGTTGAAGCAGAAACATTTTAAAAGCAACTGTGGTTTTACAGCTCACGTGAGGGATGACCAGAAACAAGGATGTCCAGAAAAAGATCTTACCGCAACTCTCTTTAAATCTTCCATTTTCAATGCAGATCCATAGAAGAAACTAGTATAAGCCAAGTACAGCTTGAAAATTGTCTCCAGCTCCAGGGAAGGAAGGGTTCTGGGTAAAGAGGAAAGTAAAAATGAGGGCCCAGAGAGGAAAGAAATCTTCACAAATTGCATAATTAATGTTATTCTTTAATCTAGTATGTCTAGATAGATTTTATATATAGATATATAAATGAAAGAAGAATGAATAAATGGATAGATGAATAGATACATAGATATAAATAATTAAATAGATGACTACTTATTAATCACTTTCTGTGTATCAGGAACAATAAATTCTGAGGATAGAAATTCTAGAAAATAACAATCATTCAGAGAATTTACATTCTAATTAAGGATTAAAACTTTTCAAAGGGAGTGGTGCCTTTCAGGAATTACAGACACGGAAGAAGTAATTGTTGATTGAAAGACTTGGTAGTAAGGTGGGAAAGGAGGTCCCATCCTATTGTTTTTTTTTTTTGGAAAATGTGAAGCCACTAATTTAGTGCAATAAAGTCATCCTATAAGGGCTATCAATGTGGTTTGGAAAGGGCTGTATAGGCAAAAGCAACTGTCTGAACAGAATACTTTGAATAGCATCAGGAATGTTCTTTCCTCCTCC
Source organism: Antechinus flavipes (assembly GCF_016432865.1). NCBI lineage: Eukaryota > Metazoa > Chordata > Mammalia > Dasyuromorphia > Dasyuridae > Antechinus > Antechinus flavipes. Next base: position 129,805,976 of record NC_067399.1, on the reverse strand, counting down.
TACTCTATCCTGTGCTTAAAGTATTACTATTAATGGCAATAATAAGCTTCAGGACTTAGAATGTCCACATTTTTTTTCCTTGAAGGATTTTAAATGGATTTACAAACAAATTCCCTGTGTCTGAATGTACTGATTATTTTGGATGCTTTCCCTTCCTAGCATGTTTAAGATATTTATGAAGTAACACACACACGTCTATATATGATGTATACTCAAAATATAATTTAAAATGGTACACCTGTGCATCATTGTGATCAAAGTTATATTTGGAAAACCAATGAACTAAATACTGAAAGTTACCAGTATGTTTGTTACTGCTCCAATATTTTTTTTTCTATTTTCTTATTTTATTTTGTTTTTGTTTTCCTGAGGCCTTTGGTGTGTAATAAGGAAATCAACATGTCACTCTAAAAGCCGGGTTCTTCACTCAGATTTTTACCCAGGAGCATGAAATAAGAGGATATAAATGAATTTTTTTAAAAAAAATCTGTGGATATTGAGTTCATCTGTGCCTGCTTCAACCACAGTTAATTTTCAGGCATGTTTTTAATCTGTTTTTAATATTATTATCCTTTAGGCTGTGTCTGTCATATCTCCGTGTTTTCTGCCTCTATTTCCTCATAGCTACTTACTAAAATTAATCTACAGTTTCTATATGTGACAGCATGGAAGGGGGTTAGAGAAAGGACAGCAACCTAGGGATTTGTGAGGGAACCTGCAGTTTTCTAGGAGATGAAAGAAGTCCTTAGAACTCTGACCTGAGGCCTGGCTATTGCTCAAATGGAGAGCTGTGAAAAACTGATGTGAAGGTCACTATGTGGAAAGTGTCAGGTTTAAAATTTATGGCATACACGAATTGGTTCAAGTTATTTTAATCTGAAGAAAAATTAGGGGTGACCTAAGAATTCCCTTCATTTATTTTAAGGCTTTCATGTTGGAAAGGGGGTTACATTTGTTCTACTTTGTCTCAGAGGGCAGAATTAGATGCAGAAGCATTGAGACTTAATTTAAGGAAAAAGTTTCTCAATAATTAATGTTGCCTAACTTGATTCAAATGGATTTTTTAAATACCAAACCATTTTGATGAAGAGGATAATGATGATGGTGGTAGTAACAATAATAACATTTAGATACACTTTAAAGCAGGGGTCCTCAAACTTTTAAAATAGGGGGCCAGTTCACTGTCCCTCAGACTGTTGGAGGGCCGGACTATAGTGAAAACAAAAACTTTGTTTTGTGGGCCTTTAAATAAAGAAACTTCATAGCCCTGAGTGAGAGGGATAAACATCCTCAGCTGCTGCATCTGGCTTGTGGGCCATAGTTTGAGGATACCTGCAAAGTCTGCAAGGTGCTTTACAAATGTGATATTCACAAGACCCTATGGTACTTGAAGCGCTGTTATCTCATTTTGCAGATGGATAAACTGAGGCCTAGAAAAGTTGAATGCTTTCCCAGAAACTAAGTGTCTGAGGCAGTATTTGAACTCACATCTCCCAGACTCTGGGAGTTTTCAACACTGTAATACAGTGAATTTTCTAGCACTGCAAATGTTTATGTGGCAGAAAATCATTTGTTCAGGTTGTCAAGGAACAGATTAGAGTGGGTGACTTTGGATTGCCTTTCTTACCTCTCTAAATTTCTATGTTTCTGTAAAATTACCCAGTCTGCTTTTTGATTGGGTAATTTCATTCTGTGTGAGGGTCAGAACACCAGAAATTTCAGGTGAGTTACTGGTGGGTTTTCTACCATATTAAGTCACCTCGTATCATTCCCTTTGGAATGATAAGGAACTTGGATATGAGACCTTGAATTGAAGGGAGACAGTCTACCCAACAACAGCCCAGAAGCCTTGGTTCTTCAATATGATTTCCCTAATCAAATTCCTTTGCCCTGCAGCATCAGGTTTCCTTTATGAGTTCTGAGATTAAATTTAGAAGCTCTGAGTAATGCAGATATACTTACTCTCCCAGGAAAATGATCTCAATATTCATTTCCCCTGCTTTGGGCTGAAGGAAATTTCTCAGGAAAGCAGTTACACTCTCCACAGTGATATTTCCACAAACTACAATGAATCTGAGAAGCAAGAAGAAAGCACAGAATAAATATGCTCTTTGGAGGACAAAATCACCTTCTTATCAGGGATTAGATGCAAATGAGTTAATTTGGAATACTAAAATGTATCCCACCTTTAACAAATGATAGATGTGAAAATCCAGCTCTATGAGATATAATAAACAAAGAAATCTTCATTTTGTAAAATAATACAGAAGAGGATATGTTTAAAGGAGTCTCTAGTTCCCCTCTTATATCTACATTCAGTCCTTTAAAGAGCAAAAATTTGCCCACTCTTCCTACCACCAACTCTCCTTTATAAATTTGTACTGTTGAAATCAAGTAGAGCAGAAGCAGGCCATCCTATAATCTGCCCATTGATAATGAGGCCTTCCCACAGGAAGCTAACACATTTTACAACACACCAGAATAGTCTAGCTCTCTCTCCATCCCCACAGATTCATACTCACAGGAAGCTACTGGCTGGATGCTCATCTTTTTTCTACTAGAAACCCCGACTCACTTTTTTCTTTCTCAATCCTTTATCTCCCTTGCTATAACTCTACTCAATCAATCTATTTCCCTTCTCTCAAACCCCTCCCTAAAGTCATCTCACTGTAGGGTTTGTGAAGATTATATGAAGACAAATTGTGTGATTTCAGCATTCTTCTTCCTTAGAAACCCACCTTTTTATTTCTTAAATGCAATTGTATTTTCAATGAAATCTACTTCACAAACTTTCCTTTCTTTCTACTACCTTTCTTTAACCAGATATGCATGTCTCAGAAAATCAACCATTTCTGGGACATTGCCATATTCCTTGTCCATGGTCAGTAATTAAATTGGAATGAGGGAGTAAAAATAAGGGAGAGACTTAGTACTTCTCTTAAGTTATAAAATGACTTATCAGATTTTAAATCTTTTATTCTGAACCAGTTCTGGACCAGATTTGCTTCCGTTATCCCAGTCATCCTCCAAGAATTGGAAACAAAAGGTTAAACTAATGCTTTGGTGATCATATAAATTTCTATGCCCATAACAAGATACATTTAAAGTATAATTTGTATATATTTTTAATAGAACAAAAAAGGGATGGAGAACATATACATGGAGTGAAATCTGGGACAAAGTCATGGGCTTGAGCTGTGTTCTAAGATCTACTATGACATGCTGCTTTCTTGATCTGACAAATGCATATTAACCTATTTCAATTGAGATTTATACTGTATTTGAATTTTGAGTCCTCATTGGCCTTTTGAGCCAAAATTCTTTTATACCATGTGGTCTTATACCCGCTAGCAGTGTTCACTTAATTGTTATGCTTTTTATGTCTTTGCAAGGAAGACTCAGGTAAAGTTTTTCAATCATTTACTATATTGTAGAGTTAAACCTCTGGGCCTTCTTTCTTGGCTAAATGAATAATACCATAAGTAACAGTATAACCCAGAGGAGCATACATGGTATAGAGAGTAAAGAAACCCTTTTTTATCTATCTTCACAGCTACCAAAGTCAACTACAGATCAAACCATATTACTTCATTGCCCAAGAAGCTTTATATTTCTTCTAGGATACTTTATAAAAATCACTCTATCATTTAAAACCCTTTACATAATGATTACAAAACAAAAATTTTCCACATATTTCCTATTTCTCCTTTTCATATAAGGCAATCTGACTCACTTGCTATTATCTGACATATATGTCAGAGAATAAACATATTGCATTTCTTACCCCTTTGCTGAACCCATTTCTAAAATTTGAGTCTTTCTCCCTCATGGTTCTTGTCTCTTTGAATGCCTTCCTTTTGTTCAAGACAGCTTGGATTTCGATTATCTTACAAAGTCTTTCCTGAACACCACAACTGGTAATGCTCCCTTCATTCTGTATTACTTTGTATATACTTTGTTCACGTTTTATACTTATCTATATACATGTTGTCCATCACTTGTATACCCAAGTAAAATGTAAGTTTTTTGAAGGGAGGAACTGTTTGTTTTTTGTCTTTTCATATCAAAAGTGGTATGGGGAATAAGTGCTTAAAATGTTTGCTGAATTGAATTGAATTTCCCTTTCTTTTCCATGCCTAGTAGTGACAAGTTTGATAGTCTGCAATCTGATAAATCGAATTATAATTGGCTTAAATATGGTCAGTACAATAGATTAATTGCATATAATTATAATTGATATATAACAAAACAATATGAATTAAGGAGAATTCTTTCAATGAAAGAACTATTTTAATATCTTATTTCAGGATAGATATTGCAATGAGTTGTTTAAATATACATCAATAGGTGACAAGCTCTTGCAAGTGTTATTAGAATGGAAAAGTTTCATCCTATGTGACCCCACAATGGACTTTTTGTGTGATATACTGGGACAAGGGCAGATAGAGATGCAGATAGAGATGGCTGGCCACCATTTGACAATTTGAGTTTGGTTACAGTAATTCAAAAAGATTTCCTAAAAATTAGAGGGCTTGAGATTTAAGATGGAAGAAGTGATGACAATAGTACTGAAAACCATAGATGATATAAAATGCTAAATTTTATTCAATTCCACTAAAATGTATATATATATATACATACACACACACACACACACACACACACATATATATATATATATATATATATATATATACACACACACACATGCACACACACACATACACACATGCCATTTAAATGATTAATTCTGTGCTAGACTCCCAGAAGTTAAAGACAAAATCATCTCTGCCCTTAAGGAACGTAAATTCTAGTCCTGGGAAATAACACTAACATATAAATATTTAATATCTGTTTATCTATGATTTATATCATCTATGAATGCATAGTATATCTATTTAGATAGGTACATATATACATATGTGTACATGTATTCACAAAGAGTAAATATTAATTGGTTATTGGACAGGAAACAGTTATCCCTTCCACATCACCAGGGTTAGGGATGCAGCATCCCCATGGTGTGGAAAATTCACATAAAATTTTTTGGCCCTTTCTTCATACCAGAGAAGAAGTTTGAATTATTATGGTATTAAAATATTTAAATTTAATTGGCCATACATATAATTTATGCATTTATGAGTTTCTAAATATTTTCTCTCTTATATGCTGGCTCTTGCATGTTCTCTGCTGCTTCTACAAAACTCCCCCCAAATCCCATTTAGTTTATTATGCCATCCTGCAACATATTTAAAACCAGGATGGAAAAAATTGCATTGTGGAAGAGATGATAGTTCTAGACTTAGGGAAAACAAAGCCACATTAGTATAGAATTTTAAAGGAGACTGAGAATTCTATGAAGCAGATGGGAGGAGAGGGAGCATTTCAGTCATGAAGGGTAGCCTGTGAAATACAATTAGAACTTTATGTAATATGTAATACATAACTATGGAAAATCAATCTGTATGCAATGCCAGTTTTAAAATGCATATAACTTATAATTGAATAAAAATTCCACCAACTTTTCGGATTCTTTGGAAAATTGTTTTAATTGCTGAAAATAAACTACTGTGAAATTTTATAAAGTGTGATTTTTCTTGGAGCTCATTTCCTTTGTAAATAAATATGAATCGAAGACCCCATCTGCATGAGAAACTATAGGGATGTGATTGAATTATTAGCTTAGAATATTTAACAAATAGAGAATTATTACACACATACACACACACACACACACACACACACACACACAAACAAACAAATAAAAGCACCTACTTTCTCCCTCTGACCACTTCATAGGAATGGGAATATTTTTTGCCTTTTGCAAAGGTTTCCATAAGTTCAGGAGCATAATTTGCAAATAATATCTAAAATGACAAGCAGATATGATCTTAGTAATTACTCCTCTGATATGACTTAGATTTGAAAGTTGTTAGCACTTCTGAATGATACTTCACAATTCCATATTATTTATAAAGATAGCTATTAAAAATTCCTCTAAACTGTAGATGATAGTCTTTTGGGGGTCCCAAACAAATGCCTTTCAGATTCAAAGATGAGGCAAGTTTACTATGTTCAAGCCTTTTAATTTGATCTGATCTTGGAAAAGTGGATCATTAGCATTAGTGTTAATTCAGCAATATTCCCTATGTAGTGGTTTCAAAAAAAAATAAATTTGAGAATTAGTGTTAGGAAGGGAAATAAAAGAAAGGAATTTAATCCTGATTGTTTATAGTTTGGAAAGATTTAAGCTGTTTTGAGAGAACAAGAAAAGGAAGTAGGATTTTTGGGAAATGGTAGGGTCAAAAATGAGGCTGATGGGAAGGAAAGGGAAGGAAAATTTGGAACAATACTATGATGTACTTTGTTTACATTTAGAAATCAGGAGATACAATTGGACTAAATCTTAAATAGTAATAATAGCTAACATTTAGATAGTTCTTTGGATTTGCAGAGAACTTCACAAATATCTCATTTTATCCTCACAACTCCCAAGAGATAAGTTCTATCATCTCCAAATTACAGGTAAAGAAACTGAGTCATACATAGGTAAGTGACTTGCTTGGGATTACATAACTAGTGAGCATTGGAAACTAGATTTGAAACTAGCTTTCTTGACTCCAGATTGAATGTTCTATCCATTGTCACTTAGCTGCCTATTAAAGGGAGTGTTACTTCCACCACTTCAAACATTTGCGTGTATGTACTCCAATGTGCTTAAAGGTGACTGCTAAAAGAGCTTATCTCAGTCCTCTAGGAGCTAAAGGATAAATGAGGAAGTAATACAAAAAATATAATTCTTTCTTTGCCCTTTATGATGAGAAAAACTTCATTTCTCTAAAGGAAAAATGATAAAGAAGAATTAGGTTACCTGTGTCAGTTGAGATAGGAAAATACTCTAACTTTTCTTTTCTGTTTTCATTCCCCCATTCTTATCCCACTCCAATTGATGGAGTTGGACTTCGACTTTACAATGACTTTATAAACATTTTTTAACTCATTGAAACTTTTCTGTCATCACAAAAAATGTACAAAAAATTTAGGATATTTTTTGTACACATAATCTTATTTCTTTAACTATTTCTTGCCTATAGAGAAAAAGATACCAAATTTTGAAGGGTTTTTGGTATCAGAATTTAGTGGCTTCAGGCATCATGTAGTGTAACTCCTTCATTTTAAAGATGAGGAAATTGAGTCATATAGCAGTTAAATGACTTGTCTGAGTTAAAACAGAAAAGTAGCAGAGCTCATATTTAAATACTAGAAGGTACATTACATATATATATACACATATGTATACATATATATGTGTGTATGTATTGTATATACATGTTTATGTATATATGCTTGTATATAGTTATATAATTACACACATTTATATATATATACACTCTGTGTGTGTGTGGAAAGAGCACAGAATTTTCGATTGGGAAACCAATGCGTAGCTAGTTAAGAAAATGTTGGTTAAAATTTAAATTTGCATTTTTGAACTATAGCTTACAACTTTTGACTACAGGTCCTTCCTGGCTAGGGAAACATGCATAGTTTTTATTTATTTGGAGTCTTGAAATATAATAAAGTTGGTTTTAATTTAAAAAAGGTGATGGGAAAAAAAAAGCTGTCCATCTATAATCATCCATTGTCCACAAGGTAACTCAGTGGATAAAGTGCTGAGCATGGAGGAACACCTGAGTTCAAATCTTGTCTCAGATACTTACTGTGTGATCTTGCAAAAGCTATTTAACCCTTGCTTGCTTTAGTTTCCTCATCCATAAAATGAGTTGGAGAAGGAAATGCTGAACCACTCCAGTATCTTTGTCAAGAAAACCCCAATTAGTGCCATGAAGAGTTAGATACAACTGAAAAATGACTCAACAACAATAACAATATATCCATTCACAGAGATACACCATAGAAAATATATTTAAAAGGGAATTCTATAAAGAATAATGGAGACAAAATTATCTGAAAAATGATTATGAAAAGCTATCACTATGAACATCTTTAAACATATGAAGTATGGGTAGCAAGCACAGTAAAACACATCAAATACTTGTGAAGACATGAAAGCTGCTAAGATAGCATAGGTAGAAACACTAGGCAAGGAGCTCAGACTCCCAACAGGAGACAAGGCTAGCAAACACACAGTAGCAGAAAAGGATAGAACTGCACTTCTGTAAATTATTCCTGAACTGCCATAGGAGAGAAGACCAGAAAATTATTGAAGAAGGTGGAATCTCTTATTGGTCACCAAACTCAGGACCAAAAAAGGCCTTCTCATACCTTCCAAAAGCACAAGACCAGAGTCTGACCCAAACACAGCTCCCCCAATCAAGAAACTCATGTTAAAGATATATAAGTAAACAGGAGAAAATGCTGGACATAAACTCCCCTTCCTCTAAAACCAAACAATAAAAAAAAACAACAAAAAATTCCTCTGCATTTATTTTCTGTGTAGAATGCTCTTTTCTTCTTTTTCTCCCAAAGAAATCAAAACTTTTTAGTTCCATAATGCAAGAAGTTAACCCAGAAGGAAAAAAAATAGAAAATTCCATTAAAAATAGCAATGGAATACAAACTACATTGTTGTCTATTTACCAACATATCCTTGGCAACTAAATTAATGCACCTACAGAACACTCCACAGAAATAGATAAATCTAAATAATTAGAAAAATATTAATTATTCAATAGTAGATCATACAAATATAAAACAAATGATAATACAGTACTATTTCATTTACTTATTCAATCCCATGCAAATCAAACTATTGCAGGTTCACTGCATGGATCTAGAAAAAATAATAAGGAAATCCATGTGAAAGAACAAAAGGTCAAAACTCTCAAGGTCAATAATGAAAAATAAAGTGGGAAGGAAGGTGGCTTCTGTATTTTATAAAGCAGTAATAATCAAAACATTGGTTACCGGTATAAAAAATAAAGGTGTTAAACAATGGAAAACATTAGGCACATAACAGAAACCAAAAAAAAAAAAAACAGTATTGGAGTGCTCAGTAAACTCAGTTGACCCCAGAAACTAGGCTAAGGACTCATTATTTGGCCAAAAAAGCAAAACAAAATAAAACCTACTGCAAAACTGGAAGGAAGACTAGCAGAAATTAAGTAGAGACCATCATTTCATACTATGTAACAAGATAAACTTCAAATGGACAGGCAACTCTAAATACATTAAAGATTCAAGGAAAAATATTCATGACCAACAAAGTAGATATAGAGGATCACATAGGAGAAAATAGTTTTGATTTTATGATAAGTTTTTGTACAAACAAAGCCAATGTATCTAAAATTAGAAGGGAAAGAGAATGTGGAGAGAAAATCTTTCTAAGAAGTTTCTTTTCCACAACATACATGACAGTGTTTTAAATATATAACAATTAAGCTTAATATCCCAAGAGTTAACTGTTTAAAGAATATGAACAGGTATTTTTTTAAGGAATAAATCCAAGTTATTAACAACTTTAAGAAATGATATTTCAGATCATTAATAAATAGGGAAATAAAAATTAAATTAACTCTGCAGATCCACTACATACGCATAAACTAACAGTTATAAAGAAAGAAAAATAACAAATGTTGATGAGGACTGCAGAAAACAGCTATAATGATGCACTCTTAGTGGAGCTATGAATTGTTCTACCTATAGAATTATACCCTATATTACAGAGAAAAATCTGTATGTACTAATTATGTATAGAAAAGAATTGGAAACTAAAAGATACCTATTGTGGAGAAATATCTAAACAAATATTATATATGAATATGATGACATTTTTATTAAATGTTAAGAAATGAATTCTGAGATATTTGGAGAATCTTTTATGAGCAGAACTATGATAATATTCTATATAGTAGCATACAATACCAACAAAAATATAAAGAAAAGAAACAACTTTGAAAGACTGATATCAAAGTATTGAGGATGAAACATGACATTCTCCTGAAGTGTTAGACTCAAGATTCATATTAACACATAAAATATTGGACACAAGCAATGTGAAAATTAGTTTTTTTGTTTATGCATTTCTTTTATGGGGTTTTGTTTTCCCTTTTCATTTGAAGATTTCATCAATTCCCAGATATTTGCCATCACTATGTAGATAACTTCAGGATGCATATATCTAGCTTCTTAGCATATTATTTTAGCATCTCTTCTGAACTCTAATTCCATATAATTCTGTTCACTGGATATTTCTTACTAGATTTTCCACAGGAATTTCAAACTCAGCACCAAAAAAATTGAACTCTTTATCTTCACTCCTAAACTTGATCCTCTTCACACTACCTTATTTCTATAGAATGACAAGCATTTTGCCATTTGCTCAGGTCCAAATTCTTGATATTATTCTTTATCCTTTATTGTCCCCCATACTAAATATTTAGGTAGTTGTTAACTCTTAAAATTTCTATATCTACCGTATCTCTTCCTTCAACATCTACTCTCCATCACACTGGCTTCTTGGTCACTGGCTTCTTGGTTCAGATTTTTAATTGCCTCAACTTTTGCAATAGTCTTTCCTAATTCAAGTTTCTTCTCTTTAGCCCATCATCCACCACATGCCAAAGTGATTTTCTTAAAAATATAGTCTGACCATGTCACCAATTCCCCCCCTACACACCACTAAACTCAAATAGTTTCTATTATGTCTAGTATCAAATATAAAGATCTTTGTTGATGTTGTCTAGATATTTTCAGTGGTTTCTAACTCTTTGTGTCTCTATGTGGGATTTTCTTTTTTTTTTTTTTTAATTTCCCCTCTCTTCTATTTAAAGAAAATAAAGCTTTTTATTTCCAAAACATATGCATAATTTTCAACATTTACCCTTGCAAAACCTTGTGTTCCAAATTTTTATCTCCCTCCTTTCCCCTAGTCCCTTCTCTAGATGACAAATGATCCAAAATATGTACATATTTCTACAACTATCATGCTGCATAAGAAAAATCAGATCAAAAAGAAAAAAAAGTTAGAAAGCAAACGAAATGCAAGCAAACAATAACAAAAAGTGAAAATATTATGTTGTGATCTACACTCAGTCCCCAGGATACTCTCTCTTGGTACAGATGACTCTCTTCATCACAAGATCATTGAAAATGTCCTGAATCACATCACTGTTGAAGAGAGCCATGTCCTTCAGAGTTAATCGTGGTATAATCTTGTTGCTGTGTACAGTGTTCTCTTGGTTCTACTCACTTCATTTAGCATCAGCTCATATAATTCTCTCAGGCGTTTCTGAAATCATCCTGCTGATCGTTTCTTAGAGAACAATAATATTCCATAACATTCCATATGGAATTTTCTTGACAAAGATACTACAGTGGTGTCTCATTTTACTAAATTTATAGATGAAGAATTTTAGGCAAATTCTGTTAAGTGAATTGCCTAGGATCACATAGCTCATGTCTGAGGCCCGATTTGAATTCAGGTCTTCCTGATTCTACACTGATTACTCTACCCACTATACTAACTAGTTGCCCCTTTGTTGATAGTTATTAAAACCTGGTCTTTTCCATCTTTCCAATTTTCTTGCAATTTGTTCTCCTCTATAAACCCATTATTCTTGCCTATTTTTGCTGTTTCTCACACTGGATATCCCATCTCTTCACTCACAATGCTCTATCTCCTAACTGTATTTATATTAGTTATTCTATATGGCTGCAAAACTATCTTTCCCTTTCTCTGCATATTAGAATAACTGATTTCCTTCAAAACACAGCTCAAAATTTACTTTTCTTCAAGAGCTCTTTTCTGGTCTTCCAGGCAGTAGAGACTTTCTTTCTTATGTTACCTTCCATGTATTCTGTATGTGTCATATCTGTTAATGCAGGATGGTTGTAAAATCATCTTCACAAGGACAAGATGGTATAAGCATATTTGATAGCAGTTTATCTGAAAATAATCTGAGTATTTAGGAGTAAAAAATGAAATATGGCTGCCAAAGTAATTAATGAAATCTGTAGCTTCAGTGAAAGACAACATCAAGAAAAGAGGAGATTATAATACCAGACTAATTTTCCTTAGTTATAATATTTATAATAGTGTATTCTGTTTTGAATACAATATTTTAGGAAAGATATGCTACATAGAATCCCAAAGAAGTAAACTAGAATTTCAAACTTTTAAGTTCGTAACATATAAGTTGAAATAATTAAAGATGTTTAATTTGGAGAAAACAAAAACATGACCTGATGGTTATCCTCAAAAGATTGAAGTGTTATCTTATGGAAGAAGTAGTTAGGTAGTGGTTTGGATCCAGAAGGAAAAAACTAGGAATAATTGTTAAAGGGCAAAAAATTCAATTTTGATTTAAGGAAAAATTTACTCATGATTAATTAAAAGTGGAATGACCTGCTTATAGGCTTGTATGTTTGTCTTAACTTAGTCTTTAAAAAAAAGTATTTATTTATTTTCAGCTCCTAACTCACATCCTCCCCCTGTAAAAATGTAAGAAAAATGCTACCTATTACATGAATGAAGTCATGAAAAACATGTTTCTGCATTAATGTTATTCCAGGGGAAAAATAAGTAAAATAAGTGAAAAGAATATATTTCAATCTGCATACCGAGTTATAGCATTTTTCATCAGAGACCATTGAAGTTCTGTTGTAACCCTATATTGGTCAGAATTACAAATTTTACATTTATTTATCTTTAGAATATTCCTGTAACTGTGTGCATTGTTCTGGTTTTGCTCACTTTGCTCAGCATCAATTCATGTAATTCCTCTTGGACTTTTCTAAAACGATCCCTCCATCATTTCTTACAGCACAGTATTCTATCACATTCCTATATCATAGCTTATTCATCCATTCCCTAGATGATGTCCATTCTCTCAATTTCAGTAAAACTAGAACTGCTATAAATATTCCTCTAAGTGAGATTTTCCCATCCACCCCCTTTCCCTTTTTGATTTCCTTGGAGTACAAATTGCTATTCAGTCATTCAATTGTGTCTGACTCCATTTGGAGTGGCAATGGCAGTGGAGAGTTTTTATCCATTTCCTTTTCCAACTCATTTTACAAATGAAGAAATTGAGGTAAACAAATTTAAATGGCTTGTGCATAGGCACTCTACACTTGGGTGGCTCCTAGCAACTCCATGCTATATATACCTAATATGTAGCCAAGTTTAGATGCAGTTTTAGGGCCCCTTGGGCAGAGTTCCAAATTGTTCTCCTTCAAGTTTTGAAGCAATGATTAGATGAGTAAATGTTGGGGTGAGTTATAGAGGAGATAATTTTTCAGGTATAACTTGGACAAAATAGTCTATACAATCCCTTCCAAAATTGGTAATTCGGTAATTATGAGAACTAGATTCAAATGCTGGCTCTGCTACTTACTGGCTGTGTCACTTTAGGAAAAGCACTTTCTCTCTCTGGTCCTTATTTTCCCCATCTGTAAAATGAGGGGGAGGGGGTGTTGGCAAATGTGGTTTGATTAAAAGAATTTTGGATTTTGAATCAGGGAACCTAAGTTTGGTCTTGACTCAGACACTTGGTATCTGAGTGGCCTTTGACAATTCAGAATCCTTATTTTAAAAAATGAGGATATTGGGTTAGATGTCCTTTCAATCTCTCATATTATGATTCTATAAACTGGGTTCATATCTTGGCTCTGATACCTACTACCTATCACCCCTGGGTAACCCACTTTAAACATGATTTTCCTCATCTATAAAATGAGGACATTAGAGTACATGATTTCTAAGCTGTTATTTAGTTCAAAATCTATGTCTGGGGTTATCTACTATGTCTTCATGATTTAGATCCCCTGATACTCAACCGTTTTTCCATTATAACACGTGATGGTTTTCTTCTGAATCCTTCATATTACCCACAAAGTGCTAAGCATATATTAATCTAGCAATAAATATTCTTTTTAATGCTAATTGAGTGATCAAATTGAATATCGATAGATAACACTTCTTTCCATTTCTTTTCTTCCATTTCTCTTTATTGCCAAGTCTTCTACCCATTTTTAAAAAAAGTAAATAGCCCAACTATTTTTGTCATTTAGGAGCTGTCACTATTTCAAAAAAGATTAAAATTTTTTTTCACCAAACTCATAATGATGAAGCAAATGATGAAGGTCCGTCCCAGGGCTGTTTTAGCTACAACGTCTCCAAATCCGACAGTTGATGTTGTTGCAATGACAAGATAAAAGGCTTCAAAATAAGACATTATCTGGGAATTTCTACCTTTGAGCCAGGGATCACCTGAGTTTTCCACCTGTCCAAAGAAAGAAGACTCAGGAAAGATTTCATAAAGGAGTGAGGGAGCCCACCAACCCGAAATATGTTATAGAAAGGAAAGTTTCTAGAATTTAGCTTTGCTTTAGCATTATTGATTCATTTTTCTTAATGCTATGAAAATATACTAGTCAAAATTCCACTGAGTGATTAATAATGTGTTGTTTTCCTTATCTCTAATTAGCAAATAACTGGACAAGAATTGTCCAATATTAGTCTTTAGGGACAGCTAACTTAGATTTTTAAAGGATGTCCCATATCCAAAAAGTCACCTTACTTGCTTAGATTTAATATTGCCTAATCCTATTTCTATATTTGTTGTTAGAGAACAGAGAAAAAAATCTCCTGTTTAGAAAGAAAGATCTTTTGCTATCAGCATGATTGTATTTGTGCTGTTACTGTTATCATCATTATTAATTATTTTATTAAATCTGTACTTTGATATCTGTTTTAATGTAAAAATGCTTTATCAATAGATAACAAATTTTAGTAGTGGTAATTACATGAAATATATAAAAGCTGTAAAGATCCAATCAGAGACTATATATTTATTTTATCTGAGGACTAGAACAAGTCTAGAAAAGGGTCATTTTGGTCATATGGCAGTGATTCTTACAATATTAGCAACTCAGGAAGACCAAAGCAGAGATGGATTGCCATCTATGATAGGAAAGTGATACTCCCCACTAACAAAAAAAAAGACAAATGCTTGAAATATTGAAATGTATTATTGAGCACAATCATTTTAGGTATGCAGTGCTTAATTATTATTCATGTAAATTATCACAAGAAATTTAATAACAATGATAAATACTGTAAATAAAAACAGCTTAATTCTGTGGTTGTTTCTATTATTTATTAATCATGAAATAATAATTTTGAAATGATATACCATACTTTTTGTTTTGAATCAAATCAATGATTTCATTGTTTTACAGAACTTCCAGTGAGATAACTTTCTCTAAGTATTTTCCCTGAAATATAGAGTCTTGTCAAACTGAGTAAGTTGCCAAGAAGCAAAATGCCCAAAGATACATAGTCAGCCTGTGTCTGAGTCAAAATTGGACCCAAGTCTTCTTAATTCCAAGGTTGTTTTCTATCCACAATTCAATCTGATTGTTATTGGTGATGATAATTTGATTTCATCTTGATTGTTAATTATAATCATCAATTATGAGTGAATAAGAACTCACTTTAAGAATGTAATACATCATTTCAAATGTCATAGGAAAAGAAAATGAAAAACGTTCATACTATCTACTCAATACATTAAAAAAATCAAAGTTCAGAAGAATGAAAATGTTTCATAATCATCTTCTCTTTTGTCTTATTTTCCTTGGGGAGAAAAATTCCCAATACATTTTTTTCTGAATTTCTCTGATGTCTAACTAACCTTCTATTCCTTCACACATATAAATGTAATAGTTAAAATGTATATAAAATATCTATCTATATAAAATACACACAGGTATAAATATAATACTGCCCACATATCTCTTTATGTAATATTTGATCTCATTCAGTCCACACAAAATGGTCTATTAATTAAAACTTTCAAAAAATCTGTAATTTTTTCATTGTTAGGAACTGCTTGTTCCATAGCAGATATGAAATCAAAAGAGTCTCAGATTTATTAAATTGGAAACCTAGGGAATTGCACAAGGCACTCAAGAGTTTAAATGACTATTTAGTGTCAGTCACAAAGCTAACAAGTGACATAAGTAGAATTTGTGACCAAATCTTCCTCCAGCTCTCCCTTCAATATGCTAAAGTGCCTCAATTCTTATAAGTAAACTAATTTATAAATGATATTTTGATGTTGCTTATTGATGGAAGTCATGAGATATTTGACTTTTATAGCTCTCTCTCCTATTACTCCCTCCTCAATAGTGGGAGAGGGGAAGGGGCTGAAGATATATCTCTTGCTAGGGGAATAAGTATCCCAGAGTAAGTAGAGAAATACTGTGATAGGAGAATTTTAAGCATGGGTGGGGCATTATGATTGATCCTTTAAAGACAAACCTAACATGTTATGAAGTTTTCATGGAAATCTGATATTTGTTTCATTATTTCTTGTGAAGACTGAATTTCTTAAAATTTTTTCTCCTATATTCACTCCATCTTACCTAACTCCAACTCAAAAGGACAAATAAAAATTAAAGACTACAGAGAGAGGGAAAGGAGTGCAGGGCTAGAGAGAAGCAAAAGTATGGTTCCAGATATATTTCTTGTTTGTCTGTACTTGAGTTTCCTCATTGTAAAATGGGGATAATATCTTCACTTTCCACCTTTCATGTTACTTTGGAGAAGAGCCCTGGTTGTAATCTCTCTGCTGTTCTTCCTAAGTCTTTTCCTTGAAAATATTGCCTTACACTGGAGTAATAAGAATAAACCTGAATGGGAAGGAGAATCTCTCTTTCCAAAGTTGTTTCTTTCAGTTCCAAATTTCTATCATCCAACTCTCTTCCTCCTTCCTTCCTTCTCTTCTTTCCTCCCTCCCTTCTTCCCTCCTCTCTCTCTCTCTCTCTCTCTCTCTCTCTCTCTCTCTCTCTCTCTTTAGATATAGAATTTTTTATTGGGGGGAAATCCCCTCACAACAGAGACAGTTTCAGAACTGATTCAGCCAAATCCTCTGTCTGAATGGAGAGACCTCCCTTTAGAGAGAGCAGTCAAGGACCTTTTAAATGGCATGAGTCCCTCAGAGATGCCAAATTACATGATGAACTTCTTCTTGAAGATCATTTCAATCTCCTTGCTTTTCAAAGGGACAACTGCTTTTCTGAGTATCTGTGAATGGTGCAAAATAAATTTCCACAGCAGCACTCAAAGCCTGTCAGACTCATTTTCTTTTTGATGAGCAAAATGGTAGTTCTTTTCTTTTTGTTTGGATTTCTCAGCCTAGTTCTCTTCCTCAGAGGAGCTCTAGGATGGCTTGAGAAAAGAATCCAGTGAGGGAGATGGCTTCATCTGCTTAGATATTGCCTAAGTCTGGCCTGATCTCTTAGCTGCTCACTCACATTCAAGCCTCAAATCCCAAATCTTAAAATAATCCATGGTCAAATCAATGCCACCATTTCTCTCTTTTTTGTTCTAGTTTTTGACTCCCTTGAATTGGGATCCAAGAATATTTTTCACTTTGTCCACATTCACTTCTAGCTCTTAAACAACAAGAAGGGTGGAGAATAAGTTTAATTTTCATAGAAACAGAATAATTTTGGAACTAGCAGGAAAAATAATACATCATTCCCCTTTTGTCCAACATCTCTGTCCTAGCTTGTTTGCAGATGCCTAAAATTATATAGATCAAAGGATTTAGATCTAGATAGTATCATAGTGATCACTTAGGTTATAATCTATTCATTCTATAGATAAGGAAACTAGAATTCACAATTGGGGAAGGGATTTGATAAAAGTCAAATAAATCAAATAAATTCAACTGTAATTTCTATTTTACAAGGGAGGAAATGGAGAGTGAGAGATGAAGTGACTTTATATATTTTTTCTATTTACATTATCCCACCCAGAAGTTTTGGCATGCATCATAACTTAGCAAGAATATTACAATAGCTCTATGATGCATATCTCTACACCATTTCTTCCCTTTGCAGTCATCTCCTATACCTGGCTTATGAAATAACATTCTTAAATCACAGATCTAACCATAGAAGTCCTTTCTTCTTTAACTTTAAGAGGTTCACAATTGCCTATACTATTAAATATAAAATCTTTAATTTGGCATTCAATGCTAGTTGACACTCCTTTCAAAACTCTATGTTTCAACCTGTTTGGAGATTATTAACTCCTCAACAATTGTCAAGTCATTTCCTACGAATATTAATTTGTTTATATCATCAAAACAATTTGAATACACCCTCTCCTTTCTACTTTCAGAAATCTTAATTTATTTCAAGGTTCTTATCAAGTTCTATGTTCACTGTGAAGCCCAGCTAATGCCCTCTTGTTTCATAAATTATCTTCATTTTGTACTTAGCTATGTATAACCAGATCCCAATTAGTCTGAATAATGACATCTGTAAAGTCATCCCATATAGTTACATTTTTACTATACAAGTTATAATTGTGTAATTGTAGTGTGTTTCTACCCAATAGAACTACAAATTGCCAATTCAAATAACGTTACCATCCTATGGACTTCATTATTCCCTCTAATGAGGATTTTGCTATACAAGTTATATGTGCCTTTAAGTAGGAACTTTTGAGGGCAAGATTTCATCTATCTCTCATCATCCATCCATCCATCTATCCATCCATTCTTCTATCTATCTATTATATTTTGGTTTATCTATCATCTATCAATCTATAATTTATCTATCTATCATCTGTCTGTATTTTGTTTATGTCATTAGTGTCTAGATTAATAAATGTTCATGAACAAAGACTGTTTAATATTTGGTTCTCCCATCCATCTGACAAATCCTTTTTTGAATCATCATCTACCTCTTCCTTTCCTTGTGTAGGCATATGTGCCTTTGGATTCTGTGCAGACCCCTCTTATTTTTTTTCTCTTCTGTTCTTTTGTTAATCTTTTAGGATCCTATCACATTCCATTTAACTATCATCTCTTCAGATGACTCATTTATGAATCAAACTTTAATTTCTCCTCTTGACTCCAGTATTGGCTGGATGTCTCCTTAGGTAACTCAAACTCAGCATTTTAAAAACAATGATTTTTATTTTTTGCCTTGATATTAATCCCTTTTCCTAAAGCCCTGATTTCTATTGAGATCAACATCATCCTTTCAAGTGTCCAGATTCATCACTCCAGAGTCATTCTCCTTCAGCATCCAAATTCAAGCAGTTTTTAAACCTTATTGATTCCATTTCCCCAACTTCTTTTACATCTCTTCTCTGCTCTTCTCTCTCATGAATACTCCCCCCAAGTCTTCATAATCTCCTGCTTGGGCTTTTGATCAACCTCTTTGCTTCTATTTGTTTGCCAAACTAATTCATATTCCACACAGTTGCCACGTTGATCTTCCTGACTTGATACTTCTCTTGCTAAGACATTTCAATGGTATCTATTGCCTTTTAGTATAAAATAACAAATTCTCAATTTGGCACTTAAAATCTTTTTTGGTTCTACTCCAACTTGTTATCCTAGTCTGATTTCATTTTATTCTTCCTTTTTTTTTTCAGTTTTCACTCAAGACAAATTGGTTTACTTGACATTTTCAAAAAAGGGTTTGCCATTTCCTTCCTTCACGATGTTTGCAATGCAAGCCCTCATGCATGAAATGTTCTTTCTCCTCTTTGGGGGCTTTTCTAATCCTTCTCTCCTTTCAATGTTAAGTTCAAAAAAATATTTTCTGCACAAATCCTTTCCCAGCATTTACATTAAAAATGCTTTCCCTACTCTCTATCAATTTTACTTATTTTGCACATTTGTTTTTACATATAGGTTTGCATGTTGTTTCTTCCCCTTTGAATTAAGTACCTTGAAGATAAGAGCTGTTCGTTTTTGCCTTTATACAACAAAATTAAATTGAATTTATTTCATTGGTTATTAGCTTAATAAATGTTTGCTGCTCAATTGATTGTTAACACCAGACCAATGATTAAACCAAAGTTATCTAACTTTCAAAACCACTGATTCTTCAATAGACTAAAGGGACTTTCTACTCACAATTACAATAGCTTTTCTTTGGTTTGTTGTTGTTCAGTCATTTAACTCATGCCTCATTCTTTGGGCCCCATTTCTAGTTTTCTTGGTAAAGATAATGCAAGAGTTTCTGATTTACTTATCCAATTCATTTTACAGATGAGGAACTGAAGTAAGCAGTGTAAAGTGATTTGCTTAGGATTACACAGCTAAATAAAATATGAAACCATATTCTTACTTCACTTTCAGAGTTTTATCTACTACTTGATTGTTCTTTTCTCTGACTTAAAACATCTCATTACCTGTTAAACTCAAATACTTCTGATAAGACACAGAAAGTCTTGTGTTTATAACTTAGCAGGAATAAATGTTATTAGATTTTGCCTTGAGAACAGGTGAAAAAGACCAGGAATGGTGATGTATACTTGTAATTCCTGCTACTGTGAGAGATTGAGTATGATGGATTGTTTGAGCTCAGGAGTTCTGAACTGCAGTGAATTAAGCTGATCAAGTATCTCTCCTGAGGCTGATGCTAATATGGTGAGTCCTGCCCTGAGAGGAAGTAGAGAATTGAAGGGACACCATAAGGAGAGTCTAAGAGAAAGAAAGTAGATCAAAGTTTCTGGGCCATTCAGCCAGGGAAACAAATCCTGGAGTGCTGCATAATGAGATGGCAAAATCTAGTTTCAAACAAGAAAACAAACAAAATTGGAAAGGAGGGAGTAGCATATTGTGAAAAATATGGGAAATTTGAGAGTGAGGGTGAAGATTTCAAGAAGGGGAGCCTACAATGAAACTTCATCTGGCAGATTACTTAAAATACAGGAGAAAGACTTATTGTTTTTTGAGTCTGGTCTGCTTTGACATATATTTACTATCTATTTGAATTTGGGGATATTATTTTACTTTTTTGGGGGAGTTGAACTATGGATTGTCTCAGATTCTTTCCATTCCTAAATCTGTGAACCCACAACTTGTTTTATGAGTTTGCCTGAGTGAGAAATCCAAGAAGTTAATAACTTTTGCCTTCTTCAAAAGGAAAAACCATCCTTACTTAATTCTTTGTTGGAGCCTGGGATCAGGTAGGTACTTACAAGGTGAAGGAATCCTGCAGCCGTAAACCAAGTGCTCACAACTATAGATAAGAGTTGGGAAAACTTTACTGAACTACTGCAGAAAGAAAGAAAAAAGTTCAGATGAGGACATTCAGGAAATTTCTGAAATATGAAATCAATTCTATACTCTAACATATGAAACAAAATTTATACAGATAACACACATAATGAACATACCATTCACCCATACTACAAGACAGTTATTATGTTTTAGGTATCCCCTGGTGGCAGAGATTAATTAGGTTTGCTAGATAATATCAAAAATACATTGTGGTCCTTAAACTCCTCATAAGGCAGTGCAATGCCTAGTATTGGTAGGATCTGAAGTCAAATCCAGCCTCAATCACTTAGCTGTGTGTCTGGTAAGTCATTTAATCCAGTTTCCCTCAGTTTTCTCTTCTGCAAAATAAGCAAGAGAAGAAAAGGACAAACCATCCTAGTATTTTTACCAAGAAGCCCCTAAACAGTTTTAAATTGTTGGATGCTACTGAAATGGCTGAACAACAATAAAAATGATTAAAAATTTGGAACATGTAAAGAAGGGGTGAACATTTTGACTAGCACATGACCTACTCTGCATTTTGTAGTTGATATTAGACAAATAGAGTATTAGATTTGGAGTCAGATTAACTGAATTCAAATCCTGGCTTCAGTACTCATAGCAACTACCTGTACAAACTTGGGCAGGGAAGTAATGCTCATTTCTCTGGGCCTCAGTTTCCAGATTTTCAAAATTAAGGGGTTTGATTAAACAGACTTGAGTTTAGTGTGCATTTGCAAAAGATTCCTACCTCCCTTTGCCTACCTCAGTTTAAAAACTACCCGTAGCCCTTCAATATCAGGGTAACATTTATGGGTTGAGCTGAATGATAGAGATCAGAAAATATGTTATTTGAAATCAAGTGCACTAACAGGATTCTTTTATCCAACAGATAAATTCAACAAATCTTTATTAAATAAATATCTTGTAAAAATTAATGTGTTCAAATATAAAATAAAATAAGGAATTTGAAAAAAAATTCATGTGCAAAACAGAACATTTGAGAGGATTCAAATATATAACTATAAATTTCAATTTCAAGAAATCATATATAATAATAAAACACTTTGTATTCAAAACTGAGTATCTTTTATTTGCCTCCTTGTAGATTATTCTTTTGTATTTTTTTTCTTTTTTTCTTTATTCTTCCCCCTTACCTCCCCAAAGCACAAGTATATTTTTGTATATGTATAGGTACACATATATCTATATGTATATTTATATCCATATAGATATGTACATATACACTCACAAACATATACACTTATATACATGCACTTATGCATATGCATATACATCTATACACATACATATATATGCATTTTCACATTTCCCATTCCTGCTAACTCTGCTATTTTACATCTACTATCTAATTTCCTTTCTATTACTTAACCTCCCCTCCACCCCAAATATCCCTCCTGGATTTTCTTCCCCCACCCTTTCCCTCACTCTATATCACTTTCCCATTAATTTACACACCTTACCCAACTCTTATTAATCTACACCCCACCTTGTTTCTTTCCCTTCCTCCCCTTATTTCTTTAGAGATTTTGGAGGGTGCTATCCCCTTCTTGGTGTGTATGTGTGTGTGTGAGTATATACAACAAAAAAAAAGTTTTGCATTATTTTTGTATAAATGTTTTATTTACTCATCTGTATATATATATATATATATATATATATATATATATATTTAGATAGGGTTTCGTTGCTGTGTCTTGGAATCCATATGGGGCCATTAGAAGATGGTTTTAGGAATAATGAAATGTGTTTTTAGGATGATTGTTTTCCAAGAAGGAAAACTTGCTTCTTCAGTAATGGAGTCTAATCTTAGTCAGTAGTCTTCTGAGAAAGTAGATGACTTCAAGCTATGATAAAATTCTATGACTATATTAGGGAATTCTTATTTGCATACTTTTGTGCTTACTACATAAACACCTCCTAATTTTAACAAAAGTTGTAGGTTTTGTGAAAGACATGTCCCACTAAGAACTATTTATTTTCTTTTGTTACAATCAAATTTACTTAAATTTTAAATTTAATTTTACCTTTTCCAATAAATGAGCATTTCATTTTTGCTTTTCAAGTTACATAGCTAAAAAGAGAGAGCAATATAGTTCACTAAGTACATGCAGAGTTAAGTCAAATAAATCCCATATGGTCTATGTTTAAAAATTTATGTGAGATCCATTTATTTTGCAGTAGACACAGGTTTATTTTTTTCTAAAATATATATAGACAAGAAAATTATTCTATAGATAAAGAAAATTGATTTTATGTGCCTTATGTCTCATACCAACAATGTACACAATGAATTACATTGAATTGAATTTATTTCTATCTTTGAGAAATGGCATTTTAAAGAAAAAAAAATCTCACCTCTTATCTACCATTTTAAAGTAGAATATAAGGCAGACATTAGTAGTTTCTTGCATCAGTGTTTCCTTACCTGGTGAACTGTGATTTAAGAAAAATGTATATATGTATATAGGTGTACATATATATGTATAAAATGATTTCCTTTTATCATATAATGTCTTTTATTTTATGCACAAAATATTCTAAGAGGGGATACACAGGCTTAACTAGATAGCATATAACAAAAAAGTTTAAGATCCTCTGTAATTGACAAAATAAGTAGTGGTTTGTATTTTGCATATATATATTATATATATACACACATGTATAGAAAGTGAGTTGACTTTTTTGTAAAGTCATCACACTAAACTAATCTCTACTTAAAAGCCTTACCTAGTCCTGATGGCTCGTAAATATTGTAATATTTGAGGGAGTTCTAGTAACCGTAATGATCTCAGGAACCTCAAACCTGTATAAAATGAACAAAAAAACTTTTTTTTTTTTTTTAAAGAGAGAAATAGTACAAGAGCAGAAAAGACAACATAACAGAGAAAAATGTGATAATAAAACAAACAAACAACAACAAAATAAGATGGAAATACTATACTTTGATCCGTATTCAGTCTTCATAATTCTATTTCTGAATGCGGATGGCTGTTTCTATCACAAGTCCATTGGTATTCTTTTGAATTACCTCATTGTGGAAAAGAGCCACATCTGTCAAAGTTTTTTATCACAAAATCTTGCTAATTGTTGTATACAATGTTCTCTTGGTCCAATCCATAGAACATCAATTCATATTAAGTCTCTACAGGCCTTGAAATCATTTTGCTGATGTTTTCTTATATAATTATAATATACCATTATATTCATATACCATAACTTATTCAGTCATATCCCAACTGATGGGCATCCACTCAGTTTCTACTTCCTTGCCATTATAAAAAGGGCTGCTATAAACTTTTTGCACATTTGGACCTTTTCTCTTTTTAATGATTTCTTTAGGATACAGACCCAATAGAGACACTGAAGGATCAAAGAGTATGTACAGTTTGATAGCCCTTTGGACATAGTTCCAATTTGCTATCCAGAATGGTCAGATCAATTCATAACTCCACCTACAACGCATTAGTGTTCCAGTTTCTCCATATGCCCTACAGAATTTATCATTAATTTTTTCTGTTATTTTAGCCAATCTGAGAGGTCTGAAGTGGTACCTCAGATTTGTCTTAATTTGCATTTCTCTAATCAATAGTAATTTAAAGCATTTTTTCATATGACTAGAAAGGGTTTTAATTTCATCTTCTGAAAATCGTCTGTTCATATGCTTTGATCATATATCAATTGAGGAAAGAGGTGTATTCTTATAAATTTGAGTCAATTCTCTATTAATTTTAGAAATGGGACGTTTATCTGAAACACTGTGTATAACTTTTCCCCAGATTTCTGCTTTCCTTCGCATCTGAGCTCTATTACTTTTATTTTTACAAAAAACATTGTAATTTAATGGAATCAAAATTATCCATTTTGCATTTCATAATGATCTCTAGTTCATCTTTGGCCATAAATTCATTCATTCTCCTCAGATCTAAGATATAAATTATCCCTTGTTCTTATTTGCTTAATGTATCATCCTTTGTGTTTAAATCAGGAACCCTTTTTGTCCTTATCTTAATATAGAGTGTTAAATGTTAGTCAATGCCAAATTTCTGCCACACTATTTTCCAGTTTTCCCAACAATTTGTGTCAAATAGTGAACTCTTTTTTCAAAAGTTGGAGAATTTGGGTTTGTCAAACACTAGATAACTATAGTCATTGCCCATTATGTCTTGTGAGCTTAACCTATTACACGTATTCACTAATTTATTGATTTATATATCACTGAATAAGCAAACTAATTTAGATAAAATTGTCATTTTTATATTAGGTTGGCATACCCACCAGAACTTGCTATTGTTACAACTGTTTAGATCTAACTTTATTACAGATAAAGTGAAAAGTGTTTTGTAATTGTGTTCATATAGTTCCTGTCTTTGTCTTGGCAGGCAGAGTCTCAGATATTTTATATCTATTTATATTTTGAATAGGATTTTTCTTTCTATTTCTTGCTGCTTGTTGTTTTGTTGTTAATATGTAGAAATGTTGATCAGTTATGTGGTTATTATGTTTGCTCAAGTTGTTAATCTTTACTAGTAGTTTTTTAGTTGATTCTCTTGGATTCTCTGTGTATACCATCATATCTGCAATTTGCTTTCCTCATTTCTTAATCTAATTCTTTCAATTTATTTTTCTTCTCTTATTGCTAAAGCTAATATTTCTAATACAATATCGAATAGTAGTAGTGATCACAGGCAACCTTGTTTCACCCTGATCTTATTGGGAAGCTTCTAGTTTTTCCTCATTATATATATAATGCTTGTTGATGGTTTTAGGTAGATGTTATCTAAACATTTTGAAGAAAACTCCATTTTTTCTAGTCTCTATAGTGTTTTTTTTTAAACAGGAATGGGTTTTGTATTTCATCAAATGCTTTTTCTTCATCAATTGAGATAATCATATGATTACTGTAAGTTTGGTTATTGACATAGTCAATTATGCTGATAGTTTTCATGATATTAAACCAACGCTTAATCCAATCCCATTTTAAATAAAACATTAACAAAAAGATTATAGCAATTTATCACCAGAATAATATAGTATGTCCAAGCAGGATTTATATCAGGAATGGAGGGCTGCATTATACCAGGAATTCAATATTAGGAAAACTATTAGTACAACTGAACATATCAGTAAGGAAAGTAACAGAAATCACATAATTATTTCAATAGATGCAGAAAAGACATTTGACAAAATACAACCCCTATTCTCAATAAAACACTAAAGAGCGTAGGAATAAATGGAGTTTTCTATAAAATGATAAATTGCATCTATCTAAAACAATCAGAAATTATTCCTCCCCTACCTTCCCTATTACTGTAAAGAACACATCATTCTCCCAGTTCCTCAGATTCACATATTAGGAGTCATTCTCAACTTCTCACTATCTTTTACCATCTATATCCAAATTTTTGTCAAGATTTGTTTATTTTAATTTTAAGACATTTCTTGAATATGCCTTTTTCTTTTTTCTTCCTCTTGGCAGGAAGAAACAGAAGATGCATGATGAGACTGGAAATTCTTCTCTTACATTTTCTCTTCATAGGAAATCTATAGAATTAAGATCTATTATTACAGCATCAATTAGACACCTACCAATAAGAGACTAGAGACATGGGTGTGCTGAGGTCACATTGAGTTTCTTGATGGGAGCTGATTGTTAAATTTAGTGGAAGAATGTAACCCTTAGAAATTGGGTTGTAATGGGGACATATTACAAATCAGACATTGCTTTTTTGTTTTATGAATTGTCTAGATTTGAGAAAGTGATAGAATACATGTTAATAATGTAGATAAAACTAAAAAAAATGTATTTATATTCTTCCCATCCCCCAGAGATAGCTATTAAACATTTTCCTACACACTCCTGGAGTAAATAAGAATGTCCATATTGTTTAAAAAAACCTGACCTTGGTGAAGACTCCTTTCAATCAATTTTAGGTAGTAATAGGATTTAATTTTGTTTCAGGTTTGTGAAGACAATGTTCTCTGGAGTTGTATTTGTGAAGTAAAATTTTGATGCTTGAACTTTAGAGATTAGAGCTGTTTGACAATTATTTGTTGACTGAGATTTGATAAGATGAATGATAATGGAATAAGTCAACAAGGCAAGATTTATAAGAATTTCCCCCTTATTTTCTAGAACATTCCTTCCCTTAATACTTCCACACCAGATTTCAGCAAGATATAGGAAATGATGATTGTTTTTGTCAGACTTGAAGATTTTCAAATATTCCTTAAGTTCTGTTATTAAAAAAGTAAAACAAAATAAAAGCAAAAATAACATTTAGTTTGCTTATATTTTATAAATAAAACAAAAACTTGACTAAAACTATCATATTATGTCAGTTGATCGTATATATTCTTTTTCTTTCAGCAAAACTCCTTGAAATGCTTTCTGTACCCAAATTTTCATTTTCTTCCTTAGTTTCTCATTAGGTATTTGTTCTCTGGTTTATGTTCTCATCACTGAAATGTTCTCTCTAAAGTCATCCATGACAGACAATTTCCAAATATTATAGTCTTTTCTCATTTTAAAACTTCTAAATCTATATGCTGGACTTGACATTGTGGCTCTCTCTCTCTTCTTTGATATTCACTTTTCTCTGGGTTTTTCTGACACCCATTTTCTTCTGTTTTTTCCTGGTTTTACTGCTGTTTCATCTTTTATATAACTTCACTTTACTATGGGTTTTCCTGAAGGTGCTGTCCTTGGACCCTTTCTCTTCTCGTTTTACTTTTTTTCTTGGTAACATCATCAGATCTTATGTTTTAAAATTCTTTGTATTTATTTGATTCTCAGATTCGACTCTCTCACACACAGATTCTCTTCTGCACTTTAATCTTAAATCATCAATTTCCTATTAGATATATCAAAGTGGATATCCAGAAATATCTAAAACCAAATTCATGATCTCTACCATTAAATTATTCCTTTTCCCCAAATTTCCAACTTTCTATTGAAGAAATTACTATCCTTTTACTATCTCAGGTTTTTAACCTCACCATTATCTTACATGCCTTATTCTCTCTCACCTCTTTAAAACTAAAAATTTGCTATTTTCACCATCACAATTTTTCCTGCTTCCAATCTGGTCTATTCAAACAGCTACTACATTCCTCCAGTCTTTAATCACCTTTCTCCTTCTTAATGCTCTCTTTAATAGCTTCCTTAATAGTCTACTTGTTTCAAGTAGCTAAACATTCTGAACTACTTTCCATACTGGTACCAATGTAATTTTCCTTAGTCAAATATTTGATCATATGACTCTCCTAGTAAACCAACGCTAGTGAACTCCTGTGCCTTCCAGGCATATAATAATGAAATATACTATTTTTTCCCTGTATGTATTTTTGTTCTCTCTTTCTATCCTATCCATCCTTAATAGTGTTTTGCTTCTAATCCACCCCATTCTGTACCTACCCTCCCTTCTACCACGTCTTCTCTCTTCTTTTACCCATTTCTCCTATTTTTTCTGCCCTCCTTTTTATCCAGCCCTCTCTTTTCTTTCTTTCCCTTTTCTTCTCCTTTCTTCTCCTACTTCTTTTCTCTCTATATATGTATATCTATATATAATTGATCGATTAAGTTTTTCCCCTCTTTGAGCCAAAACTGATGAGATTAAGTTCCAGACAATGCTCATTTTTATATAAAAAATAAACTTAAAATATAAACCAATAAAAATGTGAACCTGTTACTACAAAATGAGCAAAACAAAATAGAAAAGGAAATTTTATTAAAAATAGCTACAAAAGTGAGCAGGTCATGATGAAAAAGATCACAGACTACAAGTTTTTTCTAGTCATTAATTTTCAAAAACTCCACAAAGAAGGATTATACTCTGGAAGTAGAATAATTGCAGTTTATCTCCACAGGTCAAAACAAATAAACAAAAAGTCTAAAAAGTTAACAATTTTATGAATGAACAACAGAGGATAATATTCTTTAATAGAACTGAATATTTTTCCAACCAGCTTTAAGATCTGGGAAGAAACTTGTAGGAATGTCAGAAGAGATACCTCTTAGGTTTGTGGGGGGGGGGCAATCCAAGACAGGGGACCCTTAGAGAATTGTCAGCAAGTCCAACCTCAGCAAATCAGCAGGAGATCCTCAACCTCAAATGATGCATCAGGCAAATGCCCATAGCAGGACTTCCCATGTACCTTGGCAAAACGAGGAGAGACTGAGACTCTACCTCCAGGAATCACCCAGGATAGCCCTAGCCATTTGGCATCTTCAGCCATCAGACTTCCATATGCCTCAGCACAGCCCAGGGGGATTAGGCATCCTCCACATATTTCAGTGTAGCCCCAGGAAAGTAGAGAAGGTTTTATAATAAAGGAATAGGGGGCCTGGAATACCATATCTTAGAGGGCAAAGAACCAGGATTACAACCAAGAATTAACTACCAAACTAGACTAAGCATCATCTTTTAGGGAAGGAGATTAATTTTCAAGGAAGAGACTTTCAATAGTTTTTATTGAAAAAAAACAACTATGTAGAAAATTTGATTTTCAAACATGGCTCAAGAGAAGCATAGAAAGGTAAACGGTGGGAAATTGTATATAAATTATATATATATATATATATATAATATATATATATATATATATATATATATATATATAAAATTCAAAGATTAAAATGTTTGTATCCCTAGATGGGAAAATGCTATCTATAACTCTTGAGAACTCTATCTGTTATTGGGACAGTTAGAGCTGTCATACGTAGATGGACAATGTAGTTGTGAATGGACTTTGAAGGTATGATATTAAAGAAAAAAAGACATAAGAATGGGAAAAGGTTTGCCCTGGAAGAAGAGGAAAGGGGAGGTATAATGAGACAAATCAGATAACATGAAGAGTCACAAAAGACCTATTATAATAGAGGAAAAGAACAGAGGGGGATGAGCATTGTCTGGTACTTAATCTCATCAGTTTGGGCTCAAAGAGGGAATAATTTAATTACTCAGTTGGGTATAGACATTTATCTTACCCTATGAAAAAGGAGGAGAAAGAAGAAAAAAAGGGAGGGTCTGGGCAAAAGGGAGGGCAGAAACACAAGGAAAAATGGGTAAGAGAAGGGAGTTTGGGCAGTAGAAGGGAAGGCAGGTAAAGAATTGGGAGGATTAGAAACAAAACCCCACCATGGAGGGACAGGGTGGAAAGAGTACAAAAGTATTTTTTTATTTAACATATTAATATAAAGAAGTACACATATTGATATAAACACACAAAAACAAATACATAAAGATGGATGTTCAAAAGAAGCATCATAAGAGGTACTCTTAAAAATGATCTGATTATGTGTATATATACTTAAACATATGCATACGTATATACATGCCTTTTTACAAACACATATACACACAGATATCATTTATCTGTCTGTCTGTGTGTCTATCTATGCTGAATGGTAGCCATCTCTGAGGCGGGCAAGGAAAAAAATATATATATGCACATGATTATTTTGTTGTATTTGGGGCAGGATAGCAAATTGTGCATGATCAATTTGCAATTTCATGTGCAATTATCTTTTTTATTGTACTGTGTTGTGAAAATGGTTATTTTGTTCTGTGAATTTTAAAATAAAATAAATTTGTTATTAAGAATGATGTGAGCAGAATGTTCAATTTGCACATACTTCAGTCAACAGAAACCCAAGAAGGTAAATACAATGACCGAGGAAAGGAATATGTAATTAAAATTTCCCAAGATATAGATTTTTTTGTGTGTGAAAGAAAAAGAAAATGCCTTACAGAGTTATAACAAAACAAAACAAAAGAGCATTATTAGGAGATTTTTAAAAGCATTCAATAAAATAAAAATATAAATGCAATTAAAAGAAAAAAATAGATATGAAGGTGGAAAAACAGGTCTAAAGGTAGTAAACAATTTCCACCTCCCAAGAGTAATTAACATGAAACACAGTTTTTGAGTGGGAGACAGCATAAATGGGGAGGTTGAAGACAGAGAGCAATGAATGAGTAATTTACTTTTACCAAGTCCATGAGGAAATAGTGAAAGAAGAATAATTTCTCTAATCTTCTAGTGGAAGGGAGAGTTTCAACAGAATAGAGAATAGGGATCCTACTTAAAAAAAATCTCTTTGGGAAGGAGGTATACATTTGTAATGGGAAATAAAGAAATAAGGGTGATTGATATGAGTGAATTTGGAACAAAAACCATTTCCCTTGAAACAATCTTGTACAAAAACCATTTCCCTTGAAGCAATCTTGTATCCCCATGTAGATTAGGGGAAAAGAAACTGCACTGGGGAGAAGTAGTCCTGGATGAGACCTCCAGAGGTTCTTTTCTAATAAGATTTTGACCTTATGTCTTTTTTCTGAACTCCCCCAGGCTGTCCCTTAACCAGCTGCTGCCAATTTTAAATTTCTGCTCCTGGCCATCAAAGCACTCAATATCACTACCTGCCATAAGGCAACATCAACAGAGAGTCTGGAGTAGTCTACACCCATCTCTCCCGCAATGAACTTCTTTCCAGTGACTGGAAAGATAAAATTGCTTAAACTCATCTCTCAATGGTTAGAATACTCTAACTCCATCAAATTTTCCTCATTTCAGTGATAACAAGTCTTAGTCATCTTTGGACAAACTCTATTTACTGTGTACCGATATCTGCTCACTTAACCCCATTCCCTGCAACCTTTCTCATGTTCCCACAATGTCCAATTCCAACTTACCCTTCCTGATCTATCATTATCAAATGTGGCTTCATCATAATTTTTTTTTCCTTTCTCATTCCTCCCATTTTTTGCCAACACTGAAATCTGGCTCATCTCTGGCCATTCTTTCTACTCTATATTTTTACTCTTAAGTTCTGACTCATTGGTTATAGTGGAGGAGTATGAATGTGCTTTGACAAGCATTGTGATTTCCAGACTCTCTAACACTTTTACTAGTAGTCTCCGTCTTTTGAGGTTCAATAAATTCATATTTTTAACCTGTCAAGATTCGGGTATCTGTTGTTTAAAAAGCTTCAAGACACTTTTTTCCCTCTGAGTCCAATGTCCAATTCATGGTCTCTTTTCATCCCTGACACCTGGCATTATACTAAGAAACTACTACTTCTTCAAATACTTTAACTTCCCAGTTTTTCAACTATATTTACTGTGACCCATTCCTCCAAATTACTTCAGCTATACAGACATGTGTACAGACATGTCTTTATTTTGTCATTTTACTTAACAGTGTTCTAATTTTATGTTCATAAACTCTGATGTTCTTTTATAGTATAAAAATCTTTCATCATATCATTGTTTCTCCTGCCTAAAATGTATTCTTCATTCTTATCTGTGATTTACAAAATCTCTATCTATCCATAATTTCTTTCCATAGCCATCAACTCCCCTCATTCTTCTCTGTCTGTCTTGATCCTTGTAATCTACACTTTCCCCTACTCCTTTCCCCCCTTATCTTATCACTACATCACCTCTTGCTGAGATACAGGAGATTAGATTACTTGCATTATTCACATCCTCTCCAATCTTCATCCCTATGCTTCTGGTGAATGGAGCTAAAGAAAAATTACAAAACTATATAGAGTGAGTGTATTATTAATTTATGTTACATAATCTTAGCTGGTCTCATTTTAAAACAAGGTAATTTTAACCCTGTCTAATTGCTTCATTTTCCCACTTATCATCATGGCTTTTCCAAATCTTTTCATCTTTATAATAACTTCTCAACTTCTCCTCTGAAGCTTTTGGCTGCTATTTCTTTGAAAAAATATGGCTATTTGCCAAAAGCTCCTTCTTCTCTCATTTTACCACATATCACAAGATAGTTTTCTCTTAAATCTGCTTCATTCTGTCTCATATCAAGAGTCCCTTTGCTAAGACAAACAAAATGGGCACATAATCCCATTCCATTTTGTCTTCTCTTTCAGATTTTCTCCTTTGCCATCCCTACTCTTTCAATAATCTTCAATCTCTCCCAGTCTATTGGCTGCTTCCCTGTTGCCTTCAAACAAATTCCTATTTCTCCCATCCTTAAAACCTCACTTGATGCATCCATCCAGTTTGTCACTGTTGTATCTCTTTCCTGTATTTTATAGCTAAACCTATTGAGAAAGCCCTTCACAATAGATGCTGCCACTTTCTTTTCTTTAAATATCTTAACTTTATGCCATTTAGCTTCCAACTACATCATTCAATTGAAATTACAAATAATCTCTTAATTTCCAAATCTAAATCTTAATCTTAATTAGTATTGATTTTTCTGTAACTTTTTACATAGTTCATCATTCTTCTCTTACACACACACACACACACACACACACACACACACACACATTCTGTTTAGAATTTTCTCAATAATGCTCTTTTATAGTTTTATCTTTAGAATCTTTTTTTAGTTTCATTTGCTGGATCTTCATTCAGTTCATGCCAGCTAACCGTGGGTATCATCTCTTTCCTGGGCACTATTTTGTCCTTCTCTTTTCTACCCCTTCTCTTGGTGATCTCATCAATTCCCTTGGATTAAATTTAATTTCATTAGTCACATGATTTTTACATTTATTTATTCAGCCTTGATCTCTTATGACTTCCCTTCAGGCATAAATTTCCAATTGAGTGTTAGACATCTGGAACTCTATGTCCTATAGACATCTTAAACCCAAAATGTCCAAGTTGAATTTATTATATTTCACCCCAAACCCATCATCAAAAATTCTAATTATTGTCAAGGGGTATATTGTATTTAGATATGTATATTCACACCTGAATATTATGTATGTGCATGTAAGATGTATAGCATACACACATATGTATAGATACACATGTGTATGTATCTAGACTCCCTTTCCTTTATGAGATCCACATATAGACTTTTGCCTGAGCAAAGAAAAGTAACTATGTGCAAATGCCATTAATCATTATTGATTTTGAAAATTTAAATAAAATCATGGCAAACACATTATAGTAATATATCTCAAAAACGTTTTCCTCATGATCATGTTGAATTTACACCATGAAAGCTAGCATTGTTCAACATTAGGAAAACAATATAAATTGAAAATGAAAATGTTGAAATTTAATACTATATAAGAATTGTTAGCCTACCTGAAAGTTGGTCAAAATAAGAATCTTGGATACAATATTACAAGAAACTATTAAGGAAAATTGTCCTGAAGTTCTAGAACAAGAAGATAAAGTGGAGCTAGAAAGAATCTCCCAATGATTCCTGAAAAAGATCCTAAGAAGTAAATTTACAGAAAAGTCATTGCCAAGTTTCAAAATTCCCAGGTCAAAGAGAAAATATTGTAAGCAAGCAGAAAAAAAAATACTGCATAAAAACAAGCAGGTCACAAGACCTAGTAACTTTTACACCAACAAGTCATAATATGTCTTGGAACATTATATTTAAAGAACAAAGCAAGTGGAGTTGTATCCAAAAATAACTTATCCATCAAAGTTGAGCATAATCCTAAATCGAAACAAAACAAAGCAAAAGAAAAACTGGATATTTGCTGAACTGAAAGACTAATAGGTACAGAAAAAAAAAACAAAAACAAAAACACACATACTCTTTACTGAATGCATCACCAATTCATGCTAAAAACACTGCAAAAAATAAGAATTAAAGAATATTTTTAAAAAGATGATAATAAATCATGTATGAAATCCAATATAACTATTATATTCAATGCAAAAAACTAAATGCTTTTTCCAAAAACACGGTGATATATCAAAAATGATCCTCTTCCTCCTTGTTATTTCACACAGTTTTAGATTTGCTAACAATAAAAAATTAAATATTTTTCAGAAAGAAAAGTACACCAATTTATTATTGGCAAAGCTTTGAATTTGACCATTCTGGAATGCAATTCAGAATTATGTGAAGAATATTTTTTGGCCTGGAGATTTTACTTTATATTAATGAAAAAATATCAATGAAAAAACAAATGACTTATGTATGCCAACATTTTTTGTAGCAGCACTTCTTTTTTAATTTATATTTTATTCCCCCCCTCAATTACATAATAATTTCTAACATTCATTAACTGAATTTTAAAATTTCCCTCCCCACTTCGTTTCCTGATTATGAAGACAAGCAATTTGATCTAGATCACATATATGGAGTCATTCAAATTACTTTCATGTTTAAAAAGATTCAAGAGATTGAGTTTCTGGATAATTTAATTATTTTGTTAATAAAACTATTAATAAAAAGAAAGATCATTTGGTTGCTTCTCTTTTATCAAAGACCGCTAATGGTTGTGGGGTCACAGTTTGTATGCCCTTTAAAGAGGTGTTGTTCATGACTATCTTGGGGTACATGATGGGGTCCCTCAAATCTTGTTAAAATACACATCAATTTCCATATGGTCTGTCTTGTTAGAAATAATTAACATGTCCCTATGTTTCTCTGAGTGAACACAGTAAGCAGGAATACACTCATATCTAAAACTTAGAATTTCTTTTATTGATTTATTAGATCTAGATCTGGTAAATCTTTAAGAGGGATTTCCCACACTGGTTAATTACTGGATGAGGAAGTGAAAAATGGGGAAAACCTCGATCCTTATGCACTAATAACTTCTTAAATGTGAGGGAAACATTCATTTCTCACAATATATTTCCATATCAATCATATTGTGAAAGTAAAGGTTGGAAAAAACAAAAAAAAAGTATGTTTTGATTTACATTCATACTCCATTAGTTCCCCCCTGCCTCCTGGAAATAAATAGCATTTTTCATCATAAGTCCTTTGGACTTTTCTTGGATCATTATGTTGCTAATGATATTTGTTATTTACAGTTAATTATCACATGATATTGATTTTATGGTGCATACTGTTCTATTGGTTTTGCTCATTTTATTTCAATTCAGTTCATATAAGTGTTTCCAGGTTTTTCTGAAAGCATATTGCTCATCATTTCTTATAGCAAAATAGTATTCCATCACAATCATTTATATATACCAAAAATTATTCAATCATTCCCTGATTAGTCTCTCTTTGATTTCTAATTCATTGCCAACATTAAAATGTGGCTATACATATTTCTGCACATGTGTATGTCTTTTTTTCCCCCTTTATCTCTTTGGAATAAAGGACTAGTTGTGGTAGCTAGGTCAAAGGCCATAGTTTTATAGGCCTCTGGGGATAGTTCCAAATTATCCTATAGAATGGTTGGGCCAGTTTATAACTCCACCAACAATGCATTAATGTCATGATTTTCCTAGATCTCCTCCAACACTTGTCATTTTCCTTTACTTTCATATTAACCAATCTGACAGGTATGAGGTTGTAGCTCAAAGTTATTTTAATTTGAATTTTTCTCACCTATAGTAATTTAGAGTATTTTATAGAACTTTATAAAGAGCTTTGATTACTTTGTCTGAAATCTGCCTGCTCACATTCTTTGAACATTTATCAATTGAGGACCCATTATTATTTCTATAAATTTGACTCAGCTTTCTATATTTGAGAAATGAAGTCTTTATCAAAGAAACTTACTGCAATTTTTTTCACAATAATGATTACTGACTATATATGTATTTTCTATTTATTTCCCTCTACCCCATTTTCCACCTGTTTATACTATGATAGACATCTGGAGAAAATTGAATGAGGATAAAAAGAATAAACCTTGGGAAAACTGGAAAATAATATATCAGAAACTCAGCATAGACTTATATCTTTTATCCCATTCCAAAATAAGGTCAAAAGAGTTACTTGGGGGCAGCTGGGTGGCAGAGTGGATAAAGCACCAGCCCTGAAGTCAGGAGGACCTGAGTTCAAATCTGAACTCAGACACTTAACACTTCCTAGCTCTATGACCATGGACAAGTCACGTAACCCCAATTGCTTCAGGAAAAAAAAAAGGGATACATGATTTGGGCATAAAAAATGATACCATAAACAAATTAAAAGAACAAGGGATAATTTACCTATCAGATCTTTGGAAAATGAAGACCAAAAAAAGAACTAGAGAATATTATGAAAGGCAAAATGGACAACTTTGTTTACATTAAATTCAAAAGTTTTTGCATAAACAAAACCAATAGAAACAAGATTAAAAGGGAAATATGAGGCTAAGGAAAAAAAAATCTTTACAGCAGTATTTCTGATAAAGGTCTCATTTTTGAAATATATAAAAAACTGTGTCAAATTTATAAGAACACAAGTCTTTCCCCAAAGGATAAATGGTCAAAGAATATGAACATACAGTTTTAAAACTCAGGAATCATATGAACATAATAACAAACACTTTTCATACAAATAAAGTCAGATATAAATAATTGGGAAATTATTAATTTCTCATGATTGAGCCCAACTAATATGATAAAAATTACAATTTTATATAAATCTATTTGCTTATTCAAGGCTATGCAAATCAAAGTACTAAAATATTTTTCTAATAAGAAAATTCATCTGGAAGAACAAAAGATCAAAAATATTGAGGGAATTAATGAAAAAAGAAATACAAAGGTGGTTGGCAAAGGTATATCAAATTTTAAATTATATTATAAAGTGACAATCATCAAAATCATTAACTAAGAAACATAGAGGTAGATCAATGGAATACATTAGATACACAAAACACAGTAATAAATGACTATACTAATCTATTATTTGATAAATCAGAAACTCCAGTTTCACTTGGAAAACATTATTTGACACAAATTTCTCAGAAAACTGGAAAACAGTGTGTTCAAATCTTGGAATAGATCAACATTTCATACTATGTATGAACAAAAGGTCAAAATCGTTACATTATTTAAATGTAAAGGGTGATACCATAAATAAATTAGGAGAGCAAAATGTAGCTTACCTTTTAAATATATGAAGAAGACTATTATCAAAAAAGAGATAAATAATATTTTGAAAAACAAAATGGATAATTTTTATTACAATAAGTCAAAAAGTTTTACATAAACAAAACAACTGCTACCAATGTTAAAAAAGTAAAGCACAAAGATGAAAAATACATTTTTATTGCAAGTGTTTCTGATAAAGGTCTAATTTCTCAAATAAATAGATAGTTGAGTCAAACTCATGAAAATGCAAGTCATTCTCCAATTAATAAATTTTCAAAGGATATAAACATGCAGTTTTCAGATGAAGAAATTAAAATTATCTATAGTAATATAAAAATGCTCTAAATAACTACTGATCAAAGAAATGCAAATTAAAACAACTCCGAGGTACCATCTCACACCTGTCAGAGTGACTAAAATGACAGAAAAAGAAATGTTGGATGTTGAAAAAGTTGTGGAAAAACTGGGACATTAATGCACTATTGGTGGAGTTGTGAACTAATCCAATCATCTGGAGAGCATTTTGGAACTGTGCTCAAAAGGGCAATCAAATTGTGCATACCTTTTGGTAAAGCAATACCATTAATAAGTCTATATCCCAAAGACATAGTAAAAATGGAAAAGGACCTATATGTACAAAAATACTTATAGCAGCTTTTTTATGGTGGCAAAGAAGTGGACATTTGAGATGGACAATTGCCCATCAATTGGAGAATATGTCAACAAATTGTAATCTATGAACATAAAAGAATGCTATTGTGCTGTATGAAATGATAAGCAGGTGAATTTCAGGAAAACCTGGAAAGATTTGTATGTTCTGGTGCTGAATGAAGTGAGCAGAACCAAGAGTGAATTGTATACAGTAATAGTAACATTGTGTGATGATCAATTATTATTGACTTAAAGCTTTTTAGCAATAGAATGGTCCAAGATAATTCCAAAAGCCTCATGACTGAAAATGCTATCTACATACACAGAAAGAGCTATGGAATTGGAGGTAGGTCAAAGTATATTATTTCCAATGTTTTAGTCATTTTATTTTGTTTTTTCATTTTCATGGCTTTATGCCTTTTGTTTTGTTTCTTCTTTCAAAACATGACTAATGCGATAATATGTTTAACAAGATTGTACATGTAGAATCTGTATCAGATTGCTTGTTGTTTGAGGGATAGGGAATGGGAGAAAGGGATAAAAATTCAGAACTTAAAATCTTATGAAAATGAATGTTGAAAACTATCTTTGAAAATTAAAAAAATAAAATATTTACTTAAAAAAAAGAGGTTGAATGATTGTAATCATTGGTACTTGGATGTTAATCTATCTTCCTTAACCCTTAACCCTAACTTAACTTCACTTTAAGTTGAATGTCTCGGAGATTTTTGATACACCCTATACTGATTGATAACTTTTGATTTGTTTTTTAGGTTTTTAAAATCAATATACATAGTTTGTTGTTGTTGTTGAGCCATTTTTCAGTTGGGTATGACTCTTCTTGGCCTATTTGGGATTTTCTTGGCAAGTTACAAGAATGCCTTGTTATTTTCTTCTCCAGTTAATTTTATAAAAGAGGAAACTGAGGCAAGCATGGACATGTATAGATAACTTCCTTATAAAAATTTGGAGATGATACGAACTATAAAGGATAGGGAACAAAGTAAATAACCAGTTTATAGTCAAAAGAGAAAAAAATCTTATCAGGTTGGAAAATCTGGTGAAATTACAAATATAAATTAATATTTGGATTAAAACTAAATTCTCAAATGCAAGATAGATATGTAGCTATAGAGTAATTAATCTTATCAAAAATTTGGTATTTTATGTAGTGAATTGACTTTAATTTATAAGAAATCAAGCCATTCTCCAACTGATAAATGGTCAAAGGATATGAACAGACAATTCTCAGATGAAGAAATTAAAACTATTTCTAGACATATGAAAAGATGCTTTAAGTCATTATTAATCAGACAAATGTAAATTAAGACAACTCTGAGATAGCACTACACACCTGTCAGATTGGCTAGAATGACAGAGAAAGATAATGCTGAATGTTGGAGGAGATGTGGGAAAACAGGGACACTAATACATTGTTGGTGGAATTGTGAATACATCCAGCCATTCTGGAGAGCAATTTGGAACTATGATCAAAAAGTTATCAAACTGTGCATACCCTTTGATCCAGCAGTGTTACTACTGGGCTTATACCCCAAAGAGATACTAAAGAAGGGAAAGGGACCTGTATGTGCAAAAATGTTTGTGGCAGCCCTCTTTGTAGTGGCCAGAAACTGGAAACCAAACAGATGCCCATCAATTGGAGAATGGCTGAATAAATTGTGGTATATGAATATTATGGAATATTATTGTTCGGTAAGAAATGACCAACAGCATGATTTCAGAAAGGCCTGGAGAGACTTACATGAACTGATGCTGAGTGAAATGAGCAGGGTCAGGAGATTTTTATATACTTCAACAACAATACTATATGATGATCAATTCTGATGGATGTGGCCATCTTCAACAATGAGATGAACCAAATCAGTTCCAATAGAGCAATAATGAATTGAACCAGCTACACCCAGGGAAAGAACTCTGGGAGAAGACTATGAAGCACTACATAGAATTCCCAATCCCTCTATTTTTGTTCACCTGCAGTATTTGATTTCCTTCATAGGCTTATCAGACTTTGAAATAGTGTACTATAAGCCTATGAAGGAAATCAAATACTGCAGGTGAACAGAAATAGAGGGATTGGGAATTCTATGTAGTGCTTCATAGTCTTCTCCCAAAGTCTGATTCTTTTTGTACTGCAAAATAACTGTTTGGACATGTATATTTATATTGTATTTAATTTATACTTTAACATATTTAACATGTATTGGTCAACCTGCTATCTGGGGGAGAGGGTAGGGGAAAGGAGGGGAAAAATTGGAATAAAAAGTTTGGCAATTGTCAATGCTGTAAAATTACCCATGCATATAACTTGTAAATAAAAAGGTATAATTAAAAAAAAAATCTGGGTATTTTAATAGACTACAAGCTTAGTAATTAAAATATGTAACACAAG
The DNA here is from genome assembly GCF_016432865.1 of Antechinus flavipes. NCBI lineage: Eukaryota > Metazoa > Chordata > Mammalia > Dasyuromorphia > Dasyuridae > Antechinus > Antechinus flavipes. The sequence goes on along the minus strand of NC_067399.1, from coordinate 129,765,078 downwards.
AAAAAAATCTATTTTGATCTCATCCTGCTTTTACAAAACCAAACTTTCTATTAAAATATTAATTGTATTCTATAGGTTGTCTTTCTGCATTATGTTTTGTGGCTCTTCAAAGGACAGAAACAGATACAATAGTTAAAAGCTCAGGAAAGTAAAGCAATCAAAGCTATCTTTACGAAGAATAGGCTGCCTCATAATAAGGGCAACAACTTCCTGTAGTCCTTCCAACAACCTGCCAAATATTCCCATAATCTCATGGAGGTCTTCATGTAGAGGCTGGATTACTATCTATAGTTTATGTTGTAGTGAGGACTATTTAAAAATGGTATTTGGATTAAGTAGGGACTAAATTTCCTTTCATTTTAAAGTTTCTCTGATTCTGAGATTCAAAGAGCTTTCTGACTAAAGTTTAACTGTTTCATGTTTCATTACTGAATCATTTTTAAATTCTAATAATTTTTATTTGAAGCCAAACTCATAGATGAAAGATGAAATTACCTTTATCGTTCTCTTTATGTTTTATTTTTTTGTATGTGCAGAGCCATGTGAAATGCCAAATATCTTAAGAAATTATGCTTTTTCTTTCCTTTGGATACATAATAAAACAACTGAACCCATCTGTGACCCATCATTTTTATATGCAGCTTTTTCTTTTCTTTTAGTTTCTTTATCATCACATCATATTGATGTCTCATTGTTTCCGGGAGAATGCTATTTTATTGTTAATTAAAACAGTTTTAATATTTTAGGAACCACCAAGCTTTTTTTCTACTATCCTTCTACTATCTCCATGGAAGCAGAAGAAGGTACCTCTACATTCAGGAACATTATAATTATAAAATTGTTCTTTGTTTCATGCTTTGTCCTGGCCAAGTAATGCATAACTTAATAGTCATTCTATAGGTTGAGCTATGATTTGATATGCAGAGGTAATAACATTTCTCGACATTTAGGTATCAGTTTTTGAAGAATTAAACTGTTGCCTGAAAGAGCTATTATTAGTTAGTCAATTATAAAAATTCTATAACTGAATATAAATTACTTGAATTCCCTCCTCAAAAGAAAAGGGACTAATTAAATGGATTTTAAAAGATAACATTATGTTTATTACAACATTGGTCCTCAAACTTTTCTAACATCAAATGTATTTCATGTATCTCTATATCATAAAAGTTGCATTGATTGGGAAAATTCTTAAAGACTAAAGCACAATACTTTGAATAATTATTTGCAGTTACCTTATAACAACTTCATAACAACACCTCACAAGATGTAAAATGTAGGTTGTAATCACTGATATAGTTACTTTATCTAGGCTTTAACTAAAGAACTTTCTGTCACATAAACTGAATAATTTTAAACCATGGAGAGGAAAAACATATTGTCTGTCTCTGAAAAGATGGAGAATAATTCAAGAAAAAAAATTTGAAAGTAAAAAATAAAAGACCTTCATAAGCAAGATATATATGTATATAAAATTATAGATATACTTACCTAGCCAGTTAATGTTCAGATAATAAGAAACAAAAGTTGGTGGAATGGTAAACATATCTACCAAAGAGTTCATCTCGAACCAAAACTTGATTTTGTTATCAGCAGCCACAAACTAGAAATCAAATTAAGAAATTCAGTGGTTAAATTTCTATTTAGATAGGTTCAAATTTAAGGCATCATTAGCATATAAGCTTAATCAATAATAATGAATTAATTAAGAGGGAATTTAATTTCATTCTTTTTTTTCCCAATTTTCAGCTAATTAAAAGGTGAGCCTTGTGATGATCCCTATATATTTCATCCTTAGTCATATATAGAATTCCAAAAATTTTGTCCCAAACTGGGAGAAACATGGAATGTGAACCAGGTCTTTTTGACTATAAGATTAGCTTTCTATGTACTATCTTATGTTAATTCTCAGTAACAGTTGCATAGTATGGCCCTCTTTATGTTGGTAGATAGAAATTTCATATAAAAATTTTTAACACCATGAAAGTATAACTCTGGTTCAAAATAGAAAAATTGAGTTGTTTCTTTTTATTATATTTTTACATTTACATAAATCTGGTTCAAAATAGAAAAATTGAGTTGTTTCTTTTTAATATATATATTTATATTTTAGTGTAAACTTTAGTTTCCAAACATTTAATTTTTCCATCCATGACTTGAAAACACATTCTTGATAGCAGAAAATATAAGAAAAATTTAAAAAAAACACAAGCAGTTTAGCAAAAATAATCCCACATCAACACAAAAGACAGCATAAAAAAGGGAAATAATCCCTGGGTTGAAGTCACAAGTTTGGTTTTGATTTCCAATACTGTCATTACAGGACACATAAGTAAAATCTTATCTGGAAATATAGGTATAATAATACTTAAACTAGCTGCATAAGAAGGCTAGTTTTTAAGAAAGTAACTTTTGAAAATCAAAATGTTATAGAAATGTGAGGAATTTTTTTCATACCATTCATTTTACCCTAAGCTTAATTTTGTGTTATATTTTTTATCTGTGGAATAATAGACTACTGGATTCAGAATCAGAGAAACCTACTTTCTTTTTCTTTTTCTTTCTTTTTTTTTTCTTTTTTTTTGATGAGGCAATTGGGATTAAATTACTTGTCCATAGTCACACAACTAGTATCAAATGTCTGAGGCTGAAACTCCAGTCTTCCTGACTCCAGGGATAGTGGTCTATCTACTGTGCCACCAGAGCTACCCTCAGAGCAGTATTTACCTTAAATATTCACTAGCTAAGTGACTATGGGCATACCATAAATCTATCTGGCCTTATTTTCCTCATCTATAAATAATAATAATAAATGAAAGATAAGATGTGTTAATCCTAAGTCTACAGTGAGATGATCAATGAAAACCATTTTGCAAATATAAAAATTGTATGTTAAAAGCAGTAGTCATAATCTTCAATGATTTCTCCTCTGATAAACCTGGGGTTTATATCTTATATCCATCATTTATTTACTTGTTCTATAGGAATAAACAAGTTGTTTATACTTTTTAAGTTTTAATTCCCTCACATGCAAGATGGGGATAATATGACTTTTGCTACTTATCAATAATGCTGTGAAGATAATCCTTTCTAATATTTATAATGCCATATAAAATACTAATTATCATAATTTTATATTAATAATTCTATCTAGGAAGCAAGGAACTCTTTTCTACCCATAGGACCTTGACTAAGGTAACATCATTTTTCTACTCATTGAAATTTTCATAACCACAATATCATCACATCTACTCATTACGGTTCCCTGATCCACTCTAATTTCAGATTCCTATCATCATCTTTCAACTGGACTATATGTACTCTAAATTAGATTCTTCTCAAGCCTCTTTCCTCTCTAATCTGTCCTCCAGAGATCTGCTAAAGTAATGTCTCTAAAATGTCTAGCTGACCATGTTATTCTCCTATTTGATTAAGCTCGAGTGGCTCCCTGAGTCTGTGATTGAATATCATCTCATATTTATCTCATTCTTTTAAAATTTATATTTTGAAAAATTTGCAATGTAAATAATTGTATTATATTTCTTGTGCATAATTTATAAACCATCAAAGTACACCCTCCTCAATATGCATATACTGGGGATGCATATTTAGTTTTTTAAACTATTAGATTGTATGAGTAAAAATGTTTGGAGATTTCTGATATAAGAAATTCTCATTAAAGCAAACATGTTACCAATACAAAATAGCTCCTGATCTACATCTTTTAATTTTTGAGAGTTTCCTGGGCCATTGAGAAGCTCTATGTCAGAGGAAGAACTGGGACACAGGTCTTTTCCACATTAAAAATATAGGAAGCTAAAATTAGCCCTCTGTTCATGATACCATGTGGTCTCTAAAATTTATGCTATACTTTCTCACAGAAATCTTTTGAAACAGTGGTACAAACAATATTTATGTTTTACAGATGAAAAAACCAAGATCAAGAAAGGTGAAATGATCAGCTGCAAATGATTATAGAAATTAGTGACGGAGTTAACATGCCAATATACATAGCTGTCCCAAATCAAATGTGTGTTTCTATGCGATTGTACCGTTCCTATCTTTTTTAAAAAACAATCCTAATGATGACAATGATGCAATTTAGAGTAGGGGTTTTAACCATTTTTTTTTATTATGGACTGTAGGTTAGGCTGTTTAAGTCTACGTATTCATTCTCAGAGTAGTGTTTTTAAATTTATAAAACAAAATGCATAGGATCACAAAGAAAATTAATCATATTAAAATACAGTTATGAAAATACTAAAACAACAATTACAGCATGCAAATTTATGGATCTATATTAAGAACTCCTGATTTAGAGCATCCATGGTAACTTGGCTGTTGTCCCTCATTCCCAAACATTATCAAAATTATATCATTATGTTGGAGAGAAGGTCAGTTCACTTGACTGTGGCTGATCAGACCAATATCAGCTCAGGAGTTTCTGCCACAGGATGGACACAAGTAGTCCATAAAGAGTTGGTAACCACAATACATCAACAAGGGAATGGCTAACTCTTTGCATAAGAATGTAATAGGATATTGCTGTACAGTAACAGTGAATATAAACATTTCAGAGTAGACTGGGAAGACTTTAAATGTAGCAGTCAAAAAAGCAATGTAAAATATTAATAACAATGTAAATAGAAAGAAAACAGAGCAAAACAATTGAGATTGAATGCTGGAAAATTATATTGGCCAAGTGTAGAAGGTGTAATCCTAACCTCTTCCCAACACGCATTCTAGTCCTCTCCCATCTACCTGAAAATTACATTAGTTTGCATTTTAAAAGTATTCAAAACATCCTCTAGATTTGGTTGCTTGAAATGACTATAGACTCTTATTATTGACATCACCACCCTATAAAATAGATCCCAAGAGCAGCTAGTATTTGGCTGATAGATCAGGATAAGCAACTAAGTCAAGAGAGTTTCATGTGAAACAATTTAAGGTGTCCTCAGAGCCTTAGCTGTTAAAGAGCTTTTTCCTGATAGGATGTTGATAAATAAAAAATAATAATAATAATTTTTAAATTTAATTAAATTTAAAATTTTAATAATTAATTTAATTTTTTAGGCATCTAAGAGTGACTCATTTTGTTCCAGCATTAAACTTAAACTACCAGGAAACTGGCCTGAGTCAAGTCCAACTCAAAACAAGTCTAGTACTAGGAGAAGAAAACACAGGACAGAACATCTCCCCCTACTTTTTCTTTTTTTTTTTCAGGAAGCTGGTTGGTACAGTGGATAGAGTGCCAGGCTTAAGATCAGGAAGAGTTAATTTCCTGAGTTATATTCTTGCTTCAGACACTTATGAGATATGTGACACTGGGAAAGTCATTTACCTCTGTTTACCTTAGTTTCCTGGAGAAAGTAATGACAAATCATTTCAGCATCTTTGCCAAAGAACTCCAAATGGCATCATAAAGAGTTGGATATAAACTGAAATTACTGAACAATAACTGCTTTTTTTATAGAAACAGGTAACTATAGATGTGGAGCAATTCACAGAAAAGCTTTATCTGAGCTATTAGTTAGGTGTTCTAACTACACACTATCAGCCTCCCACTTGGTCCCTTGTTTATTTTATTTTTTTGTTATAAAGGATTTTTCCCTGGTAGAAATTAAAGTGAAGGATACAATAAAAAATGTAGATAAGATAAAAATGAAAAAAAATCAATGAATGTATTTATAAAAACAGCGACAGTGACATTTAGCAGTATTGTTTATTTTCCTTCTGGTGAACTTTCAAGCTTACATAATAGAATTATCAAATAGGATTTTTGTTAATTCTCTACAGAGCAAAAATGAAACTCGTTGTAATGTTAGGACAATGTCTGTCTAGAGAGAAAGTAAGTTCCTTTCCTTTTCAAGGGAAGGACAAACCATGTGGTGATTCAATTTGTCTAGAGGGTTTGCTTGTATTTATATGGAAAGTGAGATTTCCCCAGATTTTAGGAAACTACTTCACTAGCTACTCTTATTCATTCACCTTCTGAGGGAAGTACAAACAGGGTGGCACCATGAGACTATGAGAACATTTTCACTTTAGGACACTAGGGCAATGGGATTCATTGAGTGCTGAGATGTATTATATTGATTGCTTAAGAAATACTTTGAGTCATTTATCTATTTTTGGTACATTGTCTATAGAATATTAAGAATTATTTGCATTGGTTTTACATTTTCTATTGTGCAGAATAAATATCAACTTATGTGCCAAAACAAACAGAACAAAACCCAAAACAAAAAATGACAAAAGCATCAATACCACCAAATAGCTTATATTAACCCAATATTATCCCAACAGGGCTAGTGAAATACTTAAGCTGAGATATGTAATTTGTTTATTTTGTTTAGGATCAGAAGATCATATATTTAGAGATGTAAAGGGCCATTAGAAATTATCTGATCCAAATCTCTTTGTTAACATATAATGTACATATATACATATAAGCATTTATGTGGGAAACACTATGATAAGTGATTATTGAAGTGGGAACAATATAGTGTTAAAGGTAAGTAGACCTAGGTTTGAGGAGCAGTTATAACACTTAAGACACTATGACAATGCCTTTAAACTTTCTAGTCCTTAATTTTCTCACCTTATAAAATGGATATAATGCTATTCTTATATCTCTCACATAATATTCTCAGGAAATTTTTCTAGAAATGTGTTATTATCATTAGGAGTTAATTATCTAGTTGGGAAACCAACAATGAACCAAGACAACAGGACAAAAAGCATAAAATGATATTAACAGCCCTTTAGAACCGTATTGTATAGCTGATAAACCACTTTAACATTTGTTCTTAGGAATATGGCTTGAGACCAAGGAGGGATCTTAGATAACATTGAAATCCATCCTATAATTTTTACAAATGAAGAAACGGAGACTCAGAGAAGTTACTGAAAATAACTTAAAGTTATGAAAGTCACATAGATAATTACTAAGCTGGATCCTCATAACAACTTCAAGGTAAACAAAGTAATCATTTTAATTCTTATTTTTCTAAACAGAAAATACACACATGCTATTTTTTGAATGGAAAATGAAATTTTATATCAGCAATTTTTTTTTCAAAGTTTGCTAGGTTTGGGGTTGAGTACTATTTTAAGAATGAAGCATATTCTGGAAAATATTATACTTAAATTATCTAAATAGATTTTTCTTTTACAAAACGGCTCGTGTCATGATTGTACTGAAACCTCTATGACAATAATACTCTTTTTAATATCTTACTTACCCGCAATCCAAAATAAAAGGCAAAGAAAGCATTGAAGAGCAAATCAATAGGAAGAGTTTTGTCTTCAAGTCCTGAGCAGCTTCCAACAGGACTGGAGGAGAAATTAGAACATGGTGCATTCAGACAGGATATTGAAATGCTTTACAAACTATTTATTCATACTACAAAATGACTCTGAACATGTGTCAATTATCTGGTTATTTTTGAATTCCACATCTAGCCACATCAATGAATGATTAGAATGGGATTTGAAAAAAGCATTAGATGTAAGTTAAAAGGGAATGTTTAAGTACCATCTTTACACTTAACAGCTATATGTATTTGAGCAAGTCACCAAAAACATGGCATCTCACTTTCCTATTAAAGAAATGTGCTTGTAATAATCTGTATGCTACACAATTCATGGAATATTTGTGGAAAGATAATTTAAATTATTACAGAAATACTTATATACATATACCCACATAATCTATATATACACATACATCTATGTATTGTTCAGGTGCATATACATATATGAATACATACACATATATATTTATAATATGTATACACATATAGATGATGTTTACTGTTTTAAAAGTTATTTTATTAAAAATTTACAACTCATAAATGTCAAAGATATTTCAATAAATGTGGCATAAATTAAAAAAGGAAGCCAAAACATCCCAGGTTCACACGACTGACTAATACAGTTAATGAGCCCGGTCTTCCTGGCAGGGAAAATATTTCTAATGAGTGCTTTAAGATACACATGACATGCTTAAATTCATAGTATGCCAGTATCAAAAGCAATCTTGGAGATAACCTGTACAATGTTTCCTTCCCCTCGTTATATTTATTTTTGTCAATTATTTTGAAACATTTTGCTTTGATAAAAAACACTTCTCCCATCATACCCCAGATTATCTTCTCCTACGGGAAGAATGTGAGCCAAATCACCTAATACAGAGTTTGTGAAAGTACATATAATCTTCCATTTCTGTAGTTCATTATTTGTTAACACAGATGATTTAAATTTTAGCTTTGCTAGTCTGATATAGTACTGTCTAATTGTCTTCCTTAATTTGATGATTCAGATTTCTATATCTAATATGATCTAATAGATCATCAACTATTTGTACAATTTCAAAAAATTATTTTATTGGAATTTAAAATGTACAAAACTGAACTTTTGGTCTTTGCCCCTAACCTAAATGTATGACTCCTCATGGATTTCTTTTTGACAGGACTATTTTTTTCAGTCCCTGCAGGTCTATTGTTGTTTGTTCTTCATTTTCAAAGAGAATCAAAGTCATCACAAGAGTGATGTTCTGACATGTGTGTGAATTGAATGCAAATGACAGAGACAGTTCTGGGATCATTTTCTGCTCTTTACTATCCCTCACTGTCCCCTGCTCCCTTTCATATCAAAACAGTAGACAATTCCTTGATTTTATTAAAGTTATTTGTATTACTTATTTCTTTTTCTTTACTGATAGAGCCCCCACTTTACCTAAAGACCTCATTGCCTTTTAAAAAGAATTGATCAATTTTTATGCTTCATTTCTCAATATGCCCCTACTCCTCAAAACTTATAACAAAAATTATTTTTTTAATGTCTTATCCTCCATTTTTGTCTTTTTTTGAATAGCATTTTATTTTTCTATTACTTAAAGACAATTTTAACATTACTTTTAAAATGAGTTATAAATTTTCTCTTTCCCTAGTCCCCAAGACAGTAAGCAATTTGATATGTTATATATGTACAATCATGTAAAATATATTTATATATTAGCTATGTTGTGAAAGAGGAAACGGAGCAAAAGAAATAAACTATAAAAATAAAGTAAAATGATATGCTTCAATCTGAATTCACTTTCTCTATGTGTGTATGTGTGTATAGTATTTTCCATCACAAGCCATTTGAAATTGTCTTGGGTCACCGTATTACTGTGAAGAACTAAGTTGATCATTGACAATTTTGCTGTTAGTGTGTACAATATGGAGTAAACAATTCTTAAAAATACTATTCAATAAAGTAATCAGCTCATCAAAAGTCTATGATAAAGTGTGCATTATTCTTGACTGGCCATTCCCTATACAAATGAAATCCCCAATCCCATCATAAAATATTTTAGTTATTTATATGTATGAAGAATAGCTTCTCCAAATAATTTCAGTTCCTTTAGTTTATTACTGAAAAAAAGACAGATAAAACAACCAAAACAAAATCCCCATATCCTTTTCTCAGGGTTACAGGATGAAAGGGAGGAAGGAGGGAAAGAAGCCCTTTCCCCATCATAAGTTCAATATATGTATTTGTGCTGTGGATCTAAAGAACCTTCTTTTCTGGATATTGCAGGAAAAGAGGAAGACTCCCTCATTCTGGTTATTTTAAGACATAGTATATGAAAAGAGGTTACTGCTATACAGGGATAGCAGTAGGGATAGTTGTAGGGAAATGTAGAATGTTTTCTCCCAGAAGTAGGGTGTTTTTATCTTAGGTGATCTAGAAATGTTCAGCAAAGCTCTTCCACCCTCCTTTTTGGTTATTATTGTTTAGTCATATCCAACTATTTCTAACTCCTTTTGAGCTTTTCTAGGCAGAGATAAAGAAGTGGTTTGCAATTTACTTCAGTTCATTTTACAGAAGAGGAAACTGAAGTACACAGGATTAAGTGACTTGCCTAGGGTCACACAGCTAGTAAGTGTCTAATGCCATATTTGACCTCAGATATTTCTAACTCCAGAACTAGTGCTGTTTCCACTGTACCACCTAATTACTTCTGTACATTAATAATAATTGGAGAATTTATTCAAAAGATTGTTCACATTTTCTTTTTCTTCTCTGTAAAATCATTTCTTCATATGCCTTGACAATTACGACTTGGAAGAATGATTCTTATCCCCAAAAGATTTGTCAAATATTCATATATTTTTTTAAGTCAGAATTTTCCTCAGATATCTTTGAAGTCAACTTTTTCTCATCAGTACTTTCAATTCTTCTAGCTGTATCTGTTTTTCTAGGCTAAAGTTTTAAAATATTATACAATAAAAATGCCTATTTTGCTAATAGCTAGTTATATTTTCCTCTTTTCCTTATATAAACATTAATTCTTCTACACTCTACAATTTTTACCATAAGGCTTTTTTCTCCTTGAAATTTCATACTCTTTATATTTAACTCATTCTTCCATTTGGAATTAATTGTGCTATATGGTATAAATTATTTGTCTAAAGCTATTTTCTGTCTACCATACTGTAGAAACCTTTTCAGTCTGAAACTCCATCCATCCCTGAATCATTTCACAGGTTAGAAATAGTTACTATCTCCTTATCCTTTTTCTCAGTTTAACTGGTTCATTTTAAAATCTATAAATTTAAGGGAGTGACCTAAAGGAAAATTATATCTTTATTACTCTCCAGACTGCACTGATGATATGTTCACAGAATTTTCTTTATACCACCTGGGAGTCAGGTACCTTCATCTTCCCTCCCCCTTTATTCAGCTTTCTTTTATATGTTTTCTTAACCTATTAGAACTTAAAGTTCTTCTTTAGACTTGTATTTACATTCTTAGCTCTTAGCACACTCGCTCATACTCTTAAAAAGGTTTATTTACTTCAATTAACTTGAAACTTTTTTTCTGTGTACTTCTCATTAAATATCTTTTCAATAATTTGTGTTTTTTTACTTTATTAAACACTGGCCTTCTTTATGTTTCCTTATTGCATTCTCTTGCTACTATATTCCTATGGTGTACTTGTCCCATTTCAAACTTATGTTTGAACCAGGTACTTTTGATAATTGCTTTATGAAATAATTTGAGATTCAGTAATGTTCATCACCACTTTTACTTTTTTTTCATAATTTCCCTTGAAATTCTTGCTGCTTTGTTCTTTAATATAAATTTTTATACCTGTGAACTAATTAACTAGTATCAATTTGTTACTATTTTGGGCATGGAAAAGCCTCAGAAAAATTCCAATTAATTTTCTTTTGATTTTGCTTTTGAGTCATTTTTTTCAGTCTACCAAGTCTCTATTATCTCCTTTGGGGTTTTCTTGGCAGAGCTACTGGAGTAGTTTGCCATTTCCTTCTCCAGCTCCAATTATGTAGGTCATCCTTCATTTCCATAAAAATTATTTTATGATTCTAGTTATATAATTCATTTGTATGTGGCTTAGTCAGATAAATCCCAACTACTTTATATGTTATGTAATAATTTCATAATCATTTTATTTTACTAGTTTTTTTTCTTGCTATTTTTTTTGGTACTGTAAAACAATATCAATGCTTTTATAAAATTTTTAATGCTGTTGCTTTAATGAAGCAATTAATTGCTTTGATTACTTTTTTTAAAGTTAATTTTCTGAGGGTTTCTTAGTAAGTAGGACTTGCAAAAATGAATTATTTTGTCTTCTCATTGCTAATAGTTATTCTCTAAGTTTTTAATTTTCATTGCTATAGCTATCATTTAAATTGTGTCAAATAGTAATAAATGTAGTGGATATTCTTGAGTTATTTCTGATTTTATTGTGAAAATTAAAATAATATTGCTCTTTGGTTTTAAGCAAATGTTTTTGATCAATTGAAGAAAAGCATAATATCTGACTCATGGAAGATACTTAATAAATGTTTACAGATTGAAAAAAAAATTGTTCCAAGATATCCTTGTGTTCCAAATGTTTTTCTCCCTCCTTACCCCACCCCTTTCCCTAGACAGCAAGTAATCCAATATATGTTAAATATGTGCAATTCTACGTATTTCCACATTTATCATGTTGCACAACAAAAATCAGATCAAAAAGGAAAAAGAAAACAAAAAGCAAACAAAAAAAAAAAAGGTGAAAATACTATGCTGTGTTTCACATTCAGTGCCCACAGCCCTCTTTCTGGTTATAGATGACTCTCTCCATCCCAAGCCTATTGGAATTGACTTGAGTCACCTCACTGTTGAAAAGATTCAAGTCTATCAGAATTGATCATTCATAATCTTGTTGCTGTGTACAATGTTCTTTTGATTCTACTCAGCATCAGTTTATGTAAGTCTCTCCAAGTCTTTCTAAAATCATTCTGGTGATAATTTCTTATAAAACAATAATATTCCACAACATTCATATACTCTAACTTATTCAGCCATTCTGCATCTGATACTTGATCCTTTTATGTGATATTTTGTTAAGTTCTTATTTTTAATATATTTTGAATTTTTCATTGCAGAATTCAGTTCATTAACATTCAAGATTATGTTTTAAATTTCCTCTAACACTTTTTATTACATTCTTAAAAAATATGAATCTTGAATGTTAGAGGAAAATCCTATGTAAGGGATTATGTTCAAACTGTCACCCTCTATAATCTTAAAGTTAAAAGAAATTAACTAAAATAAATAAAAGCAACAAACCAAGAGGGAGGAAAAAAGTATTCATAATATAGGCAATCTTGCAGAAAATTAGCAGAAAATTATGATAGCATATTCTTCTAAGAAGTGATGAGCAGGATATATTCAGAAATGAACTGATACAAATGCAAGTGAGGCAAATCAGGCACACATTATGACAGCATGGGCCATATTATCCATGATGTTTTCTTGGCATAGATAGTGAGGTGCTTTGGTATTTTCTTTTCTTGTTCATCATGAAGAAACTGAGGCAAATAGGGTTAAGTGATTTATATGCAGGGTCACACAGCCAGTAAAAATCTTAGGCCAAATTTAAACTCAGGTATTTTGAAAATTTCCCTGGAGAGTTCAGCTGACTCCAGACCCTTAGCTGCCACCTCCAAAACTGAATAAATAATAAAAAGAGCCCTCAATATACCAAATGAATATATGTTTTATCAGTGGATGGCATTCAGAATCAAAAACTCTCACCTCCAATGAAAATTACAGCACATCTGTGTTTAAGTACTTAAACTGCAGAGGCTACTTAAGGCTCAAAAATGACAGTGTAATATAGTAATAAGCAAATTCAACAAAATAACACAGATAGAAAAACAATCTCTAATAAAATCAAGAGAAAAATTTATTAGAGAATTTTTTGACAAAGACTACATGGAAATAATTGGATAAAATCTTCTATTGAATTTATTCAACAAACACTTAAGAGTTTACACTCTTAGTTTACCTCTCAGACCTGTGGAGGAGGAAAGAATTTGTGACCAAAGAAGAACTAGAAATCATTATTGATCACAAAATAGATAATTTTGATTATATTCAATTAAAAAGTTTTTGTACAAATAAAACTAATGCAGACAAGATTAGAAGGAAAGCAATAAGCATTTTTACATCAAAAGAATCTGATAAAGACTTCATTTCTAAAATATATAGAGAATTGACTCGAATTTATAATAGTTCAAGTCATTCTCCAATTGATAAATGATCAAAGGATATGAACAGAGAATTTTCAGGTGAAGAAATTGAAACTATTTGTAGTCACATGAAAAGGTGCTCCAAATCACTATTGATGCAAGAAATGCAAACTAAGACAACTCTGAGATATCACTACACACTTGTCAGATTGGCTAAGATGACAGGAAAAGACAATTGAATGTTGGAGAGGATGTGGGAAAACAGGGACACTGATACATTGTTTTTGGAACTGTGAACAGATCCAACCATTCTGTAGAGCAGTTTGGAACTTTGCTCAAAAAGTTATCAAACTGCAATACGCATACCCTTTGGCCCAGCAGTGTTTCTACTTGGATTATATCCCAAAGAGATCTTAAAGGAGGGAAAGGGACCCACATTAACAAAAATGTTTGTGGCAGCCCTCTTTGTAGTGGCTAGAAACTGGGAACTGAGTGGATGCCCATCAATTGGAGAATGACTGAATAAATTATGGTATATGAATGTTATACAATATTATTGTTCCATAAGAAATGACAAACATGATGATTTCAGAGAGGCCTGGAGAGACTCATATGAATTGATGCTAACTGAAATGAACAGAATCAGGAGATGATTATACATGACAACAACAAGACCATATGATGATCTATTCTGATGGATGTGGCTCTCTTCAATAATGAAAGGATTCAAACTAGTTCCAATTGTTCAGTAATGAAGAGAGCCATCTACACCCAGAGAGAAAACTATGGGAACTGAGTGTGAACCACAACATAGATTCTTACTCCTTCTGTTTTCCTTCTCAGATTTTTTTCCTTTCTAGATCCAATTTTTCTTGTGCAGCAAGATAACTATATAAATATGTATACATGTATTGGATTTAAAATATATTTTAACATATTTAACATGTATTGGGCTACCTGCATCTAGGGAAGGGAGTGGGGGAAGAAGGGGAAAATTTGGAACAGAAGGTTTTGCAATGGTCAATCTTGAAAAATTACCACTGCATACATTTTGTAAATAAAAAGCTATAAAAAAGGGGTTTACTCCTTTATATATCTCATAGGAATTGGATCTTAGTTTCATATTGTATCTGATTTTTTAAAATATCTTGAATATAATGTCCTTCATATAAACATTTAATGCCACAATTCTGCCTCCAATTAATGGCTCTCCATTTTCCATCCATACTGAATACATTTATATATTATTTGGTAGCATGATTTTAAGTTTTGCTTTTTTAGATCATCTTTGGTAAAATCAATTTCTTTCTACTCTTATTTTAATTTTATGAAGGATTTAACTTTTTGATGTGCATTGTTCTTGCATAGAAGTTATTTTTTATTTTTATTTTTCATCCACGTTGCTATTATTTCACTTGTTGAATTGTATAAGATATTTACATATAAAGTTATAATTGTTAAGTTTTTGCTTTTTCTTCATTAAAATTCATATATTTTATATAACCATACTTTATGTATATATTACAACTCCAGCTTCTTAAACTGTGATTTGCCATTCCATGTGGGGTCTTGTAACAGAATGTAGAAGTTGTTAAATTATGATTTATTATCAATAAATATTTGGTTTATATAGCTAATTTTATATTGCTATATACTTGGTGTCATGTAAAAATTTCTTGGACAAAAAAGTGGAAAAAGTTTTCAAGAAGCCCTGAATAATTAATCTATGATCAAGTGTACCATCCCTTATTTAAAAGACTTTTAGAAGATAAAAATAAAACAAATCAGTAAATCTACCCAATGCCACAATTAAATCTAAATGTAAATACAATACTGCACATACCTCTTTCATTATATCTGCAAAGTTTAGAATAGGATTCATTTTCTAAGTTTCTTTGTTTTTAGTGCCAACCTTCTTGATTGCTATAGAAACACAGCATTCAGTTTCAATTTTTAAATTCATTTCGTTTATAATGTTATAATCATAGCATACATTGTTTTTCTGGTTTTACTTTCTTTTGATTATATTTATAGATGTCTTCCCATGGTCCACTGAGTAGTTTATAGAAAGTTTGCCTTTCTTTTTATTGAAATTTCCTTGATGCATGCTACCTATTTTGTGACAGAGAGCTGAAGGACTTAAGATGCAGAATGAAACATATTTTGGGGACATAAGTAATATAGGAAAAATAGAAATAAAAAAATGAAATTAGAACAAATAAGGGAAGAAGGTATAGTTTACACAAAAATCAGTCAATAAGCTGATAAGCATTTGTAAAATATCTGTGATGTACCAGGCACCATGCCATGTGCTGAGGATACAAAGAATAGCTGAAGACTCATAAATCAAATGAAGAAGACAATATTAATTATGTACAAAGAAGTTGTATGCAATAAAAATGAAAGAAATCATTAGTAGTAAGTAGTAAGATGCATTAGGTAAGATTTCTCATAGAAAATGAGATTTTGGCTGGAACTTGAAGGAAGACAGAGAAAGCAGGGAAGCTAGAAGGCAAAGAAGAGTTGAGAAAGTATTTTTGGCAAGGGAGGACAGTCAGGGAAATTGCCTGGATCTGAGAAATGATGTGTCTTGTTTGAGTAACAGCAAGAAAACCAGTGTCATTGAATTTCAAGATATATAACGGATGAGAAGAGGAAGAGGAGAATACAGTTTAAGAAGACTAGAAAAATTGAAGGAAATCAAGTTGTGAAGGTCTTTGAATAAGAGATGGAGGATTTTGTATTTGATCCTAGAGGTGACAGAAAGCCAATGGATTGTACTGGAGAGGAGGTGAAAATTTTTTCAGTATGTAACAGATATCCTGAAAAAAAAAACCCAGAATGGAGCAAACTAATCCAAAGTTTAATGATACAATTAGAAACAAAAAGGCAAAGTGAAAAGATTGAAACATTAAAAGAATACATGAAATACCCTCTATCTCAAATTGTTACATAAAGGAGAATTTAAGTGTCACACCAAATTCAGTAGCCTTTTCCACATGACTTGAATAATTTTAATATATCTTTAAAACTGAATTCAGTTTTTGGGAAAATTTGACATCTGTGCATTCTTTGAGGAAAGATGCAAATCAATCCTCATTCTGGACTGAATCTGTGTACTGGGATGGGGTGCAGAGAGACTACATGAAGACAAAAAGAAATAACAGAGAACATTTTTATCTTGAGAGTTTGAATGATATAACTATCAAGGAGAAAATTTAATGAGATGTTTCCTGAGAGAAAAAGTCTAATTTTTACAAAATACATTAAGAAAATTCTGGAGAAGAAATTTTTAACTGGTATTCTGTGAACTGGATCATTAAAGGTTAGTCTCTGATCTTTCTCTCTTTGATTCACTGGAAATAATATGCCATTGTTTTGTTTGTTACACAGGTAATAAATTGTAAAGCAAGTAACCCTGGATTTTTTTAAGTCTAAGGAGTTTAATATTTTAAAAGTAACCTGGCCAATAGAGGCCAACTTATTGGGAACTTATATAGAATGTTCTGCCTGCTAGAAGTAGGAGAAGATGCTTGACAAATCTACTTCAGAAATTTTGTCGACATGTAATGGAGAAGCTCTTTTCACTATTCAGGACAGGACATTTTAAAAATCTTTTCACCTATTTTATTCTATTGGACATTGCATATAACATGAAATGGGTGAAATCTTATGGGGAAAGAGGCTAATCCATTTTATTTTAATTTTAAGAATATCTAATATGGTACAAGCTGGGGACAGGTCATAGCTAATTGATTAAATAATTAAATACATTTTGAATTAGACTATGATCCTTGATTGCCTTAGAATCCATGATCAGAAAAATAAAAATGAGAAGTAGCTATTAAAGAGGAATGAGCAAGAACAGTAGATAGAAGGCTAGATTTGAAAACATAAAAAAACTGAGTTCAAATCCATCCTGAGACACTTAAAACTGTTTAACCTTGATTAAGTTATTTAACCCCTTTCTCATATATTTCCTTATCTAAAAATGAAGATAATAATAACACCTACCTTCCAGGATTGTGGGAATAAATGGAATAATGTTTGAAAGGTACTTTATAAACTTTAAAGGTGTATATATGTATATATATATATATATACATATATATATATATACACACACACACACACACACACACATACACATGTACATATCTATGACATACACCCTCATATACACACTCAAATGGCTTGGTGTGGAAATTCATTAGTGTAGTGTAGAAACACATTAAGGAAATCAGCAGCTAGGAAGTACAAGAAGATTGAACACTGTACTTCTAGTCTGGAAGATCTCAACTCAAATCCTGCTTTAGATATCTATCAGCTGTCTCTAAAACAGGGATAATAATAGAACCTGCCTTAAAGAGGTGTTGTAAGGAATGAAATAATGGTAAAGTGCTTCATAAATCCTAAATGCTATATAAATGCCAGCTCATAGACTGAGAAAGGAAAAAAGCAGGAGGTTGAGAAAGAAGAGATTTGGGAAAGGGATGGTCACAACTATGGGAAGGTGGGGTTAAATAGAGAGAACAAATGAGACCATGTGATCTTTGTCCAAGTTGGGTGAAGAAAGGAAGGATAATGGAAGATAAGCAGACAATTCCAATTAGAAATACTCCTGTTTTCTTGTTCCTTTTTCTTGTCCAGTTTCTTTTTCTTTGTTAATGGAAAGATAATGATACAAAAAAAGAAGTAACATTGTAATACGTTCAGATGTGGCGAATATGCATATATTAGTGAATATATTAATGAAATTTATTTAATTACAAAATTATAATAAAAGCCTTATATTTGAGATTAGAGTTAGTGGATAGTGTGAGAGATTATAAAAGAAGACAGAAAACACTGATAAAACATTGAATTATGCAAAAGAAAAGAAGTTTATAAAGACACAAAGGCAATTTTATTAGTATTTTATTCAATTTCAAATATGCTAAAAACTGACTTTATATTTGTTAGTAGATGATCATAAACTCTAGGTTTTGATAATTTAAATTTTTATTTTGTTTTTTTTTTAATTCTCTTATTACAATGTCTCAGCATCTACATAATCTATGAAAGAAAACAATCCTGTGGCCAGCATCTGCTTTACTTAAGGCAGAGTTGGGCCCTTCCTGGGTCAAACTAACCCATGGCTTCAAATACTTTGACAGCCTTGTCTTATTCTGATGATCTATGTTCTAGCCTTTCATACTAGCAATATCTTTGAATATCACTTATCAAGGATAAAATGTTCAAATGAGCAGGCCTGCTATTATAATTCTGTCCCATCTTTATATTATTACCTTTTTTAAAAAAATCTTAACATCATTGTGTAATGGGAATCATTCCATGTCCCAAATAATGAGATCTCATCTTACTTTCAACCTTTAGTAGCAGTTGTCTCAGTTCCAGAGGTCATATTATCCTATCTCTATCTTTATGTCTACTTTGTCACTCTAGGTGATGGCTGCCCTTGATAGCTTATATATCTCTTCTGTTGGGATAGGGCAATCCAGATTGGTAAAACTATTCCTCAGATTAAGTAGTGTATTTATTTGAAAATTCCCCACAGAGGAAACCCACCACAAAAATGTATCTACTTTTTGAAGACTATAGTTTAGTGATACACTTTCCTCATCTCAATTTTCCATTCATTGACTTTTATCCTAGTCTTCCACAGCTCCATCTCCTCCCTTCCCTACATTACTGAGTGACTAAATTAAATATTGTCTCTTCACTGTTCATGCAAGAATTTTGGGGGAGTTCATCACCAATGCTTCTCTATTTCTCTCTTTTTCTTTCTTGGTAGTACAACTTCAAATTTGCCATCAGTTTCTTCCACATCTATTTGCCCGACATCCATTGCTGATTCACTTATAGTGGATAAAACATTTAGTATAGGCACTATTTTTCTCTTGCAGATTTTTTAAGCTCCTTGTAAGTTTTTAAGCAATTAGTTTCTTTTATGCCTTGATGACATTACTTTGTTTTTTTTTCCCTTTTATTCCCTAGATTATTCTCCAATTGCACCTTTTAAAAACAACAACAATAAATTCATACGTAAGAGAATCAGTTTCATTAATATTTTTGTATAATTGTACTTATTTTAATTTCTTGTATTTTTGTTTTTATTGTCTTTCTAAACCAAATAATCTGCTCATCTCTCTTTTTTAATTTCTGCAGCAATGACTGAAACAGCTCTTATTAAATACTTTTCTTTCTCTCTGTATCTGGATTTTTCTGTCTGTCTGTCTGTCGGTTTCCCCCTCTCCCTTGCTCCTTTCTTCCCTCCCTCTTTCTTGCTATCTCATTTTTAGTTCTGTAAGATTTATTTTTCTGCATTGTTTCTTGAGCTCCTTTGCTTTTTGGAACATACATTTTCTCTATGATTAGATTTTCTCCCATGATTATTCATGATAATGGAATTGTACTATATTATTGAAATTGCATTGCTTATGCTTTCATATTTGAAGGTTTTTTTTCCCTGTGAAATATGTTTGCTTTGGAAATTATTATTATTATTGTTATTATTACTGGAGGTTAAGTGCATTTACTCAATCAATTCTTTTCATCTTTATTCAGAATATTAAAATAATTTTCTTACATTATTTTTGGTTTATTAAAAACCAAATGCCATTATTCTGGGATACCTACAGTGTTTTAGTAAACTCTCTTAATACTGTCATCATAGCAATGTGTTGATATAATATCTTTCTTCTAAATTTCTCTTCACTTTTAATAATTGTATCCAAATTTTATATTATTAAAGGCCATTTGATTTGAAGTCAAAGAACTTAGATTCAAAGTCTTTCTCTGCCATTTAGCAGCTGTGTGACCTCAAGCAAATAACATTTCTGAGCCCCATGATCCTCATTTATAAAATTTAGATGATTCAATTGAATGGTCTCTCAGAGGTTCTGTTTCTTACAGAATTTTTTTTTTTGTTCTGTCCTATGTAACACTTTGTGACCTAATCTGAGGTTTTCATAGCAGAAATATTTGACTGCTTTGCCATTTCCTTCTCCAGATCATTTTACAGAAAAGGAAACTGAGAAAAATAGGGATAAATGACTTGTCACACAACTAGTAAATGTCTGAGGCCAGATTTGAACTCAAGTCAGGGTCTCAATTTTCCTTTTTTTAATTTAATGTTCTTTTCCCTCTCTGCTTGCATTATCATTTTTTTCTTTTTTCCAGGCATGCACACTTTTCTTCAACTGACTGTAGAATCATTATAAATTCATATCTGTTAATGGCCCTGCTATGTTTCCACATTAGGAATATTAGCCTGCCCTAATATAACACCTGAAATCTCATCACCATGCAGTTATAATGAATTTTTGATATTCACCACCATTACAGTTCCCTTAGTTGTTTCTCCCCTCTAATTGGAGAGCTAGAAGGAAGAACAATAAACTTCTTCCATATAAAGGACTCCGAATTTTCCAGGTAACATTGCATTTTCCATCAGTGTCTCTTTGATTTTAGTTCCAAGAATATCTTGTCCAACAGCTGATACTCTTTTATAATCTTCCATTTTCTATTACCCCTTTTCAATTTCCTTGCATGTACTATCTTTCATTGTTAGATTCTAAGCTTACTTACAGAGAAACAGATGTTTGTTGGTTTCATTCATTTCTTCCTTTTTTCCTTCCTTCCTTTCTTCTTTCCTTCCTTCCTTCCTTCCTTC
The DNA here is from genome assembly GCF_016432865.1 of Antechinus flavipes. Classification (NCBI taxonomy): domain Eukaryota; kingdom Metazoa; phylum Chordata; class Mammalia; order Dasyuromorphia; family Dasyuridae; genus Antechinus; species Antechinus flavipes. The sequence goes on along the minus strand of NC_067399.1, from coordinate 129,743,862 downwards.
CTTCCTTCCTTCCTTCCTTCCTTCCTTCCTTCCTTCCTCCCTCCCTTCCTCCCTTTCTCTCTCTCTCTCTCTCTCTCTCTCTTTTTCTTTCTTTTTCTTTCTTTTTTTCTCTTTCTTTCTTTCCTTATCTATTTTCTATCCCCAGAGTTTAGCACAGAATCTAGTACATAGTAAGGGCTTGTAAATGTCAGCTGAATTTGAATACTTAATTTCTATAGACAAGACATCCTTCAGCCTGCATCACTGGTTAAAAGGGTCTGTGGATTTGTGTGCACTCATTGCTTCTAGGCTCCTGTTGGTTAAATGCTGTGGTGGATGAGATTTCTCCAAATTTTTACCTCTAGAGGTTTCAATCTTTTTGTAAGTATTACTTAGACATCTAGATTTCAGTCATACAATTCTTTGTCTGAGGTTATTGGTTTTTTTAGTATGATTGAAAACAACTTCACCTTATGCTTCTAAGTTTTTCTTCTTAAGATATGAAACTATTAACAATACCATGCACCTAGATACTTATGTTTAAATCCATTTATTGTTTCCCATTTACCTTGAGCATTAAATATTCACTTTTCACTATTTCTGAATTTCTGCATTTGATTGTGGGATTTTTATGTCCTAATAAATTTTTTTGGTAGGTGCCATGAATTGCTGAGAAAAATTATCTTTCTTTATATCTCCATCCAACTTTCTTTAAAGGTTTATCATATCTAACTTTTCTAAAACTCTATTCACCTCCTTACCTTCTTTCTTATTTTGTGGTTAGATTTATTTAATTCTAATAGGGGAAGGTTGAGATCCCCCACTAGAATAGTTTTGCCATCTATTTCTTTTTGTAACTCAAAAGTGTAACTCACTTAATTTCTCTTCTAGTTATGTGGATGATATACCACTTGGTGTATATATGTTGAGTATTGATATTACTTCATTATCTAAGGCATCTTTTAGCAAAATATAGTTTCTTTTCTTATCTACTTTAATTTGATCTATTTTTGCTTTTGCTTGATTTGAAATCAGGATCACCACCTCTACTTTTTTACTTCAGCTGAAACATAATAGATTCTGCTCCAGTTGTTTATCTTTACTCTCTATGTATCTCTCTGTTTTAGATTTTTCTTGTAAAAAAAACAAAACAAAACAAAACAAAACAAACAACAACAACAACAACAACAACAACAACAACAACAACAACAAAAACCTTGTAGGATTCTGGCTTTTAAGTCCATGCTGATATTCACTTCAATTTTATAGGAGAATTCATCCCATTCACATTCACAGTTAAAATTTCTAACTCTTTTTCCTACTATCCTCTTTTTCACAAGTTATACTTTTCTCTCACTTTCAGCATTTTCATCATTGCTTTTGTTTTGAATCTGACAATCACCTCCCTCAATCTGCCTTCCCTTTTTTTTCCAGACTTCCTTTCTTATCCCTTTCCTTTTTTCTTCTGCCCTTCCTCTTATTACCCTCCCCTTTTTCTTTCCCCTTTCCCCTCCTACTTCCCTATAGGGTAAGACAAATTTCTATACCCACCTAATTATGTATTATATTCCCTCTGAGCCAAATTTAATGAGATTAATGTTCAATGCTTATTCCCTTCTAATCTTTTGCTTAACCATAATAGATCTTTTGTGCCTTTTCACATGATATATTTTACCTCATTTTAGCTCTCCTTTTCCTTCTCCCATTACAATCCTTTTTTCACCCCAATTTCTTTTTTATATCATTACATTGAAGTCAACTTATTCCTACCCACTAAGTATATTCTTTCCAATTTTCCTGACAAAGGTATAATTCTCAAGAGTTACACATATCTTCCCAGAAAGGAATTTAAACATTTTAAAGGAGGGAAGAAAATCAAATTAGTAGTCTTAAAAATGAAAAGGGAGAACTTTCTACAAATGAAGAGGAAATTAGAGAAATAATAAGGAGTTACTTTGCCCAACTTTATGCCAATAAATTTGAAATTTAAGTGAAATGATGACTATCTCCAAAAATATAGACTTCCCAGATTAACAGAGGAGGAAGTAAATTGCTTGAATAGTCCCATTTCAGAAAAAGAAATAGAACAAGCTATTAATCAACTCCCTAAGAAAAAATCCCCAGGACCAGATGGATTTACATGTGAATTCTACCAAACATTTAAAGAACAATTAGCCTCAATGCTATATAAATTATTTGATAAAATAGGGAATGAAGGAGTTCTACCAAATTCCTTTTATGACACAGACATGGTACTGATACCTAAACCAGGTAGGTTGAAAACAGAGAAAGAAAATTATAGACCAATCTCCCTAGTGAATATTGATGCTAAAATCTTAAATAAGATATTAGCAAAAAAGACTACAGAAAATCATCCCCAGGATAATACACTATGATCAAGTAGGATTTATACCAGGAATGCAGGGCTGGTTCAATTTTAGGAAAACTATCAATATAATAAGCCATATTAATAACCAAATTGACAAAAACCATATGATCATCTCAATAGATGCAGAAAAAGCATTTGATAAAATCAAACATCCATTCCTATTAAAAAACACTTGAGAGTATAGAAATAAATGGACTTTTCCTTAAAATAATCAGCAGCATCTATTTAAAACCATCAGTAAGCATCATATGTAATGGGGAAAAACTGCAACCATTCCCAATAAGATCAGGAGTGAAACAAGGTTGCCCACTATCACTGTTACTATTCAATATTGTATTAGAAATGCTAGCTTTGGCAATAAGAGTTGAGAAAGAGATTAAAGGAATTAGAGTAGGCAATGAGAATACCAAATTATCACTCTTCACTGATAATATGATGGTATACTTAGAGAACCCCAGAGATTCTACTAAAAAGTTGTTAGGGGGCAGCTAGGTGGTGCAGTGGATAGAGCACCAGCCCTGAAGTCAGGAGGACCCGAGTTCAAATCTAGTCTCAGACACTGTCTAGCTGTGTGACCCTGGGCAAGTCACTTAACCCCAATTGCCTCAGCAAAAAATAAATAAATAAAAATAAAAAATAAAAAGTTGTTAGAAATAATCCACAACTTTAGCAAAGTTGCAGAATACAAAATAAACCCACATAAATCATCAGCATCCTTATATACCACTAACATCCTTATATACCACTAACAAAATCCAACAGAGTTACAAAGAGAAATTCCATTTAAAGTAACTACTGATAGTATAAAATACTTAGGAATCTATCTGCCAAGGGAAAATCAGAAACTTTATGAGCAAAACTACAAAACACTTTTCACGCAAATTATGTCTGATCTAACCAATTGGAAAAATATTAAATGCTCTTGGATAGGGCGAGCAAATATAATAAAGATGACAATACTACCTAAACTAATCTATTTATTTAGTGCTATACAAATCAGACTCCCAAAAAACTATTTCAATGACCTAGAAAAAAATAACAAAATTCATATGGAAAAACAAAAGGTCAAGAATTTCTAGGGAATTAATGAAAAAAAAGTCAAATGAAGGTGGCTTAGCTGCACCAGATCTAAAATTATATTATAGAGCAGCAGTTACCAAAATCATTTGGTATTGGCTAAGGAATAGATTAATTGATCAATGGAATAGGTTAGGTTCAAAGGACAAAAGAGTCAATAACTATAGCAACTTAGTGTTTGACAAATCCAAAGACCCCAGCTTTTGGGATAAGACCTTACTGTTTGACAAAAATTGCTGGGAAAATTGTAAACTAGTATGGCAGAAACTAGGCATCGACCCACACTTAACATCATACATCAAGATAACGTCAAAATGGGTTCATGACATATGCATAAAGAATGAGATTATAGATAAATTAGAGGAACATAGAATAGTTTACCTCTCAGACCTATGGAAGAGGAAAGAATGTATGACCAAAGAAAAACTAGAAATCATTACTGATCACCAAATAGAAAATTTTGATTATACCAAACTGAAAAGTTTTTGTACAAACAAACTTATGCAGACAAGATTAGAAGGGAGGCAATAAACTGGGAAAATATTTTTGCAGTCAAAGGTTCTGGGACTCACTTCCAAAATATATAGAGAATTGACTCTAATTTATCAGAAATCAAGCCATTCTCCAATTGATAAATGGTCAAAGGATATGAACAGACAATTCTCAGATGAAGAAATTGAAACTATTTCTAGCCATGTGAAAAGATGCTCCAAGTCATTATTAATGAGAGAAATTCAAATTAGAACAACTCTGAGATACTACTATACACCTGTCAGACTGGCTAGAATGACAGGGAAAGATAATGCAGAATGTTGGAGGGGATGTGGGAAAACATTGTTGGTGGAATTGTGAATACATTCAACCATTCTGGAGAGCAATTTGGAACTATGCTCAAAAAGTTATCAAACTGTGCATACCCTTTGATCCAGCAGTGTTACTACTGGGCTTATATCCCAAAGAGATCATAAAGAAGGGAAAGGGGTCTGTATGTGCATGAATGTGGCAGCCCTGTTTGTAATGGCCAGAAACTGGAAACTGAGTGAATGCCCATCAAATGGAGAATGTCTGAATAAATTGTGGTGTATGAATATTATGGAATATTATTATTTGGTAAGAAATGACCAACAGGATGATTTCAGAAAGGCCTAGAGAGATTTACATAAACTGATGCTGAGTGAAACGAGCAGGGCCAGGAAATCATTATATACTTCAACAACAATACTATATGATGACCAATTCTGATGGACCTGGCCATCCTCAGCAATGAGATGAACCAAATCAATTCCAATGTAGCAGTAATGAAGTGAATCAGCCACGCCCAGTGAAAGAACTCTGGGAGATGACTAAGAACCATTACCTTGACTTCCTAATCCCTATATTTTTGCCTGCCTGCATTCTTGAGTTCCTTCACAGGCTAATTGTACAATATTTCAGAGTCTGATTCTTTTTGTACAGCAAAATAATGGTTTGGTCATGTATACTTATTGTGTATCTAATTTATATTTTAATATATTTAACATCTACGGGTCATCCTGCCATATGGGGGAGGGGGGGAAGGAGGGGAAAAATTGAAACAAGAGGTTTGGCAATTGTCAATGCTGTAAAGTTACCCATACATATAACCTGTAAATAAAAGACTATTTAAAAAAAGTAATTGATGCTGTTATTTTGGCTAAAACCTTCCTACTAGGTTCCCTGCACTAGGGCCTCTCTGCCCTAGGTTTTCCTACATTACACCTGTACTCTATGTCATTCCTCCCTTACCAATTGAGACAGATCTTTCTTGAAATTCTTCCAAGGTATTTTATGCTGGAAAAATTATTACACTCCCAATATTTGTGTGAAGAGCTCAGGTAAAATCCTATCTACTCTCTGCCATCTTGACTCTGCTAAATATAAACTTTTATGCTTGGAATTTAAAGCCTTTTACTATCTTCCCAGAAAAAAAGATTCCTTTCACATATTCTAAGTTCCAGTCAAACTGGCCTTTCTATTCAATGATGTTGAAAAATTCTTCTTTTTTTAATTAAAACTTTATTTTCAAAAATATATGCATAGATAATTTTACCATTTACCTTTGCAAAACCTTGTGTTCCAATTATTTTTCCTTCCCTTCCCCCCCCACCCCCTTTTCTAGAAAGCAAGTAAAGTGCAATTATTCCATACATATTTCCACAATTATCATGCTGCACAAGAAAAATCAGATCAAAAAGAAAAAAAATGAGAAAGAAAACAAAATGCAAGCAAACAACAATTAAAAAGGTGAAAATACTATGTCATGATCACACTCGGTCCCCACAATCCTCTCTCTGGATTCATACGGCTCTCTTCATCACAAGACCATTGGAACTGACTTGAATCATTTTGCATTGAAAAGAGCCACATACAGAAGAATCGATTGTTGTATAATATTGATAATGTCATGTATAATGATCTCCTGTTTCTGCTTATTTCATTTAGCTTCAGTTCACATAAGTCTCTCCAGATCTCTCTGAAATCATCCTGCTGATCGTTTCTTATAGAACAATAATATTCCATAACTTTCATATGCCATAACTTATTCATCCATTCTTCAACTGATGGGCATCCACTCATTTTCCAGTTTCTTACTACTATAAAAAGGGCTGCTACAAACATTTTATACATGTAGAGATCACTTTTCCTTTTTTATGTTGTCTTTGGGATACAGGCCCCAATAGAGACACTGCTGGATCAAAAGATATGTACAGTTTGATAGTCCTTTGGGCATAGCTTTAAATTGCTTTTCAGAATGTTTGGATTGGTTCATAATTCCACCAACAATGTCTCAGTTTTCTCACGTCCCCTCTAATATTAATCATTATCTTTTCTTGTCCTCTTAGCCAATTTGAGAGGTATATAGTGGTACCACAGAGTTCTCATAATTTGTATTTATCTAATCAATGATTTAGAGCATTTTTTGATATGGCTAGAGATAGTTTTAATTTCTTCATTTGAAAATTGTCTGTTCATATCATTTGACCATTTATCAATTGGAGAATGGCTTGAATTCTTTTATATTTGAGTAATTTTCTAAATAGTTTAGAAATAAAGTAGAATCCATGAATATAATTTTTTCTCTGTTTATTTCTTTGCTTCTAAACTTGTCTGCATTGGTTTTGGGCAAACTTTTCTATATCAATGCTTTTGCACAGGATGATGTCCACTATGGCCATTCTCAGTATATCTCTAAATCTCTAGATACTAATGCAATGCCTCAGACATAGCAGGCATTTACTAATTCTCATTTGGATTGAATTTATCAATCATTTTTGGATTTATCCTTTGGTAGTTGTTAAGGTAAATTAATTCTGCAGTCTCTTCAAATGTAAGAGTTGGTGATTCTATGTATAAATTTTTAAGTAACATGGTATATTTTTGGCATTATCCTTTCCATGGAATATGTAAGAGAGAAGGTGAATAAACACATGCCACATTTCCTCCTCATTATATCACCCAACCTAATGGATTCTTTCATCTCTAGACATATCCCAAATACCAAGATAGTTCATCTGAAGTGGTTAATGATCTCAGCCTAACTTTTCCTCTATAAGTTCTCCAAAACTCTAGAGTCGTTCCAGGTTTTTGTTTGGTATCTATGTTAGTACATTATTTTTAATGCCAGCTAATAATCTCCAGGATTAGCCCATAAATAAACTTGCATTTTCATTTTTATGATTGTTGGTTTGGTTCCACCTTAGGGATTATACTTGGCCTCTTATATGTGGGATATAAGATGAAAGGGGATTAAAATGGGAGGAGGGGGAAAGTAGGTTATAAATGGAAATTCTAAAACCAGTTGTATACTCCCCAATATATGTTCCAGTATCAGCTTTTACTCCAAAAATACATCTCACAATAAAATTTTACATGGAAAAATCATGGAACCAAAGAGCTACAGAGTTGAAAGAGATCTCAGAAGGTATATAATCCAACACATCTCTAAATAAGGTGGCCATCTAAAATATCTCTGAAATTATGGCTTTAGCTTAAAGTTTGAATATCTCTAGGGACATGTAATTCACTGTCTTAAACAAGGTAATCTCTCAGATAGTTCTAATTATTAAGTATTTTTAAAAATGCTTCCAATTAGAAGGCTTATCTATAAAAAATAATATTTGGCCTTTTGTTAAGCATTGTCTTGTAATTAAATCAACATATTAATCATATGAAGTAGGTACTTCAGAAAGTATCATTCCCCTATTACACATGAAGAAACTGAAGACAATTAATTAATTTCAAAGACATTAAATGCCTTGCATATAGCTCCACAGTTAGTATATATCAGAAGCAGTTTTGGAGTCCAGGGCTTTTTTAATTCCAAGATCAGATTTCTATTTCCCATACCATGTCCTTTCCTCATTGTTAATCTATGAGCATCTATTCTAATATGAATTTTGAGCACTCAGCAAATATTTGTTGACTGACTAGATGACCAGTAGTAGATGGAATGATTTTTTCAGTCTTGTGTCTTGGATAAAGTCAGTCATAGAAGCCAAGAGATGGAAGGGACCTGAGAGATCCAATCCTGCCTGAGCAGGAATTCCTTCTACAACATCCCTGACAAATGATGTGCCAGAAAATAGGAATGCTTCAGTTTAACTTGATCTGGTTACACTTACTCTGCAGAGTTGATGAAATAGATTACAAGGGACCCAATGCTCAGTAGGAAGACAAGGATCATCTGAAAATAAAAGTGATAACAAGAAAATTTTCAAGTTAATTTAATGTTCTATTCTCTTCTTCTTTTCCTTCCTACATCCCTCCCTCCTCCTCCTTTTTCTTTTCCTCTCTCTTTGTCTCTGTCTTTCTATCTTTTTCTTTCTTCATCTGCATATTACATTCTCCTCATTGTGCACATATTTTTTTTTACTATTTTGCTTTATTCTGAAATATGAGCACTCTGAATTAAATAGGTAACATATCAATTCCTGTCACTCTGCTTTAACTCATGCTTGGTGTCTGTTTCTGTAAAATAGAGATAATACCTGTGATAATTTATCATTTAAGGATTTTTTTGTGAGAATCAAGTGAGATAAATGAAGCATAGGATAAATATGAAAACATTATATCAATGTCAATTATCATTAGATATTGCTAAACATGTTTATTATTAAACATTCAGCACACCCCTGGTTCCAAGGATTATCTGGTAAAGGTGAAGAATAAGAAAAATGTAAAAAGGGAAGTTCCTAGACAGCATAAATGGTTTCTTTTTGTTCTTTGTATTCCTAGTGTTTTTTTTATTTGGCATAAAATGGAAGATTAGTAATTGTTGTGATTGATTGATTATAAAACATGCATTACATTAATATCCTAGCAATGTTCAGAGATCTAGACATTTTTCTGGTGCTCTCTATGAAAACTAGCTGCTAGTGTCTTCCACCTTTAGATAACCTTCTTATTTGTTTTTATATTTTGTATAAGCCTATGTATGTAAATGTTTCCCTCATTTGGATTGTGAATTACTAAAAACAGGGACTATTTTTTGTTTGTTTTGATTTTCATTGTATCCTTAGCCCAAGTGGCATATGGTAGTTGCCTAATAAATCCTTATAAACTGAGAAAAGAAGACCCTCATTTCAGTGAATAAATCCCATTTGGGTTCCTATGAAATATCATGAAAAAACATTACAGAAAATGAAAAAATATGGATGGGCTAAAATCTACATCATAAGCAGAAGAATATCTATTGATGAGACCTTAAAATCCTCATGATTTCAAATTATTAATAGCACCATTATGATTATTATAATAATCATTATTATTCTTATTAACAAGCTTATTATTATTTTCCTTGTTATTTTTATTATATCCAAGGAATGGAGATTGAAATGGCCCTATGACAAGTTACTATTTTGTTGTTGTTTGTTATCAATATAATTATTAGCCTCAGCTTAGGATCCTCTTGATTCTGCATTCTCCAAGCATATCCATATTTTGGAGTCTATTTTCTCACCCTTTTTCCATGTGAAATTTGACCTTATTTACTTCATAGAACAATTTCTTCTTTTTCCAACCATCTATTAATAGTCTGTAGGATTCAGTTAGGCAATTGAATCTATTGTATAGGATTCTATTCACTTCTATGATTATTGAACACCTTTTTGCAAATAACGCTCTATGCTATCCTCTGGGGGAACAAAAGTGAAATAAGAGACAGACTCTGACCTTCATGATGTAAAAATCTAATGGGGGCAAAAAGAGATTCACACACTATATTGTTTATTAGTAATGTCATGTGTTAAAGTTAGTCTTCCCAATTAGACTAAGCTTTTTCAAAAAAAGAGCACTTCTTTAATTTATTTTTTATTACTTTATTTTATTTTTTTTAATTTTTATTATTTTTTTTCCTGTGGTAATTGGGTTGATGTGACTTGCCCAGAGTCACAGCTAGGAAGTATTAAATGTCAGAACAGATTTAAAGTCAGGTCCTCCTAACTTTAGGACTTATGCTCTATTCACTGTACCACATAGCTACCTCCTGCTTCTTTTATTCTTTAATCTAACACAAAATAATTGTTAGCACATTAAAAAATTGATTATTGAAAAATTTATTGAATTGGAGGAAAGGATTAGGAATGTTATTCTTTCAAAAACTTCAAAAAGCTTTTGGGGGAAGCCCCTTAATCTCCAGTCTAGAATCATTTTTATAATTCTGACTATTGGACCATTTGCCTGCACATGAGCATAAAGCAGAAAAGTTAAGTCCAATTACATAATTCATTCAAAGTTTCTATCACCAATTATTCTCAATCTAAATTTTGTCTTTGGTGTATATGTATGATATGTGGAGTACTTTTGTTCCTTATTGTATACTTTCTACATCCCAGGAAATATATATCTTGTTTAAAGACATTATGGTGAATATGGTCATGACAGAACCTTTGAACTCCCCCTAAAGAAGGATTTCAGAACTTCAGCCACACCATGCAAATGTCCCCTGAAGGCTTTAAGTTTTCATTGTAGCACATAAACTTTGTTATAAAACAAATAACTACATGTTGTAAGGAATGGACTTTTTGTTGTGGAAATATATGTACCTATTAAAAATTGTATTATCCATTGCTCTGCCTTCTAGTGGATTGTGTATCATCTTACCTGGCCTGTTCTTTTTTCCAATAGCTTTAAAACATTATTCCATTTACTTTAAATGCCATTTTTCCTTCACCTGCCTAATTTTTACACTTCCTTTAAGAATAAGTACAATTGTCATTGATTGCATCAAATCTTTCCTTTTCCTACCAGTAAGATAAGAAACTTTATTCATTCAATCAATCACCGAGCATAAGCACCCATCAGATAAGCACTATCCTGCAGCTGGTGAAAATAAGAAGTTTAAATATGATAAATTCCTTGTCCTAATGGAGTTCACAGTTTAATGGTCTTCATTTTCTGTTTTTCATTTTCTATAGAACATTTGTAGCATTCTATTTATACTTCCATCTGTTATTTTAGAGAATACTTATTTGTGGGTATGTATTTCTTACCTTCCATAATAAATGATATTAGATTCTATATAGATAGTAATAGATCCTATAAGGTCAAGAGTCATGTATTATTCTTCTCAGTAAAGATTCCAAACTGCTTTTTGGACTCTTGACAGTCTTTTGTTTAGGGGTGTTTTAAGAAAGTTGGTAGTTGACTATAGAAAGCTTAAAAGAATGTTCTAGAAGATGTTGTGTTAGGATTATTGAAATTAAAGAGGTAAATGGATTCAAATTTCAGTCCTGCCCCAAATTAAGTGTTGGTTTAGGTTGCTCAATGACTTAACTATTCATAAAGAACCACCATGAATAATAGCCAATATTGATTTTACAGATATAAACTAGTATATAATCTAAATTAGTAGTTTAGATGGCCATCAAAGTTGAGGCCACAATCCTCCAGGAGAGACCATTAGACTGTGAACTCCATTAGGACAAGGAATTTATCATATTTAAACTTTTTATTTTCACCAGCTGCAGGATAGTGCTTATCTGATGGGTGCTTATGCTCGGTGATTGATTGAATGAATAAAGTTTCTTATCTTACTGGTAGGAAAAGGAAAGATTTGATGAAATCAATGACAATTGTACTTATTCTTAAAGGAAGTGTAAAACACCTCAAGGGTTCCTAAGAATTTTTCTAGTTGAGAGGTGCAAAAATGAAATATATCCCTGTCCAACTTCATAACCAATTAAGACTTGTTGCCAACACAACCTTAACCCATTACAACTATCTCTATTACTTTTCCACAATTCTGAATCCCTACAAGTTACTTAGCATTCCTCCTCAGAAGGCATTAGTCCTTCAGAGCAACTATAATAGCCTCCTTTAGTTATTACTGATACCATTAGGAAAAGACTTTTTTCCCTATCATTTCCTCCTTCCAACATGTGGCTGGTGAGGATACAGGTAGTAATGTATGATTTAAAAGTTTGGGAGGACAGAACCAAGATGATGGAAAGTAGACAATTCTTTATTTGAGCACTTCCTGGAATTCCTCTCCATACCTCTCTGAGATCAAGCCTCTGTACTGGTTTTGGACTGACAGAACTCACAAATAATTGGAGTGTAACAAATTTCCAGCAGAAGATATTTTGGAAGAACTTCAGAAAAGGTCTGTTTCAACCAGGTATAAGGGGTGGGAGAGGAAGGAGGTCAGCTTTGGCATAGCAAGAGACCCAGGGCAGTGTAGTATCCATGCCACTAGAACTCTACCAGGAGGCTCATAGTCAAAATACATCAGTGTTGACTATACTCTTAGTTCAGCAGTCAGTGGATCAGCACATTAGCTGTGAGATGTCTAACACAAATACAAAAGGCAAATAGTGAGCCTCTGAACCCCAGAAAAATGTGGACTTGGTGACACTCACCCAGCACCAGAAGGAAGTCAGTAGCACCGGGCTAGGTCAGTGTAAAACTGCTATTGACGGTAGGGAAAAATTGGGACAATCTCCCCACTTTGCCCAAGAGCAGATCTCAGCCTTGAAAAAATGAGGAAAAAAAGGCAAAAATGACTCTGACCATAAAAAATGTAAAATACTTCCTTGGTAACACAACTGACCTGGAATACAGATCCAGGAGAGAAAATCTAAGAATTATTGGATTACCTAAAAACCATGATGAATAAAAGAGCCTAAACATCATCTTTTAGGAAATCATCAAAGAAAACTGCCCTGAAGTTCTAGAACCAGAGAATAAAATAACCATTAAAAGAATTCATTGATCACCTCCTGAATGAGATCCCAAAATGAAAACTCTAAGGATGATTGTAGCTAAATGTCAGAATTATCAGATAAAGGAGAAAATACTGCAAGCAGCCAGAAAGTAGCAAATCAAATATCCAAAAGCTATAGTCAGGATTATCCAGGACCAAGCAGCTTACATTTAAAGGACTGAGGGACCTGCAATCTGATAATCTGAAAGGCAATGGAATTTGGATTGCGATTAAGAATAAAAAATGAACATTCAGTGAAGAAGGTGAATTTTATTTATTTATGATGAAAAGATCAGAGCTGAACAGAAAATTTAATTTTTAAACACAGAACTCAGAAAAAGCATAAAAAGGTAAAAAAAGAAAGAAAAATAACTCTCTTTTAAAATTTAAAATGTTTATATCCCTATATGGGAAGATGATGTGTTTAACTCTTGAAAACTGTATCTCTGTTATGGATAGACTTAGAGAATACAGGTATAATTTGATTTTATTGTGATAATATAAAAAAGAAACTAGAGGTGGAAAGGAAATTGTACTGAAAAAAGAGGAAAATGGAAGTAAAATGGGGTAAATTACATCTCATGAAGAGATAAAAAAAAGACCTATTACAATTGAGGGAAAGAAGGAAGGGGAATAAGCATTATGTGAATCTTACTCTCATCAGATTTGGCTCAAAGAGAGACCATTAGATAATTTAGTTTCACAAAGAAACTTGTTAAACCCTATAGGGAAGTAAGAGGGAAAAGGGGAAGAGAAAGTGGGAGGTTAATAACTTAGAGGTGTTTTAAGAAAGTTGGTAGTTGGCTATAGAAAGCTTAAAACAATGTTCTAGAAGATGCTGTGATAGATTATTGTAATTTAAAGAGGTAAAAGTTATTCAAATTTCAATTCTGCCCCAAATTAACTGTTGATTTAGGTTGCTCAAGGACTTAACTATTCATAGAGAACCATCATGAATAATAACCAATTATTATTTATAGGGAAAACAGAAATAGGAGAAGGTTATAAGAAAGGGGGATGGGCTGTAAAAGGGGAGGGATGTTTGAGAGAGGTGGTGGTCAGAAGCACCTTCTGCAGAGGAAGGAAAGAGAAAGTAACGAGTAAAGTATAACTTTGGGAAAATAAGATGGTGGGAAATACATAGTAATTTTAATTGTAAATGTGATTGGGATGAACTATCCCATAAAACAGAAGTGAATAACAGGCTGGATTAAAAGCTAGAATCCTAAAATATGTTGTTTACAGGGAACACATTTAAAACAGCATAATGCATATAATGTTAAGGTAAAAGGCTAGAGTAGCATCTAAAATGCTTTAGCTAAAGTTAAAAACAAAACAAAACACAGGTAGCTATTCTTATCTCAGATCAAGCAAAAGCAAAAATAGATCTAATTAGAAGAGATAAGGAAGGATACTTCCTTAGAATAATGAAGTAATAATATTGGCTAGATAATGAAGTAAAATCAATTCTAAACATATAAGCACCAAATGTTATAGCATCCAAATTCTTAGAGGAGAAGTTAAGAGAGCTGCAAGAAGAATTAGAAAGCAAAACTATACTAGTGGGGCATCTCAACCTTGCTCTCTCAGAAGTAGATAAATCAAACCACAAAATAAACCAGAAGAAGTTAAGGAGGTAAATAGAATTCTAGAAAAGTTGAGTATTATAGACCTTTGGAGAAATTTGAATGGAGGAAGAAAGGAATACTTTTATTCTCAACAGTATAGGAAACCTTCAAAAAATTGGCCATATGTTAGGGCATAAAAACCTCAAAATCAAATGCAGAAAGGTAAAAATAGTAAATGCATTTTTTCAGATAATGATCCAATAAAAATTACCTGTAATAAAGGGACATGGAAAAATAGAACTATAATTAATTGGAAACTAAATACTCTAATCCTAAAGAATGAGTGGATGAAACAACAAATCATAGACACAATTGATAGTTCCATCAAAGAAAATTACAATAATGAGACAACATACTAAAATTTATGGGATACAGCTAAAGCAGTTCTTAGGAGTAGTTTTATATCTTTAGAAGTTTACTTGCATAAAGCAGAGAAAGAGAAGATAAATTGGGCATGCAACTAAAAAAAGCTAGAAATAGAACAAATTAACTCCCAATTAAATACCAAATTTGAAATTCTAAAAAATAAATGGGGAGATTAATAAAATTGAACATAAGAAAACCACTGAATTATTAAACAAAAATTAAGAATTGGTTTTATGAAAAAAACAATAATATAGATAAATGTTTTAGTTAGTTTGATTTAAAAAAGAAAGAAAAATCAAATTGTTAGTATCAAAAACAAAAAGGCAGAGTTTCCATCAATGAAGAGAAAATTAGCACAACAATTAGTAGTTTTTTGCCCTGGTATATGTCAATAAATCTAATGATTTAGGTGAAATGGATGAATACTTACAAAACAATAGATGCCCCAGTTTAACAGAAGAGGGAATAAATTATTTAAATAGTCCCATTTTAGAAAAAGAAATTTAACAAGCTATTAATTAACTCCCTAAGAAAAAATCTCCAGAGCCAGATGGATTTACATGTGAATTCTACCAAACCTTTAAAGAACTATTAGTTCCAATTCTATGGAAACTATTTTGAAAAACAGGGAAAGAAGGAGTTCTACCAAATCATTTATATGACACAGATATGGTGCTGATACCTAATACCTAAACCAGGTAAAGTCAAAATAGAGAGAGAAAATTATAGAATACTTTGCCTAATGAATATTGATGTAAAAAACCTTTTTCTCTTGAGGCAATTGGGGTTAAGTAACTTGCTCAGGGTCACACAGCTAGGAAATGTTAAGTGTCTGAAGACAGATTTGAACTCAGGTCCTCCTGACTTCAGAGCTGATGTTCTATCCACTGTGCCACTTACCTGCTCTGCTGTTAAAATCTTAAATAAAATATTAGTAAAGCAATTACAGCAAGTTATCCCCAAGATAAAACACCATGACCACATACAATTTATACCAGGAATGCAGTGTTATTTCAGTGTCAGAAAATTAGAAAATAACAAAAATGATATGCTTATTTCAATAGATACAAAAAAGCATTAGATGGAATGCAACATTTATTTCTATTAAAAACACTAGATTGCATAGGAATAAATGGAGTCTTCCTTAAAATGACCAATAGCATCTATTTAAAGGAACCAATTGATGTTTAAAGAATCAGATGTAATAAGCATAAAGTAAAACCACTCCCAATAAGATCAGGGTTGAAACACAATATCTCAATACTATTCAAAATCGTTTTAGAAATGTTATCTTTCACAATAAGAGAAGAAAAAGAAATGAAAGGAATTAGAGTAGATAATGAGGAAACCAAATTATCACCTTTTGCAGATTATATGATGGTATACTTAGAGAAGCCTAGAGAATCAACTAAAAAACTACTACAATTCACAACTTCAGCCAAGTTGCAGGATACAAAATAAATACACATTAATCATCAGCATTTTATATATTACCAAGAAAATACAACAGCAAGGGAAAGAAAGAGATATTCCATTTAAAATTACTGTATTTAGTATAATATATTTGTGAGTCTATCTGGCAAGGCAAAGTCAGGAACTATATGAACACAACTACAAAATACTTTCCACACAAATAAAGTTAGATCTAATCAATTGGAAAGATATCAAGTACTCATGAATAGGCCAAGTGAATATAGTAAAAATTACAAGACTACCTAAATTAATCTACTTATTTAGTGCCATCCCAATAAATCTCCCAAGAAATTATTTTTACAGATCTAGAAAAATAATAACAAAGTTCATCTAGAAGAACAAAAGGTCAAGAATTTCAAGGGAATTAATGAAAAAAATGTCAATGAAGGTGATCTAACTATGCCAGACTACAACTATGTTATAAACAACCAGTCATCAAAACCATTTGGTACTGACTAAAAAGTAGAGAATTCAATCAGTGGAATAGGTTAAGTACACAGGACAAAATGGTCAATGACTATAATAATACAGTATTTGACAAACCCAAAAATCCCAACTTTTGTGATAAGGACTCACTATTTAACAAACTGCTGGGAAAACTGGAAACTGCTATGGCAGAAACTAGGCATTGACCCACATCTAATACCATATACCAAGATAAGGTTGAAATGGGTTCATGATTTTGACATAAAGAGTGATATTATAAGTAAATTAGAAGAAGGAAGGATAGTTTACCTCTCAGATCTATAGAGAAGGAAGGTATTTGTGAGCTAAGAAGAATTAAAACTCATTAATGAACACTAAATAGATAATTTTGATTATATTAAGTTAAAAAGTTTTTGTACAAACAAAACCAATGCAGACAAAATCAGAAGGAAAGCAATAAACCTGGAAAACATTTTTATATTAAGAATTCTGATAAAGTCCTCAGTTTTAGATATATAGATAATTTTCTCAAATTTATGAGAATTCAAGCCATTCTCCAATTAATGAATGGTGAAAGGATATGAATAGACAATTTTCAGATGAACAAATTAAAGCCAATTCTAGTCTTACCAAAAGGTGCTCTATATCACTATTGACCAGATTAATGCAAATTAAAACAATTCTGAGATACCACTACACAACTCTTAGAATGGCTAAGATTACAGGAAAAGATAATGATGAATGTTAAAAGGGATGTGGGAAAACTGGAACACTAATACATTGTTGGTGGAGTTGTGAACTTACTCAACCATTCTGGGGAGCGATTTGAAACTATGCCAAAAAGGCTATCACACTGTGCATATCCTTTGATCCAGCAGTGTTTCTACTGGACTTATATTCCAAAGAGATCATAAAGGAAGGGAAGGGACCATATGTGCAAAAATCTTTGTAGCAGGATTTTTTTTTTTTTTAGTGGATAAAAACTGGAAACTGAGTGGATGCCCATCAGTTGGAGAATGGCTGAATATATTATGGTATGTGAATGTTATGGAATATTATTTTTCTATATGAAATGATCAGCAGGATAATTTCAGAGAGGACTGGAAGGATTAAGGCTAAATGAAGTGAGTAGAACCAGGAAATCATTATACATGGCAACAGTAAAATTATATGATGATCAATTCTGATGGATGTGGCTCTCTGCAAGAATGAGATGATTCAGGCCAGTTCCAATGATTTGTGATGAATAGAGTCATCTGTACTCAGAGAGTGGGGACTGAATGTGAATCACAACATATTATTTTCACTCTTTTTGTTGTTGTTTGCTTGCATTATTTTTCTTTCTCATTTTTTCCTTTTTTGATTTGATTTTTCTTGTGCAGCATGATAATTGTGGAAGTATAATAGAAGAATTGCACATATTTAACATATCATTGGATTAGTTGCCATTTAGGGAAGAGAGTGGTGGGAAGGAAGGAAGAAAAATAATTCGGGACACAAGGTTTACCAAGGGTGAATGTTGAAAATTATTATGCATATGTTTTGAAAATAAAAAGCTTTAATAATAATCCTAGTAATAAGAAGAAAAAAGTATCATGTAATAGAGGTTGGAAAAAAAATTTGAAAAATAAATGTTATGCAAGGAAAAAAAAGTTTGGATCACATTGATTTCTATGCTTGAAGCAAATTAAAAAACAAACCAAAAAGATTTCTAAATCTTCTCACTTATATTCTGTTATATATTTTTTTCAGGGTAGAAACTAACACCTAAAACAGTGTCTTGCATTTACTAGGGGCTCAAAATCTTTATTGAATTGAAATGGATATAGAGAGGAGGGTCACAAATTGTTGGTGAATTTAGAAATTTTTGGAAACACTGTAGGAAAATTTGTTTAATTTTTATTAAAGCACCATTGATTGGCAGTATAGTTGTTCTAACAGGTATACTTTGGAATTGAAACCATTTGTTCAGACCATTAATTTAAAAAAAAAATCTGCTTCATAGCTAAAAAGTAGTTTTATTTGCTTATTGTAAAAAGCAAAAGTTAAACTAAATTTGATTTGGAAAAGAAAAGAGTTAAGGATGTTTTTAGCCACAGGGACATTACTTCATCTTATTGGAGAAAACCAGGAACAAGTGATTTCATTTTGTTTTTAGTACTATATCATAGTGATATAAAGTTTCCCCCTCTATTTATCTCCTCATAGATGTAATAATGGGAAGAATTCTGAGAAAAGAAAGATTGGAGGGAAAAAAAAAACAAGAAAAAATGTTTAATTATCCCATATATCCTTATCAGTAGACAAGATAAAAGGATTGAACAGATGATCAGAAGATTATAGAGGTCCCTGTAACTAAGAAAGGATTTATCTTTGCTCATTTAGTCAATGACATTTAGATAGTGAGTAGCTTGAAAGGTCAAGAAAATTAAATATATACACAATCATACAAAATTTTGTTTTGACCAAATTCAAGTTGAAGTGATTTTTTTAAAAAGCATAACTAGTAAGAAAGGTACCAAATTTTACTTCAGATAATTTTTTTTAAAGAAGACTGATGCAAAATACCTATCCAGTCCAATGGTTAGTAGTGGTTATCTGAAGTCTTTTAAACTTATTTAAGGTAATAATTTTTTAAGTGAAAAAAATATTCTTTTTATTTCAGTGAAATATACCTATGGTTTAAATGTCATTATATATGGCTTTTTTGACAGTGGGCAATATGTTTAAATGACTGATTAAGATGTTCAGAGAGGAAGTTTTCAAATCATATCCTGTAAAACTGAAACAATGAAGGGGCAATGAATGGCACAAAAGTTTAAAAAAGGATAGTTGAAATGATTTGGCAGTTTAGGAACTGGACATCTCTGACTGGACCTTTGATTAGCCATGGAAATCTGACCCATAATTATTTTGTTTATTTTAGTGACTGAGTATCTCTCTCCTCTAAACAAGCAATAAATAAAACTTACTTACCAGTACACGACCCACAAAAGTCTGTGCTGAGAGTAGCATGTCGATACGCTTGCGAAAGATTCCATAAAACTGGCTCATCTTTAAATGCTTCATTTTTATCCTATCTGATATTGACAAACCCTAGGAAAAAGAGAAACCAACTGAAAGAATATAAGTGCTAGATCTGAAAGAAAAGAGATTCTGCTCTCCAGGTAAAACTACATGAGTTAAAGCCTTTCATCTAAAGTCTCTACTTTCCCTAGGTTTATCAGCTTCAGGGTCCATTTGTAAAGATTTTTAGCTTTAAGGTTTGCAAAGAGCCTTACAAATATTGCCTCATTTTATACTCAAAACAAATTTAGGAGTTAGGTATCTTAATTATCTCCATTTTATGGATAAGTGGCAAAGATTAAGTCATTCTTTCCCAGGGTCATATAGCTAGAAAATATGTAAAGTTGGATTTGGACGCCATTCTTCCTGGTTCCTTCAAGGATACTGTCCCTACAGTGTTGCTAAGCTTTGGGGGGGAGTATATGTGTGTGTGTGTGTGTGTGTGTGTGTGTGTGTGTGTGTGTGAGAGAGAGAGAGAGAGAGAGAGAGAGAGAGAGAGAGAGAGAGAAAGAGAGAGAGAGAGGATGGAAAAAGAAAGAGAGGGAGGGAGAAGGAGAGAGAAGAGGAGGGGAAAGAGACAGATGAGAGGGGAGGGGGAGGAGAAGAGAAGGAGAAGGAGGAAAGGGAGACAGGGAGGGGAGGAGGAGAGGGAGAAGAATGGGAGAAAAGGATCCAAGATATTGAAGAAAAGTCGATGACTAACCTGAGCTGTTCTTCAAACCTCTCTGACCCTTTAGGTAATGCCATAAAATAAATTTTCAAACAGGAAAACTCAAACAAGGATGATGTGAAATAATTTTCCAGTCAAATATGATCTAGAAGATTGACAGGAAGGTCTGTCACAGTGGATAAGAATGGAGCACAATTCAGTGCAGGTCACACTAGTGTAGAGGGAGCACAGCAAACCAGATCCAGTTATTGGGAGCTACTGAATCAACTTCTTCTAGAACTCTCAGCCCATGGATGGTAAAAGGATTGAGCAGATGATTAGAACGTTATAGAACATTTGCAGCTTCAGTGGAGCAGGGACTCTCATAAAAATTAAAGAGCAGAAAAGAGTGCTCATCACCACTCACATACTTGAGCAGAGGCCAGGAGAGCAGTAAATACACCTCCCTTTAGATCATACCACCATGGAAGAAATGAAAACTTTCAAGTCCCAAAAAGTGTCTCTGAAAAGAGCTGCACAAAACTCCTGAAGTTTGGATCAGGACACTCTCTATCCTAGAAACAGAGCTATACTTTAACAAAAAAGTTAAAAGTCAAGTAATAACCTGGAAAAATGAGCAAAAAACAGGAAAAATATGAAATCATAAAAAGTTACTATAGTGATAAGGAAGAGCAAAATACATACTAAGAAGAAGAAAACACAACCAAAGTTCCAATATCCAAAGTCTGAGTGAAAAAATATGAATTGGTCTCAGGTCCTGGAAAAACTCAAAAAAGGATTTTGAAAGTCAATTAAAAAACATAGACAATTAGGAAGAGAAAGTAAAATGATGCAAGAAAGTCTTAAAAAAGAGTCTACAGTTTGGTAAAGGAGACATAAAAATACTGAAGAAAATAAACACCTTAGTGAACACGATAGGCCAAATGGCAAAGTATTTACGAAAAAGCCTATGAGGAGAACAATTTTTGACAAATTGAATTGGCCAAATTGGGTGGAGGAGAAGAAGGCACAAAAATTCACTGAAGAGAAAATACTCCTTAAAAAAGCATTAGCCAAACAGAGAAGGAAATACAAAAGCTCACTGAAGAAAATAATCTCTCTCTTTTTAAAAAAAAAAATTTATTTTATTTAATAATAACTTTATATTGACAGAATCCATGCCAGGGTAATTTTTTACATTATCCCTTGCACTTGCTTATGTTTTAATTTTTCCCCTCCCTCCCTCCACCCCCTCCCCAAGATGGCAAGCAGTCCTATATATGTTAGATATGTTGCAGTATATCCTAGATACAACATATGTTTGCAGAACCAAACAGTTCTTTTGTTGCACAGGGAGAATTGGATTCAGAAGGTAAAAATAACCCGGGAAGAAAATCAAAAATGCAAATAGTTCATATTTGTTTCCCAGTGTTCTTTCTTTGGGTGTAGCTGTTTCTGTCCATCATTTATCCATTGAAACTCAGTTAGGTCTCTTTGTCAAAGAAATCCACTTTCATCAGAATACATCCTCATACAATATCATTGTCGAAGTGTATAATGATCTCCTGGTTCTGCTCATTTCACTTAGCATCAGTTCATGTAGGTCTCTCCAAGCCTCTCTGTATTCATCCTGCTGGTCATTCCTTACAGAGCAATAATATTCCATAACATTCATATACCACAATTTACCCAGCCATTCTCCAATTGATGGGCATCCATTCAATTTCCAGTTTCTAGCCACTACAAACAGGGCTACCACAAACATTTTGGCACATACAGGTCCCTTTCCCTTCTTTAGTATTAAAAAATACTTTGGGGTATAAGCCCAATAGAAACACTGCTGGATCAAAGGGTATGCACACTTTGATAACTTTTTGGGCATAATTCCAGATTGCTCTCCAGAATGGTTGGGTTCATTCACAACTCCACCAACAATGCATCAGTGTCCCAGTTTTCCCGCATCCCCTCCAACATTCATCATTATTTTTTCCTGTCATCTTAGCCAATCTGACAGGTGTGTAGTGGTATCTCAGAGTTGTCTTAATTTGCATTTCTCTGATCAATAATGATTTGGAACACTCTTTCATATGAGTGGTAATAGTTTCAATTTCATCATCTGAAAATTGTCTGTTCATATCCTTTGACCATTTATCAATTGGAGAATGGCTTGGTTTCTTATAGAGTCAGTTCTCTATATATATTGGAAATGAGGCCTTTATCAGAACCTTTAACTGTAAAGATGTTTTCCCAGTTTGTTGCTTCCGTTCTAATCTTGTTTGCATTCGTTCTGTTTGTACAATTTTGATATAATCAAAATTTTCTATTTTGTGATCAGTAATAGTCTCTAGTTCATCTTTGGTCACAAATTTCTTTCTCCTCCACAAGTCTGAGAGATAAACTATCCTATGTTCCTCTAATTTATTTATAATCTCGTTCTTTATGCCTAGTTCATGGACCCATTTTGATCTTATCTTGGTATATGGTGTTAAATGTGGGTCCTTGCCTAATTTCTGCCATACTAATTTTCAGTTATCCCAGCAGTTTTTATCAAATAATGAATTCTTATCCCAAAAGTTAGAATCTTTGGGTTTGTCAAACACTAGATTGCTATAGTTGACTATTCTGTCTTGTGAACCTAACCTTTTCCACTGATCAACTAATTTATTTCTTAGCCAATACCAAATGGTTTTGGTGACTGCTGCTTTATAATATAATTTTAGATCAGGTACAGCTAGACCACCTTCATTTGATTTTTTTTTCATTAATTCCCTTGAGATTCTTGACTTTTTATTGTTCCATGTGAATTTTGTTGTTATTTTTTCTAGATCATTAAAATATTTTCTTGGAAGTCTGATTGGTATAGTACTAAATAAATAAATTAGTTTAGGGAGTATTGTCATCTTTATTATATTCGCTCGGCCTATCCAAGAGCACTTAATATTTTTCCAATTATTTTAGTCTGACTTTATTTGTGTGGAAAATTTTTGTAATTTTGCTCAAACAATTCCTGACTATCCTTTGGTAGGTAGATTCCCAAATATTTTATGCTATCAACAGTTATTTTGAATGGAATTTCTCTTTGTATCTCTTGCTCTTGGATTTTGTTGGTGATGTATAAAAATGCTGAGGATTTATGGGGATTTATTTTGTATCCAGCTACTTTGCTAAAATTGTGAATTATTTCTAATAGCTTTTTAGTAGAATCTTTGGGGTTCTCTAGGTATACCATCATATCATCTGCAAAGAATGATAGTTTGGTTTCCTCATTGCCTACTCTAATTCCTTTAATCTCTTTCTCGACTCTAATTGCAGAGGCTAGTGTTTCTAATACAATATTGAATAATAATGGTGATAGTGGGCAACCTTGCTTCATTCCAGATCTTACTGGGAAAGGTTCCAGTTTTTCCCCATTGCATATGATGCTTACTGAAGGTTTTAAATATATGGTCCTGACTATTTTAAGGAAAAGTCCTTTTATTCCTATGCTCTCAAGTGTTTTTATTAGGAATGGCTGTTGGATTTTATCAAATGCTTTTTCTGCATCTATTGAGATGAGGTTTTTGTTTGGTTGGTTATTGATATAGTCAATTATGTTAATAGTTTTCCTAATATTGAACCAGCCCTGCATTCCTGGTATAAATCCTACTTGGTCATAGTGTATTATCCTGGGGATGATTTTCTGTAATCTTTTTGCTAATATTTTATTTAAGATTTTAGCATCAATATTCATTTGGGAGATTGGTCTATAATTTTCTTTCTCTGTTTTCAGCCTACCTGGTTTAGGTATCAGTACCATGTCTGTGTCATAAAAGGAGTTTGGTAGGACTCTTTCAATCCCTATTTTTTCAAATAGTTTATTTAGCATTGGAGTTAATTGATCTTTAAATTTTTGATAGAATTCACATGTAAATCCATCTGGTCCTGGGGATTTTTTCTTAGGGAGTTGATTGATAGTTTATTCTATTTCTTTTTCTGAGATGAGAGTGTTTAGGATATTTACTTCTTCCTCTATTAAGTTAGGCAAGCTATATTTTTGGAGGTATTCTTCTATTTCATTTAAGTTGTCGAATTTATTGGCGTAAAGTTGGGCAAAGTAACTCCTAATTATTGCTCTAATTTCCTCTTCGTTAGTGGTGAGTTCTCCCTTTTCATTTTTAAGACTAACAATTTGATTTTCCTCTTTCCTTTTTTTAATCAGATTTACTAAGGGTTTGTCTATTTTGTTGGTTTTTTCATAGAACCAACTCTTAGTTTTATTAATCAATTCAATAGTTTTTTTACTTTCAATTTTATTGATCTCACCTTTTACTTTTAGAATTTCAAGTTTAGTGTTTGACTGGGGTTTTTAATTTGTTCCTTTTCTAGCATTTTTAATTGCAAACCCAATTCATTGACCTTCTCTTTCTCTATTTTATACAAATAGGCCTCTAGAGATATGAGATTTCCCCTTATTACCGCTTTGGCTGCATCCCATACATTTTGGTATGATGTCTCATTATTATCGTTTTCTTGGATGAAGTTATTAATTATGTCTATAATTTGCTGTTTCACCCAATCATTCTTTAGTATGAGATTATTTAGTTTCCAATTATTTTTTGGTCTACTTTCCCCTGGCTTTTTGTTGAATGTAATTTTCAATGCATCATGGTCTAAAAAGGATGCATTTACTATTTCTGCCTTACTGCATTTGAGTTTGAGGTTTTTATGTCCTAATATATGGTCAATTTTTGTATAAGTTCCATGAACTGCTGAAAAGAAGGTGTATTCCTTTCTGTCCCCATTACATTTTCTCCAGAGATCTATCATATCTAATTTTTCTAGTATTCTATTTATCTCTTTGACTTCTTTCTTATTTATTTTGTGGTTTGATTTATCTAATTCTGAGAGTGCAAGTTGAGATCTCCCACTATTATAGTTTTGCTGTCTACTTCTTCTTGCAGCTCTCTTAATTTCTCTTTTAAGAATTTAGATGCTACACCACTTGGTGCATATATGTTTAATATATATACTGCTTCATTATTCATTCTACCCTTTAGCAAGATATAGTGCCCTTCCTCATCTCTTTTGATTAGATCAATTTTTGCTTTAGCTTGATCTGAGATCAGGATGGCTACCCCTGCTTTTTTGACTTCACCTGAAGCATAGTAGGTTTTGCTCCAACCTTTTACCTTTATCCTGCATGTATCTCTCCGCTTCAGGTGTGTTTCTATATTCATCCCCCTCCATTCTTTCTCTCAGATATAATAGGTTTCCTATGCCTCTTCATGAGATGTACTACCCCCACTTTACCCTTTTTCTGGTACAATGTCCTTTCCACATCAGTTTCTAGAACAAGATGTACATGTATTCTTTATACATCTATATAGCTGAAATATAGTTCCCAAGATTAATCTTTACCTTTTTTAGATTTCTCTTGAGTTCTGTATTTGTAGATCAAACTTTTTGTTAAGTTCTGGCTTTTTCATCAAAAATAGGTGAAATTCGCTTACTTCGTTGAATGTCCATCTTCTTCCCTGGAAAAAGATGCTCATTCTAGCTGGGTAAGTTATTTTTGGTTGCATACCAAGTTCTTTAGCCTTTCGGAATATCATATTCCAAGCCCTTCGATCCTTTAATGTGGATGCTGCTAGATCCTGGATGATTCTTATTGTGGCTCCTCGATATTTGAATTGGATTTTTCTAGCTGCTTGCAGTATTTTTTCCTTCGTCTGAGGGTTCTGGCATTTGGCCACTATATTCCTTGGTGTTTTGATTTTAGGATCCCTTTCAGTAGGAGATCGATGAATTCTTTCAATGTCTATTTAACCCTCTGTTTCTATGACTTCTGGGCAGTTCTCTTTGATAATTTCTTGGAAAATAATGTCCAGGCTCTTTTTTTCATCATGCTTTTCTGGGAGTCCGATGATTCTCAGATTGTCTCTCCTGGATCTGTTTTCCAGGTCTGTTGTCTTCCCCAGAAGGTATTTCACATTCTTTTCCATTGTTTGATTTTTTTGGATTTGCTTGACTGATTCTTCTTGTCTCCTCGAGTCATTCAATTCCATTTGCTCGACCCTGATTTTCAGTGAAGTATTTTCTTCACTCACTTTTTAAAAATCTTTTTCTAATTGTCCCATTGAGTTCTTTTGTTCTATGGAATTTTTTTCCATTTTGCCAATTTTGTTTTTTTAGAGAGCTGTTTTCTGTTTCCAGTTCACTAATCCTATTTTTCAAGGATTTTATTTCTTTATCCACTCTCTCTTTAACTGAGTGGGATGACTTCTCCAGGCTCTTTTGCCAAGCCTCCCTTTCCTTTTCCCATTTTTCTTCTAGCTCCCTTGTGAGAGCCTTTTAAATTTCCTCTATGAGATTCATCTGTGCTGAGGAACAGATGATCTCCTCCTTTGGGGATTCACCTGGAGACTGTCTGTTTTTAGTCTCCTCAGGATTTAGAGTCTGCTCTGTATCTATATAGAAGCTGTCAAGGGTTAAAGTCCTCTTCAGTTTCTTGCTCATTCGGTCTATAATCAAAGACAAACTAGCAAAGAAACAGAAGAAGAAACCCTTGAATGGAGGCTGCTTTCTTTGGGGGAGGGGCTGGGTGGTGTTACCGAGCTTCCTCTACAGACTGCGGGGGAAGCAGCGAGGCACTAGCCCGACTGTGCTGCGTCTGCACTCTGAGATCCCAGAGCGTGCTGAGACACTGTGGGGGAGGGGTGGCCAGGTCCCAAGAGACTCCAGCTGTTTGGGGTTGTATTCTTCACCCCTGGTGTTTTTAGCTTCTCTGCTGGGCTGCTGTCTTGCTGCCGGAGCAAAGTATCCAGTCCTGTAGCAAAGCTCTCCCCGCAGAGACTGCTGCAATCATGCCCCACTCCCTCTCCTCTCTGCTAGGCTCTTGCTGCTGCTGCCTGTCTGCCCACAGCCTGCTTCCAATATAAACCCGTCCCAGCCCTCGATCAAAAACAGACTTTTCCTGACGAATCTCAAGGATGGCTTCTCTTGGTAACTAATTGTAGGTTTTTTTTCAGTCAAGCATTAATTCAGAGGCTTGTAATGAAATGGATAATGAGAGAAAAACGCGGAGGTTACATAGCTGTGTGCCTCCTCTCTGCCATCTTGGCCAGAAGTCCAAAAATAATCTCTTAAAAGTTAGAATTGGGCAAGTAGAAACTAATGACTTTATAATGCATCAACAGACAAAAGAACCAAAAGACTGAAAAAATAGAATACAATGTACAATATCTCGATATAAAAACAAGTGCTCTGGAAAATAGATCCAAGAGAGATAACTTAAGAATTATTGGACTGCCTTAAAGTCATGATCAAAAAAGATGCTAGACATTATTTTTCTTTCTTTTTTTTTATTATAGCTTTTTATTTACAAGTTATATGCATGGGTAATTTTACAGCATTGACAATTGCCAAACCTGTTGTTCCAATTTTTCCCCTTTCCCCCCATCCCTTTCCCCAGATGGCATGTTGACCAATACATGTTAAATATGTTAAAGTATAAATTAAATACAATATTAGTATACATGTCCAAACAGTTATTTTTAGACATCATTTTTCAAGAAATTAACAAGAAAAACTGCCCTACAGCCCTCTTTGTAGTGGCCAGAAACTAGAAACTGAGAGGATGCTCATCAATTGGAGAATGGCTGAGTAAATTGTAGTATATAATATTATGGAATATTACTGTTCTGTAAGAAATGACCAACAGCATGATTTCAGAAAGGCCTGGAGTGACTTACATGAACTGATGCTGAGTGAAATGAGCTGGACCAGGAGATCATTATACACTTCAACAATAATACTATATGATGATCAATTCTGATGGACCTGGCCATCCTCAGCAATGAGATGAACCAAATCAGTTCCAATGTAGCAGTAATGAATTGAACCAGCTACACCCAGAGAAAGAACTCTGGGAGATGACTATGAAACACTACATAGAATTCTCAATCTCTCTATTTTTGTCCACCTGCATTTTTGATTTCCTTCACAGGTTAATTGTACATTATTTCAAAGTCTGATTTTTTTTTGTACAGCAAAATAACTATATGCATATGTATACATATATTGTATTTAACTTATACTTTAACATATTTAACATGTATTGGTCAGCCTGCCATCTGAAGGAGGGGGTGGGGATAAGGAGGGGAAAAATTGGAACAAAAGGTTTTGTAACTGGCAATTCTGAAAAATTATCCATGCATATATCTTGTAAATAAAAAGCTATAATAAAAAAAGAAAAACTTCCCTAATGTTCTAGAAACCAGTGGGTAAAATAGAAATGGAAAGAATCAGTTGATCTGCTCCTGAGAGAAATATCTAGATGAAAACTCCCAAATATATTATAGCTGAATTCTGGAACTCCCAAGTAAAGGAGAAAATATTACAACTATCTAGAAAAAAAACAATTCAAATATAGTGGAGTCAGAGTCATGATAATAGAAGATTTAACAGTTTCTACATTAAAGGCCCATAAGACTTGGAATATGATATTCCAAAGAGCAAAAAAGCTAGGTTTGCAACCAAGAATCACTTACCTAGAAAAATGAGCATAATTCTTAAGGGGAAAAATGGAAATTCAATGAAATAGAGAACTTTCAAGCATTCTTGGTGAAAAGAACAAAGCTGAATTTAAAAAAAAAATGTCTTTCAAATATAAGAGAAGAAAAGCCATAAAACAGTAAAGAGGAAAGGAAAATCATAAAGGAATTAATAAGTTTAAACTTTACATTCCTACATGAGAAGGATATCTCATAAAAACTTTCTCATTATTAGGTCAATTAGAAGGAATAATATTAAGGGATAAGAAAGAGGAATATACTTAAAGAGAAAAGCAGAGGCAGAATAGGATACATTATCTCATATGTAAGAGGTAAGGAAAAGCTTACTAGAGGGGAAGAGGAGGGAAGTGAGTCAGTATGTGAATAAACCTTGCTCTCATCAGAATTGGCTCAAAGAGTGAAAAACATACATACCTTTTTGGGCATATAGGTATATCTTACTGTACAAGAAAGTAGGCAAAGAAAGAAGGAAGAGAAAGGATTGGGGGGGGGGGATGATAGAAGAAAGGGCAGGGGAAGAATAGCCAAAAGTAAGATTTTTAGCAATTTAGCATTTGTGCTATTGTGCAGTTGTGATTGCAAAAAAAAAAAAATTGAAGCAATTTTCTCTGATAAAGGCATTATTGCTCAAATACATAGAAAACTGAATCATTTTTTAAAATAAAAAATATTTCTCAATTGATCAATGATCAAAAGATATAAACAGATTTCAGATGAAGTAATCAAAATTTTCTATAACCATATGATAGAAAGCTCTAAATCACTATAGACTGGAGAAATTCAAATTAAAATAATTCTGAGGTAATACCTCATAACTATTAGATTCGTTAATAGGACAGAAAAGAAAAATGACAAATGTGGAAAATGGGACGTGGGAATAAGGGAAAGTTGAGACATTAATGCATTGTTGGAGTTGTGAACTGATTTATTTAACCAACCTGCAGAGCAATTTTTTAAAATTTTATTTTATTTAATAATAACTTTATATTGACAGAATCCATGCCAGGGTAATTTTTTTTTTTTACAACATTATCCCTTGCACTCACTTCTGTTCCGATTTTTCCCCTCCCTCCTTCCACCCCCTCCCCTAGATGGCAAGCAGTCCTATATATGTTAAAGTTGCAGTATATCCTAGATACAATATATGTATGCAGAACCGAACAGTTCTCTTGTTGCACAGGGAGAATTGGATTCAAGGTAAAAATAACCTGGGAAGAAAAACAAAGATGCAGATAGTTCACATTAGTTTCCCTAGTGTTCCTTCTTTGGGTGTAGCTGCTTCTGTCCATCATTTATCAATTGAAACTCAGTTAGGTCTCTATGTCAAAGAAATCCACTTCCATCAGAATACATCCTCATGCAATATTGTTGTCGAAGTGTATAATGATCTCCTGGTTCTGCTCATTTCACTTAGCATCAGTTCATGTACCATATATACTCGAGTATAAGCTGAGTTTTTCTGCCCAATTTTTGGGCAGAAAATCCCTTCCTCGGCTTATACTCGAGTCACTAGATAAAACATGTGTAAATATCCCTTTGAATGCCCCACTGCTGTGTAGTATACAGCGCGAGTGCTGATTGTGATACTACAGGGCCGGCTGTTGCTACAGTGATGTGGCTGTTCCTGTAGTATCACAGTCGGTAACCGGACTGTATACTAATGCTGGCAACCACTCTACATACGTATTCCGGCACCCACTTTCCTTCTCTGCGGGCATCGTTGCACTATCTAAACCTACTGATATAATAAGTTTTCCCAGATTTTTGGGTTAAAATTAGGGGCCTCGGCTTATATGCAGGTCAGCTTATACTCGAGTGTATATGGTCTCCAAGCCTCTCTGTATTCATCCTGCTGGTCATTTCTTACAGAACAATAATATTCCATCTGTAGAGCAATTTTGAACTATCCCTAAAGAGCTATAAAATCAGGAATATCCTTTTTACTTAGTATGTCATTATTTTGATTCCAAAAAGAGAAGAAAGACAAAAAAGGAAAAGTATCTATATATATAAAAAGAATTAGAAAATTAAGGGGATGCCTATCATTCAGGGAATGACTAAACAAATTGTGGTATGTACTTGTGAGAAAGTGTCATTGTGCCATTAGAAAGGATAAGCAGGATTCTCTCAGGAAAACCTGGAAAATTTTAATCAATTTGATACAAAGTGAAATATACTGTGTACAAAGTAATTGCAATATTGTAAGATGATATTCTCAACTATACAGTGATCCAAGATTGCTCTGAAGGATTTATTATGACAAATATTTATTCCCACAGAAAGAAATTATGATGTCTGAATACAGATTAACATATTTGTTTTCACTGAACTTTTTTGGGGGGAATGGGGAGTCTATGTTTTCTTTCAATAACATGATTAACATGGAAATATGATTTGCATGATTATACATATATAATCCATGTCTAAGTGCTTGCCTTCATAATGTAGCAGATACTGAGGAAGGAAAACTTTGGAATTCAAATTTTTAAAAATGAATATTAAATTGTTTTTACATGAAATTGGGGGAAAATAAAATGTTAAATAAAGAATCTCTTGTTTTAGGAAGCCCAGAGAAAAAGAAGTCACATGCACGCAAACGCCCGCACACACACACACACACACACACACACACACACACAGACAGAGACAGAGACAGAGACAGAGAGAGACAGAGAGAGAAAGAGGGACAGAGAGAGAGAGAGAGACAGACAGACAGACAGACAGACAAAGACAGAGAGAGAGAAAAAGAAAGAGAAAAGGAGGAAACTGGAGAGATGGATTTTGCTAGGGAGGGACTATTGTTCTCTTGACCCCTGGGAAATGCCTTAGCTTTACAAGGCAAAGAAGTGCCCGTAAACTATATTCTTATTATCTAAAATTATGACTCCTTAAGTTCACAGTTTTTAACTACTCTACCGAATTTGATCTGTATTCTATATCATCTATATTCATTACAGTGGCCTTGAAAATAGTAGACACCCAGTGACAAATATATATTTTTGCATGTGAAAATTAAGAGGTCTTAGCAATCGCTTTCTCCAACCTATTCTTATAATAGAAATCCTATTTACATGCCTGAGAAGTCACTTTTTAATAAATTAGGTGGCATAGTGAATAAAACACAGGTCCTAGAATCAGGAAGACAAGTTCAAATCTATCCTCTCACACACTTATTAGCTCCAGGATCCTGGGAAAGGCATTTAAATTTCCCCAACTATAAAATGGAGATAATAAGAGTACCTACCTCCCAGAGTTGTTGTGAGGATCAAATGAGTAAATATTTATAAAGTCCTCAGCACAGTGCCTGGTACATAATAGGTGATTAATAAATGCATATTCTCTTCTTCTCTCTCCCTGAAGACCTCCCAAGGCATCCCATTCCACTCTTTAATGTTGTAATTGTTAGGAATTTCTTTCTTATAAGATACCTTTTTATTATATGAAGAGCAAAGGGGGATGATACATATATAAATAAAAGCATACAGAAAAAAATTAATCTTAATAAATATCCTTTTTGCGGTTTCTCTTACTGTGTGTTCAATCTCTCAAAACAAGGTATTTTCACTTACTGTCTGACCCTGCGCTTCCTAGAATTCTCTCCCTCTTTGTATTTGACATTGCCTCCCAGCTTCCCTGACTTTTTTCAAATCTCACTTAAAATCCTAGCTTTTTCATATTTTCTCCCACCTTGGACCACGAATGTCTTGAGACCATAGAGTTTCTTTTATCTTTTTTTGTATCCTTAACACTTAGCAAAAATGTACCAACTATTATTGACAGTGTTGTTTGCTGCAATCTCAAATTATGGGTTTTTGCCTAAACATAGTCTTTCTTCTGCTTTCACAATTGTTCCCCTAGAGAAATTGTCCTAAATGGCTAATGTTAAATGGCAGTGGATAGAATGACTCACTTGGTGTCAGGAAATCTTGCTGAGTTCAAATCAGATCTTGGATTAGCTATGTGACTCTAACAACATTTTGGTATATATGAGTCCTTTATATTTTTAATGAAATCTTTGGGATACAGATTGAATAGCTGAATTCCTGGATCAAAGATATGCACAGCTTGATAATCCTTTGGACATAGTTCCAAATTGCCCTCTAAAATGGTTGAGTCAGTTCACAACTGCACCAAGAATGTTATTAATGCCCCAGTTTTCCCACATCCTCTCCAACATTCAACATTATCTTTTCTTCTCATTTTAGCCAATCTGAGAGGTGTGTAGTGATACCTCAGAGTTGTCTTAATTTGCATTTTTTTGATCAATACTGATCTAGGACACCTTTTCATATGACTATACATGATTACAATTTCATCTGAGAATTGTTTATATCCTTTAACTATTTATCAATTGGAGAATGGCTTGCATTCTTATAAATTTGAGTTAATTTTCTATATATTTTAGAAATGAAGCCTTTATCACAACCCTTGAATGTAAAATGTCTCCCAGTTTATTGCTTCCCTTCTAAATTTGTCTGCATTGATTTTGTTTGTACAAAAACTTTTTAACTTAATATAATCCAAATTATCCATTTTGCATTCCATAGTACTCCAGTTCTTCTTTGGCAACAAATTCTTTCCTTCTCCACAGATCTGAGAGGTAATCTATCTTTTGGTCTTCTAATTTACTTATATGTCAAAATCGTGAACCCATTTCAATCTTATCTTGGTATAGGATTTTAGGAATGGATCAATACCTAGTTTCTGCCATACTAATTTCCAAGTTTCCCAGCAATTTTTGTCAATTAGTGAGTTTTTATTGCAAAAGCTAGGATCTTTAGGTTTATCCTATAGTCATTTGACCTAGATTCCTATAGTCATTGACCATTTTGTCCTCTAAGCCTAACCTATTCCACTGATCAACTATTCTATTTCTTAGCCAGTACCAAATGGTTTTGGTGACCGCTGCTTTATAATATCGTTTTAGATCAGGTACAGCTAGGCCACCTTCATTTGTGTTTTGTTTCATTAATTCCCTTGAAATTCTTGACCTTTTGTTCTTCCAGATGAATTTTGTTATTATTTTTTCTAGCTTTTTGTGAAGTAATTTCTTGGGAGTTTGATTAGTATGGCACTAAATGAATAGATGAATTTAGGTAGTATCATCATTTTTAAAATTATATTAGCTCATTCTACCCATGAGCATTTAAGATTTTCCAAGAGATTAGATATGACTTTATTTGTGTCAAAAGTGTTTTGTAATTCCATTCATATAGTTCTTGACTTTGCTTTGACAGTTAGATGCTAAAATATTTTACATTATCCACAGTTATTTTAAATGGAATTTCTCTTTGTATCTCTTAATGCTGAATTTTTTTGGTGATATATAAAAATGCTGATGATTAATGTGAATTTATTTTGTATCCTGCAACTGTGCTAAAGTTGTAAATTGTTTTTAGTTTTTTTTTTTAGTTGATTCTCTAGGATTCTCTAAGCATACTATCATATCATCTGCAAAGAGTGATAATTTACTCTTTATTCTAATTCTTTTAATTTCTTTTTCTTCTCTTATTACCAAAGCTAAGATTTTTAATACAATATTGAATAGTGATGGTGATAGTGGGGCAACCTTGTTCCACCCCTGATCTTATTGGGGAATGACTGATGGCTTTAAATTGGTGCTATTGATCATTTTAAGGAAAAAACTATTTATTCCTATAATCTATAGTGTTTTTAATAGGAATGGATGTTGGATTTTATCAAATGATTTTTCAGCATCTATTGAGATAATCATATTGTTATTGTTAGTTTGGTTATTAATATAGTCAATTATGCTAACAGTTTTCCTAACATTGAACCAGCCCTGCATTCTTGGTATAAAACCTACTTGGTCATGTTATATTATCCTGGGGATAACTTGCTGTCATCTCTTTGCTTATATTCTATTTGAGATTTTTTTACATCAATATTCATTAGGGAAATTGGTATACAATTTTCTTTCTTTGTTTTGACCCTACTTGGTTTAGGTATCAGTACCATGTCTGTGTCATAAAAAGAATTTGGCAGAATTCCTTCTTTCCATATTTTTCCAGAGTTTATATTACATTGGAATTAATTGTTCTTTAAATGTTTGATAGAATTCACTTGTAAATCCATCTGACTCTGGAGATTTTTTCTTAAGAGAATTGATTAATACCTTGTTCAATTTTTTCCCCTAAAATCGGGGTATTTAAGTAATTTTTTCCTTTTCTCTTAATCTGAGCAATCTATATTTTTTTAAATATTCATCCATTTCACTTAGATTATTATATTTATTGGCATACAGTTGGGCAAAATAGTTCCTAATTATTGCTCCAATTTCCTCTTCATTGGTAGAAAGTCCATACTTTTCATTTTTGATATTAACAATTTGATTTTCTTCTTTCCTTTTTCTGATCAAATTAACTATTTATATATTTTTGTTTTTTCATAATAGCAGCTCTTATTTTTATTAGTTCAATAGTTCTTTTACATTCAATTTTATTGATCTCATTTATTTTCAGAATTTTAAATTTCATATTTTATTTGGGGAGGGGTGTTATTTGTTCTTTTTCTAGTTTTTTTAGTTGCATGCTCAATTCATTTTTCTTTTTTTTCTCTATTTTATACAAGTAAGCATCTAGAGATGTAAAACTACCCCTAAAAACTGCTTTGGCTGCATCCCATAAATTTTGGTATGTTGTCTCATTATTGTCATTCTCTAGGATGAAACTATTGATTGTGTCTGTGATTTGTTGTTTCACCCACTCTTTCTTTAGGATTAGATTATTTAGCTTCCAATCAATTTTTGTTCTATTTTTCCCTGTTTTTTTTATTACATGTTATTCTTATTGCATCATCATCTGAAAATGGTGCATTTACTATTTCTGCCTTTCTACATATGATTCTGAGGATTTTATGCTCTCCCTTCTGTCTGAATCCTTCCCCTACCTTTTTAAAATTTCTTCCCTTCCACTATAATAGGACTCTCTAGTTCAAGACAAATTGGAAAAAAATACTTCAAGAAAGGTCAGTCTCACTGGCATGAAAAGGGGATTCAGCCTGATCAGATAGACTCTGGAAAAAGCAGTAAGAGGGTCTTAATCACAGTAAATGAGCAACTGAGAATCTTGGTCCTGGTTCAGTAGCTAAGAATACCAGTGGGGCAGTTCCCAATCCCAATTTAGAAGGCAAACTCTGGGAACCAAGGCTGTTACCAGAAAGAAAGCAGATAAAGCTACACCCTGCAAACACAAAAAGCTGCTGTGCTCTAAGTCAAGGCTCAGAACTGCACAGGATTCTTGGGACAATGGCCCCTTTGCTCCAGGATCAGAGCGCATCCTTAAAAATAAAAAGAGGACCAGAAGAAAGGAAAGGAAATAAGTAATAAACAGAAAAAAAAAAATCCTTGACCCTAGAAAGCTATTATGATGACAAGAAAGACCAAAACACTGATTCAGACAAGGACAAAATGTCCATAGAAGTAATTTCAAAGAGTGATGTGAATTGGTCTCAAGCCCAAAGAGACTTCTTAGAAATAAACATAAAAGACTTTAAAAGGTAAATAAGAGAGGCAGAAGAAAAACATTAGAAAATAAATGAGAGGTATTCAAGAGAGAGTCAATAACTTAGAAAAGGAAGACAATTCCTTAAATATACAATTGGCCAAAAGCAAAAAAAAAATTCCACTGAAGAAAATAACACCTTTAAAAGTAGAATTAACTAAATGGGAAAAGAGATTCAAAAGCAAACTGAAAAAAATCACACATTAAAAATTAGAATGGGCCAAATGGAAGTTGATGACTGTATGAGATATGAAGAATCAGTCAGGTTACATTTTTTTAAAATAAAAAAATGGAAGAAAATGTGAAAAACATGTGGAAAATAGCCCAGAAGAAACAATTTAAAAAATATTTGTGTACTTGAAAGTCATGACCAAAAGAAGGTACCTGGATAGCATTCTTTAAGAGACCATCAAGGAAAACTGCCCCAATATTCTAGAAACAGAGTGTGAAATAGTCATTGAAAGAATCCATTGATCATCTCTGGAAACATATCCTCTGGACTTTAGGCCCAGCAGTCTCTTTACTCTGCCACCTAGATGCACTTGCCTGTATATATATATATATACAAATACACACACACACACATACATATGCACATATGTACATACCTACATATACATAAGCATATGCATATATGTGTGGGTATACACAAAACATGAATACAGAAATATGTATGAGTCTATCATAACATATAATTATTTTATTCCTTTGGTGACTGAGAAAGTACAAGAGCATCATCTATTATTCAGAACCCATGCAAACATGTCATGAAACTGATGTACAACACTGATGAACTTCTCCAGACAACTAATTTTTGCCATAATTTCCCACAAGTCTTCATGATTGCCAGTATCAAAGGAGTTTTATGAGCAAAATAATTCAAAAGAAATGCGAGGCACAAATTTAGAGATCTTCCCACTCTAAAATGTGCACATGACTATTTGTGCTGCATCTGTGATAGAGCCTTCTAAGCTGCTATTGGTCTGATCAGCCAGAGTTAAACACATTGTAAAGTCAACATAGTGATGTCATTTTGGTACTTTTTGAGAACTATGAACAACAACCAACTAACTAATAAACCAATTTCTTTCTGTCTCTATCCCTATCCTTATGTCTATATCTTTATTTTCCTATCTCATCTGTATTTTTCCATATCTCTGTATTTCTATATATCATATATCTATATATAAATATAGCTATTTATCATGTAGGGGTTGGAGGTAATATATGTTTAAGTCAATTAATATGGGTGTGAATCCCTAAGGATATAGGCTGATTCTCATTTTCTCTTTGTATTTCTAATGCCTAGTGTTCTACCTTATACCTTATATTGTCCTTTGTGTTTAATAAATTCTTAAAAGGTTTAATTTAATGTCTGTTCACTAGAAGTAAACCTGGCACATTATGATACTTAAACTTCTATTTCTCTTGAGCTCTTAGGAATAAAGGTACTTCATTGCTACATCTTTTTCTCATCATGATCATTATCATAGACCCTCTTTTAATCTTCGGGGCCCTTATCTGAAAGGCATGAAAGAACATGAAAATAGTATTGATACATGTATTATTAATTTTATATTCATGTGAGTTTTGTGTATTTGTGATTAAGCATAGAACTCTGGTTCTATAACCAGAGTATTTTTTCTACTACAAAACTCTTTAGTTAGGAAAAATCTCATGCCTTCTTCAAACTCAGATTTAAGCGGAGTGAAATAAAACAAGTACAAATACACAATAGTATACAATTTTCAATAATTAAATACATTTAATATAAATATAATCCAAGTTAGATTATATTAAGAGGATGCTAGAAGAACAATCACAATAACAACAACAATAATAATAACTAGCATTTGTATAGTGCTTACTATATGCCAGGCACTGCACTAAATACTTTGAAAATACAGTTTCATTTGGTTTTCACAATAATCCTATGAGGTTGATGATATTTTAATCCCCATTTTACAGTTGAAGAAATGGGAGCAAAAATGTCGAATGATTTGCCTAGGGTCACAAAACATTTGATCTAATTTGAGTTTTGTCCGCTGTGCCAACTAACTGTCCCTGAGAAAGAAAAGAGACTTTCTTACTGGCCATATTAGTAAAGATTTCTTGAAGTCTTGTTTTTTTTTTTTTTTTTTTTTTTTTGTTGTTGTTGTTTTTTTACAGAGAAGGAAGAAGGAATGGGCAGTCCAGGAACTGGGGGGAAATGGAACAAATTAAAGAATCTAGGACTAATATTGGATATCTATAACCAATGCTAAATAGTCCAGTTTTCTCAGTATAGAATGAAAGGATGGAGTAACAGATGCTAAAGGAAAATGAAAAAAAAAATAGATTGATAGCCTTGAATACCAGGCTAAGGAATTTGGAGTTTCTTTGGTATATGCCAGGGAACCACTGAAGTATTTAGAGCCAAGATCCCACATAATCAGATCAGTACAATAGAATAATGTGTAAAGGCAGATTTACAGGAAAAAGCGATTCAAGGTAAGAGCAAGTTAGAAGATCATAGCTATCTTTTGCCATGAGGTAATGAATCCCTTGATCTGGGTAGTAACTGTGGAAACAGAAAGGCAAGCACATATGGAAAAATTGTTACCAAAACAGAATTTGCCAAACTTGTTGATGATTCATCACATGAAGGGGAAGAGTAAAAAACACAGTGAGATTGTGAGCCTGCTTGACTAAGTGAAGGATGGTGCTACTAATAATCATAGAGAAATCAGAAGGACTGAATGTATGGAGGGAAAACAAGATGACTTCTTAATTTGGATATCATGAATCTGATATTCCAACAGGAGATCCAGGTGCAGAACTTTAGTTGGCAGTCAGAGACATGAGGCTGGAGCATCTCCAGATATAAATAGGATTGATTCTACATGTGGCTCTCAGATCTATATCCTCCATGTCGATTTGAGAGGCATCCATAGAGAAGTAAATCAATCAACAAGCATTTTATTTATTGACTGTCTATCATATGCCAGGTGCTATGCTAGGCAATGAACATATAAATATAAGAAGAAAAATAAGTCCTTCTCATAAGGAGCTTATATCCTAATGAGGAAGAAAATC
This sequence comes from Antechinus flavipes, assembly GCF_016432865.1. Lineage (NCBI taxonomy): Eukaryota > Metazoa > Chordata > Mammalia > Dasyuromorphia > Dasyuridae > Antechinus > Antechinus flavipes. The sequence continues at coordinate 129,704,439 of NC_067399.1, read as the reverse complement.
ATTTCATACAAGTAATAGGGGAGATAAGTACATAATCTCTTTCTAGATATATAATATATGTTCATGTGCTTGTATATCTATATATTCACATATGAATATACACATCATATGTACATAATAATATACAATTATATGGACATACAGGTATATGTTATGTTTATTATATATCTATCTATATGGATATATATGTAATACAGATATAATATATATAAATACACATACATGCACATATATGTGTATATATATACATATATATATATATATATATATATTATATATATATATATATATATATATATATATATATAAAACTAAAAATAAGGTAGCTGGAGACTTGGAGGGATGCTACAATCATTTAGCATTTGTGGGGATGAAAAATGGCTTCATGAAAGACATGGTATTTGAAGAATAAAAAAAGGATTTTTGGAGTAAAGATGAGGAAGGAATGCATTCTAGGTATAGGGTTATGGAAGAAGGAGATGGCAAAATGAATTCTAGAATCAAGTAGGTCAGTTTAACTGATCTGAGGAAGATAGGTTTGGGGAAAGATAGGGAATAACTTAAAAGAGGTATTTATAGTGTTAATTGAGTAGAGAAGCAGCATGGTTAGAACTTTGTTTAAGACTCAAGGAAGTCCCATTGACAATAAGACATGATATGGATTAGAATGAAGAGAAGCTTAAAGCAGAGGGATCCATTCAAAGACTGATACAGTAATCAAGATGAGGGATTATTAGGACCTGATCTAAGGTTATGATTACTTTTGTAGAGATTCAGAGTCAGAGATAAAAAATTTTGTGGGGCCTGCAATGACAATATTTGTCAACTGATTGGATATGTGAAGTGAGGGAGAATGAAGAGTCCAGGATAATGCTAAGGTTCAAAGCCTATGAGACTAATCAAAATGATAGACCTTCAATTGAAACAGGAGATTATCAGGAGATTATGGAGTTGGGCCTTTGGAAGAAAGATAATGGATTTAATGTAAGACACCTTGAGATGATTATGTCTCTAGGATGCTCAGTGTGAAATACCCAATATGCAATTTGTGATTTAGGACAAAATTATGAGGAAAGAAAGGGAATTATTATTGAAATGATATATAAAGTTATTAAAGTGGAGAAGATTTTTATGAAATAAGAAAGGTAGGTCAAATACAAAATCTTGGAGAATACCAAAATTAAGGCAATTGGAAGAAATGTTATCTTTCAGTAAGAGATATAAGCAAAGAAAAAGGAAATGGTAATGCCATGTAATTGAATTATAGAAATGGTTTATAATACATAATTTGACTCCTAGTTTAGATGCAGGCAGCAAGAGCAAGAATAGGAAAATCAAAAGCACTATCTGGAGAATGATAATAGTGAGTGACTTTAATGTGAAGGAAGAAGTGTGAGAAGTGGAAGGAAAGAACATTTTGCTTAAAGAGTTTTATTAGAGCTAATGATAAGCTAGATATAGCTTGTATATAAGATAGATTTATAAGATAAATCAATCATACTGATATGTGGCTATAATGGACTTGAGTTAGAGGTCCTAAGAGTTGAGGAGGTTCAAAAACTCTGAAGGTAGACTACTAGAAGGATCACCACTCTTAATACCAAATTTCCAAAGAACAATGAGAGGTAGATGAAGAAAATTATTGAGTGCTGAAACCTTTGAGGAAGGTACAAGAGATACCTGAAAGTTAGTCAATGTCATCAACAAGGATGAAATGTAGGGTAGTATAAGATCATATGAACTGGTTTAAGGCCTCCTTTCCACAGCATCTAACATTCTTCCCTTGTCACAAACATTAAAAAGATGTAACTGTTTCTACTTCTGAAAACATTCATCCTCAACCTGAAAATCTCACCGGGCATTCAAAAATAAGAAAAGAACTTTTCTTTTATCGGTCATAATGTTGAGGGATCATGGCAAAACCCATGTTCTGCTTAATTCACAAGATTAAATTTTTTTCCACAACATAAATTAATGCCAAATCTCTTTGATCTTTTCCTCCTGATTGAGATACCCAAGTAAATAATTAAGTTACTCTAAATTCTCTCTTACCTTGAAGAAATGACATTTTGTTGAGATAATCCTCACTAGTCTGCCAATGAATAAAATGACCAGTCCACTTAAGAAGGTCACAAGGGAAGAAAGGATGAATGCCTGTTGAACTTCAATTGGGCAGGCCATTTTTAACCAACAAGCAAGTCGATTCTATACCTTTCCACGAGATATGAAAACTTGGAATTTCAGGGCCTTTGTGATGCCATGATTACATGGCAGGAATTCTAGGAATAAGTAATAAGTAATGATTTAGCATAATTCTATTAGATAAGCAGCAAGAATTATTTTAACACCTCATTTACTGGGCACTGACTAAGAAGTGATGCTCAAGCTCATGGCACCAATTTCTTACAAAGCTTATTTAAGATTCAAAGGAATAGTAATCCCATCCTGATTCCCCTATTGTCTTATTCTGTTAGCAGAATTTGTATTATGTGTAGGATATAAACTGTAAGGGTCCTCAAACTAAGGTCTGCGGGCCAGATGCGGCAGCTGAGGACATTTATCCCCCTCACCCAGGGCTATGATGTTTCTTTATTTAAAGGCCCACAAAACAAGGTTTTTGTTTTTACTATAGCCCTCTAACAGTCTGAGAGACAGTGAACTGGCCCCCTATTTTAAAAGTTTGAGGACCCTTGAATATAAAGGATAGAAAGCTGTACTTAGAATCAACAAGAACAAACCTAAATTCTGTCTCAGATATTTATTGGCTGTGCAACCAGAGACAAATCTCTCCATCTCTTTAAGTCTCAGTTAAGTAGTTTATAAAATGTATATACTTGTACCTATATAATATACTGAGGTATGTTCAAAGAAGAGATGATGTAGGTAATCACTTTGTGAACTTTAAAACATTAGATGAATTTCAGTTATTATTGATCAATCAATGAAGGGATAATTAATCTTCATAAGAAAGCTTTCTCATGTGTTAAGACATCTCTTATGCCCTCCCCACCTTTCTATCTCCAAACACTTTTTTTCTCCAAGCTAAATATTTATAGTTTCTCCATATAGACAGACATTAAGACCCTTTATTATCATGTTTGTATTTTCCAATATTTTCTCTAGTTCACAATGTCTTTTCTATGAAGTACCATCCAGGACTGAATACAATATAGCAGATGGCAGTTTGCCAAACAGAGGACAATAGGTCTATGACCCCTTTAATCCTAGACCAAAGGCAACTAATATTGTGATTGTTATTCTGGGGTCCATATAAAATATGCATATTAAGTTGGCAAATTCTGTCAATGTCACCATTAATACATTTCCATTTTTCACACATATGAACAGGTAGTTATACCTAAAGTATCATGTATTTTTTGTAAAATTGATTAATTTGAACTGAATAATAAGATTTTAAATCATATATTGGCACAGTGGGTAGATTGTTGTACCTGGAATGAAAAAGACTTGAGTTCAAATTCTGGCTTTTGCATTTAATAGTCCTGGGCTATTGAACAAATCCTTAACTTGTGGATGGTTAGAGTCTAACATAGCCGGATAGAAAAAGGATGCAATAAAAATTACATATTAATGATGGGACAGGGAAAAATAAAAATAAAATTGATTTGAAATTAAATAATCTAATCCTCAAGAATGAGTGAGTGAAACAACAAATCACAGACACAATTGATAATTTCATCCAAGAGAATGGCAATAATGAGTATACCAAAATTTATGAGATGCAGCCAAATCAGTTCTTAGGGGAGGTTTTATATTACTAGAACCTTACTTGCATAAAAAAGAGAAAGAGAAGATCAATGAATTGGGTATGTAACTAAAAAAGCTAGAAAAAGAACAATTTAAACTCCTCCCAACTTGAAATTCTTAAAAGAGGGCATTAATAAAATTGAAAATAAGATAACTATTGAATAACAAACAAAACTAAGATTTGCTTTAATGGAAAAAACAACAAGATACATAAAACTTTAGATTAGAAAAAGAAAAGAAAAAATCAAATTGCTAGTATTACAGTAGTAGTAAGTAGTATTACTTTCTACCAATGAAAAAGAAATTAGAGTATTAATTAGGAGCTATTTCACTCAACTGTACACCAATAAATTTGATAATCTAATTGAAATGGATGAATACTTATAAAATTATAGATTGCCCATATTAATACAGGAAGAAATAAATTAGTCCAATAGTTCCATTTTAGAAAAAGAAATTGAACAAGTTATTAATCAACTTCCTAAGAAAAAATGTATTTACATGTGAATTCTAGCAAACATTTAAGTAAAAATTAATTCCAATACTGTGCAAAATATTTCCAAAAATAGGGAAAGAAGGAATCCTACCAAATTCCTTTATAATACAGATATGTATCATAAGTATCACCAGATATGGTGCTGATACTTAAACCAGATGGGATCAAAATAGAGAAAGAAAATTGCAAATCAATTTTCTTAATGAATATTGATGCACAAATTTAAATAAAACATTAACAAAGAGATTAGAGTAAGTTATCCTAGGATAATACACCATTACCTAGTACAATTTAAACCAGGATTGCAGGGCCTGTTATTTCTGAATATTGATTCAGAAAACTTAGCCCAGTTAATTTTATCAATAATCAGACTAAAATAAATCATATGATTATCTCAATAGATGCAGAAAAAGTATTTGACAAAATTCAGTGTTCATTACTATTAAACACATTAGAGAGCATAGAAATAAAGTTTTTCTTAAAATGATGAGTAGCAATTATTTTAAAATCATCAACAAGTATCATATGTAATGGGCACAAACTAGAATCATTCCCAATAAGATTAGGGATGAAACAAGATTGTCCATTATCACTATTACTATTCAATAATATATTAGAAATGTTAGCTTTAGCAATGAGAAGAAAAAGAAATGAAAGGAATTCGAGCAGGTAATAAGGAAACAAAATTATTGTTCTTTACAGATAATATGATGATATAATTAGAGAATCAACTAAAAAACTACTAGAAATAATTAGCAGCTTTAGCAAAGTTGCTTGATAAAAAATAAATACACATAAATCATCAACGTGTTCATATGTTACCCACAAAGTTGTGCAGCAAGAAATACAATGAGGAATTCTATTTAAAATAAATGTAGATAATATAAAATATTTGGAGTCTGCCTGCCAAGATAAAATTAGGAACTATATGAATACAATTACAAAATACTTTCCACAGAAATAAAGTCAGATCTAAACAAGTGCTCATGAGTAAGCTGAGTTATTATAATAAAATGACAATTCTAACATAAATTAATATATTTATTCAGTGCATACCAATCAAATTGACAAGAAATTACATAGCTAGGAAAAAATAACAAAAGTTCATCTGGAAAAACAAATGATCAAGAATTTTAATGGAACTATTGAAACAAAACAATGCAAAAATGGTGGCCTACCTATACCAGAGCTAAAACTCTATTATAAAGCAGTAATTATCAAAACCATTTGATACTGGTTAAGAAATAGAGTAGTTGATCAGTAGAATAGATTAGCTTCACAAGGCAGAATACTCAATGACTATAGTAATCTAGTGTTTGATGAACCCAAAGACCCCAGTTTCTGGGATAAGAACTCAATATCAGACAAAACTTTCTGGGAAAATTAAAAAATATTATGGCAGAAGCAAGGCATTTACCAACACCTAACATCCTGTGCAAAGATAAGGTCAAAATGGGTTCATGATTTAAACATAAAGAATGATATTATAAGCAAATTAGAAAATCAAAGATTAGTTTACCTCTCAGATCTGTGAAGAATGAAGGAATTTATGGCCATTGAAGAACTCAAGTACATTATTGAATGAAAAATGGATGGTTTTGATTATATTAAGTTAAATAATTTTGAACAAACAAAAGTACTGCAGACAAAATTAGAAGGGAAGCAATAAACTGTTAAAAACAATTTTAACATTCAAGGATTTTGATAAAGGCTTCATTTCTAACATATATAGAGAATTGACTCAAATTTATGAGAATTCAAACCATTGTCCAATTGATAAATGGTAAAAAGATATGACAGATAATTTTCAGATGAAAAAAGAGAAACCATTTCTTGTCATATTAAAAGGTGTTCTAAATCACTATTGAATAGAGAAATATAAATGAAGACAACTCTGAGATACCACTACACACCTACTTCTAAGACTCACTAAGATGACAGGAAAAGATAAAGAGGAATATTGGAGAGGATGTAGAAATACTGGGAAACTAATACATTGTTGATAGAGTTGTAAACTGATCCAACCATTCTTAAGAGCAATTTGGAACTATATCCAAAGAGCTATCAAACTGTGCATACCCTTTGATCCAGCAGTATTTCTACTGGACTTATATCCTAAAGAGATCTTAAAGGAGGCACCACAGCTGCAAAAATGTTTGTGGCAGCCCTTTTTATAGTTGTTGGAAACTGAAAACTGAATAGATATCCATCAATTGGAGAATGGCTGGATAAGTTATGGTATATGAATGTTATGGAATATTATATTTCTATAAGAAATGATCAGCAGGATGATTTCACAGAGGTCTGGAGATACTTACCTGAACTGATGCTAAGTGAAGTGAGTAGAACCAGAAAAATCATTGCACACTGCAATAACAAGATTATATGATGATCAATTCAGAGAGACATGACTCTTTTTTTAATGATGAGATGATTCAGACCAGTTTTAATTGTCTTGTGATGAAGAGAGCCATTTGCACCCAAAGAAGGGACTGAATATGTATCACCATATAGTATTTTCATTCTTTTTGTTGTTGTTCACTTACATTTTGTTTTCTTTCATTTTTTTCTTTTAGATCTGATTTTTCTTTTGCATCATGATAATTGTGGAAATATGTATAGAAGAATTGCTCATGTTTAACATATAATGGATTAGTTGCCATCTAGGGAGAGGATAATAGGAAAGAAAGAAAAATTTGGAACACAAGCTATAGCAAGGGTGAATGTTGAAAATTATCTGTGAATATGTTTTGAAAATAAAAGCTTTAATAATAATAAAAATAAAGTTATTATTTTTAAAAAATTGTAATTAGAACCTTAATTTTAAAGAGAAGAAAATGGCTTGTAAGCAAGGATGCTTGTGGCAGGGATTTATTCTTACTTGGAGGGAACACTAGCTGTATGGGGAGATCTCAATAAGTAGGCCAGTAGCTACACAGTAAGTTGTATCCCTAACAGTGAGGAGTAACTGATTCATCACTGGAATATGGGTACTTGTCTAGCACTTGTCTAACCTGAGAGAATACCTGATGCATTCAAAGAAATACAGTAATTATATGATTTTTGTCAAAGTCTGAGATCATCAGGGTCCTCAAACTTTTTAAACAGGGGGCCAATTCACTGTCCCTCAGACTGTTGGAGGGCCGGACTACAGTAAAAACAAAAACTTTGTTTTGTGGGCCTTTAAATAAAGAAACTTCATAATCCTGGGTGAGGGGGATAATTGTCCTCAGCTGCCGCATCTGGCCCGTGGGCTGTAATGTGAGTTTCCCTGATTCTACAGTATGAGTGCAAAAGATTGTTGGTATCTCAAGTTCAGGGCAAGACTTGCATCTTAGCTCTGGAAAGCAGAGTGAGGATTTTTTTTTTTTGGGGGGGGGTTGATGTTTACTTTGACATCACAATTATTTCCCAACCTAAGTTCTGAAAAATATAAAATTTTGTTCTCAAAAGAGTTGAAATTAAAAAAAAATATATAGAAGAGAAATAAAAGCTGTGAGAAATAAAAACCATAACAATTGACCTTCAAGATATATACAGATAAAACTGAAAAAGTCTTTGGTGTTCCATAAGAACATAATAATTTTTAAAAATATGAATATATTCCTGCCACAAAACAAAAATAAAAACATGCTTCAAATTTCAAATATTTTTCACTTTGAAAGACAATTAGGATAACATGGGCTTAATCAACAATCATGAAAATTTTGTGAAGAAAATGAAAAAGTACAGCATAATCTAAAAGGAAAAAAATTCAAAATCAAATCCAAAAACATTTTGTCAACCCAAACCTAATCATCAATGGGAAAAGATGGGAATTTAACAACAGAAAAGTGTTTGAGATATTTCTATAGGTAAACAATAAAACAAACAAACAAAAAACAAAACAAAAGAAACATTAGCAAATCGCTCAATTGGTAAGCACTCCAAAAAATTAAAAGGTAATAAAGGCACAAATATCAGATAACAAAAATAATTTATATTTATCTATCAAGAGAAAGATTTGTTTTGATAAATTTTATTTATAATATTACTTGAGTTTCCCTTTGTATTTTTCGAATTACTTCCTCAAAGAGAGCATTTACTTCTAAAGAATATTAAAACAAAAAGGAAAGAAAAAGAAAAGTATTCAAATTATCAGTTAGCTGATCATAATGTTACAAATTCCAAACATAGGCAATTATGTTACAAGCAATTTTGTGCACCTGTAAATTTCAACTTCTACAAAAGACTTGGGGAGATATCCTCTCATCTCTTAAGTTTCTTTATTTTATTTTACATCATTTAGTTTTTAGTATTTTGTGGTTATTTCCATTTATATTTTCACATTTTGTATATTCCTTGCACATTTCTCCTTAATATCAGCTTTTGCTTCAATTTATTTGTTCTACTTTATTGTCATTTTTTTGCTAACACACATGTGACTATTCTGTTATAAATATTTTATTGTGTACATAGTCTTTTTGTCAGTGTCTTCCTTGGGGAATGTCCCTAGCAGTGGACTCTCTGAGTCAAAAGGTACAAACATTAGTACTTATTATTTCCATCTTCATCACCTTTGACAATTTGCCAAGTGTGAGGAAAAGCTTCACAAATGTTTTGATTTGCATTTCTCTTATTGTTAATGATTTGAAACATTCTTTCACATGTTTGTTAGTTTGCATTTTTTTTTCCTTTTGAAATTGTTTATATCTTTTTACTGCTTGGGGATAACTTTTACTTTTATATATTTCTTTTAGACACTATATATTTCAGATAGTGAGTCTTTATCAGAGATATTTGATGCAAAGCAGTTCCCCAAAAAGTGATTCTTTTTTTTATCCTAATGCATTAATTTTATTTAGATAAACCATTTTTAAAATTCATGTAGTCAAAATTATATCACCTTTTCTATTTCTCCTCTAATTTTTGTATGGTTTGACCTGTAATATTCAATTTACATTCCCTTTGGAATATTTTGCAGGCATGATTTCAGATGTTAGTCCAAATCTAATTTCTGTCAGATTATTTTCCAATTCTCCCAAGTTTTATAAGCAAATAAGGAGTTTTTTCCTACATAATTTATATTTGGAATATTATCAAACACTAGATCATTGTGTAATGCCAGAGAAACTGAGGCAAGAGAGAGATTAGAGAGTTTTTTAATATTTTATTAATGGGAGAGTAAGATTAACTGGACAGGACACTTGTCTCAAATTATCCAGTCAGACACAGATAAGTATACTGGGACCAAGGAATCCATGTTGGTCCCAGGGCTGGAGGAGATTGTCATCCCAAAGAATCCAACGTCCAGCATACAGCTGCCAGCCGCCAGCCTCCAGCAATGAATGGAGGAACCCCAACTTCTTAAATACCTTTTCTCTAAACAAAGGAAGGGGTAAGAAGTGAGGGAAAACCTCTATCAAGATAGGGGAGCGCCACAAATTCTAAGAACCCAGAGACAGGATGTCTGAATACAAAGAAATAAAGATATCAATGAGATATCTTGGAATATTTTAGAGGGATATTGTAAATCAGGAGGTCTATTCTCTTGTTTATCTTACTAATTTATAACCTTTGAACAAATAGTCCTCAGTCTTACTGGGTTAGAGGGGGATTTACAACTAAAGAGATTGAGACAGAACAGTTAAGGAAATTGAGACAAGGGAAACTTTTACAGGGAAACTGAGTCAGGACAGTTAAAGAGAACTGTGGCATAACAATTGATTTTTGGTATTTTAGTTCTTCTGTTTTTTCTAATGATCTACTTTTTGATTTTTAAAAATTTATATAAAAATACTCTTTCAATCTGAAATTTAGTGCCACAAAATAAATAAAACAGCCCCTTAAAGAAAAAAAAATTGATTAACTTCTATGTAGAGTGCTATCCACTGAATTTAAAGACTTTGCATAATCACTTTTACTTAATTTCCATATTTTCTTTTGTCTCTGTTTTTTAGAAATAATTACTTAATGATTCCTGTATTTTAATTTTTATTGTTGTCATATTTTTTAATCCTATTCTAACTTTTTAATTTCCCTCCATCCCTCCATTAAGATATAATTTATTTATATATATCTTTTTCCTTGGGTGGTAATTTTTTTTAACCTTTTTTGTATTTGTCATCTGGGGCTATTCACAAAGGAAATGATGTGCTCAAATCTATTTATATTTAGGAATACTTCAAATATCCTCTCTCCTTCCTTTCCTCCTTCCCTTCCTCTCTGTCTCTGTTTCTCTGTTTCTCTCTGTGTGTCTCTGTTTCTGTCTCTGTGTGTCTGTGTTTCTCTGTCTCTGTCTCTGTCTCTGTCTCTGTCTCTGTCTCTCTCTCTCTTTCCAAAAGGTTAAGCTAAGGTTTACAAGGTATGTCTCCTTGGGCTATTTCATTAGTTTGCTTTTCAGAACACATTAGTCTATTTCTTTTTCTAGTTTCTAATGGTACAGAATAATATGGTGTTATTCAAATTCCCTTTCCTTTATGTCTGAAGTTCTTTTTCTTGGTCACTTTTATAGCTTATTGTTTGTAACTGGAATTGTTCAATTTAGGCAGTATTTTTTTTTTTTTTTTGCAATTTGATGTATAGGGATTTTGTTTATTTGTTTGTTTTCTCTTTTGATTGGTGAATCTGTGGAGTCTTAATTTTTTTTTTAATTTTAATTGGATTGCTTTCTATGTTTAGAAGCTTGGAGCAGTTTTCTTACATTACTTTTTTATTATTTAATATGCTAAGAGGTTGGAATATGAATACAAATACAAATAGCCTCAGACCTCAAAGATCTTACAATCTAGTGAAAGAAGACAACATATAGAAGAAAGCTAAAAAACAGGGGTGAGGACAGTGGTTCCAGGAATGGGGGCATGATGGAGAATTCTAATTAGTCCATAAGCAATATTTGGTGAGAAATAGGAAGAAAAATGCTGAATCTCCTTTTTAAATAGAAGCTTTGGAGTCCAAGAACCTGTCCCTTAACAGTGGTCCAATATAAGGGGAAGAAGATATCCTGTTTGAATACCAGAAAGAGTCAAACTATCAGCACCATAAGATTTCCCAATGATTCCCTTCTCCCTGAGAGAAGCATGAAGTGAATTCCTAAGAAGTCCACAAACAATGTAGCTGATGAGAAATAGGTAGGGAAAGAATTGTGCTGACCTCCTTTTTCAAACAGAGGCCCAGGAATCTAAGACTATGTCCTTCCAGACAAAAGACTTAAAGTTGTCTCCATACCATTTGTATAGAGATAATGTTTTTCTTTTAATTGGTATTGCTTGTTGCTTTTCTTCTTTCAGATTATCCTTCTCTTCATTGTATTTGTATTCCTAATCGTTTGGTTTCTCATTTATTTCTTTCATGGCATTTTTCCACTACTGAGTCAAACTATTCTCTTCTACCAAATATTTTTGCATGTAATCCATAATTACTGCTTTATTGGTTTTTATTTCTCTTTTGAACCATTTGATTACACCCTCCTGTGTTTCTAAGCTAAGCTGGGAATCCATAAGGATCTTTTTTAGCTCATGAGGAATTGATTCATTTTCTTTCCTCTGGAAAAATTTATAAAGTAATGTTTTTATTATTTACATGATCCAAAGATTATATTCCCTCCTGTTACTAATGTTTTTCTTGTTGATTTATCTGTTTATGTAAAAGATTTTTTAATTTATCTTTCCTCTGAGAGCTTGTAAATTTCAATGTTTTTGTCCTTATGTTCTTCAAATGATTACTTTCTGACTTCTTTAATGGCAGTTTCCCCAACTGCTGGACTTCAAAACTATCTCTGTTTCTTCTCATTGTGGGGAATTCATTTTTTACCAACTTCAATTTGTACCAAATGACTTCTGAGGAGACAGAATGTATCTTAGCTGTATTACAATCTCCTTTTCTTAAGGCCTGATAGAGTCCTATACATGCTGCTTGTTTACTTTTCTGGCTAAGCACTCACGCAGGAAAGCACATTGACTTGTTTCTGTCCAGGCAAAAAAAGCTTTCCATTTTCTACCTGTCCACCACCACAGTACAGAGCATTCATGTGTATATGATGGGAGTGGTTAGATCCAGGTGCAATTCATTGCCAGACCATAAGTTCTAGTAGAAAAAGGGATGCTGAGTAAGCTTATTAGGGATTTCTCTTCTATTTTGATAGTTTAGATAATTTAATTGTTACTTTATTAGAAATTTGGAATGGAAACATTTATGTTTTACACATAATTCTTATTTTGAATTGTTTTGTGAGGAATTTGGGAAAATGTTTAGACCTAATTTATCTTGCTTATCATATGACCCAGAAGTTTAAAATCTATCTTTCCATTTTGTTTACCTCTTTGATTCTTTTTTGCTTTTTGTCTATTCTATACTTTTATTTCTATTTTTTAAACTAATGGACAATATGCTTTTTTTTTTATTCCTCATTTAATCTGTTTTAGTCACAGAATTAAAGTATCCAAAGAACTAAAGTTGAGTTCATACTTTTAAACAATTAATTTAATGATTTTCTTAGGTAGATCATGGCCCATTCCACTCCCTTTCATGTTGTGCTTCATTCAATCTTAGAGATAATAATTCATGAGGGAGGTAATAAGGATAGATGTATTATACCAATGTAAAAATTAACCTCGGTTTTGAATAGTTTTGTCCAATTCTACCCATCTATCTTCCCATGATCATTCTCCTTCCTATTGGCCATGCCATCTTCACTGTTTCATATATTTCTGCCCTACTAGGTGCCAGTTGCTACAAGGAGCTCAAATTTCTCTTTTTCCTAAAGCACGATGTTGTTCGTAGAGGCTTACCACTCCATTAGATGAAATGTTCTTCATGTGTGCAAGTACCCAGATTGGACTCATTGTGAAATTCCCATATCCCATTACAGACTGTTATCAATTCTCCTTAGAGAATGCTTCTCAATGATACTTCTTTCTGCAACTGGATTGTAGCCTCCTCTTTTCTTTTACCTGATTTAATTCTTTTCTTTTGCTACTTCTCCCACTTTTCTACAATTCCTCTTCTTGTTGATGGACTACCCATATAGGGAGTATTATTGATCCCATTTTATGGTTCTCTAGGAAGCAAGAAAAGCAAGCACCATATCATCTAATTATTTTTAGGAGAGGAGGTAAAAATGTGGGGTCAGACGCCAGCCATTCTATTCTCCTCAGAGGAAATTGGAATAGAATTATGTCTGATTGCTCCTTTAAATATTATTAGTGTTAGTGGTATAATGTTCAGGTTCAAGCTATAAATGGTGTCTTATTTATTAATGGGAGGAAGCTTTCTATAAAAGGCTTGACTCATTTTCTACCAAATTTAAGTTTCAGAAGGAAGATACATAACAAATAACAAAGAAAGTTATCTAATCCTATAACAAAATGGAATTCAGAGTAAGTACACACAGGAGAAGATAGTCCAATTCTGTCCTTTGTTCTTTGTTCTTATACTTTCCCAAACTAAATGAAGGCTGGAAAGCTCTACCTCATGGACACTGGTCATTAAAAGAAGCAATTGATGTAATTTAATGCTGTCCTAATTAATTGTCTCTTAGTTAACCTTAACCTTAATATATATATATATATATATTTGCTGAGGCAATTGGGGTTAAGTGACTTGCCTAGTTAGGGTCACATAGCTAGTAAGTCTTAAGTGTCTAAGGTCATATTTGAACTCAGGTCCTCCTGACTTCAGGGCTTGTACTCTAACCACTGTACCACCCAGTTGCCTCTAAGTTTATTTTAATTTTCAAATGTAACATTCTCCTTCCGTAATTTATACCTATAAAATACATTGATTTGCCTAAAACTGGGCTATGGAGTTTAATTATTCACTTTTACTTCTATTTCATTAAATTCTGCTTTTATCTTTATTCACTTGTATAATTTTTTTAAAAGAAATCTTGTGTTCTCTTCTTTTAACTAATCTTTTTTTTTTATTTAAATCTTTCAAACCATTTCTAGGAATATGTAATTTATTTCATTAGTTATTTATTTTCCTGTCTGTTTTTCTGTTTAGTATTATTGCAATTCAAATATTTTGCACACATCTTTTTTTTTTCTTCTAATGAAACTTTTTATTGAATGTATATCTTTTATTTCTCTAGAAATAGGATAAGATTTTCATGGTATGTCTCCTTGGTTTGCATCATAAGCTCCTTTGCTTTTTGTAATATGTGATTCTGTTTATTTTTGTGGTTTCTAGTGGGTATAGAATAATATTGGGTATTCAAATTTTCCTTCCTTTATTTGAAGATCTTTCTCCTGACTGCTTGCAGAATTTTTTTGTCATTGGAGTAGATCACTTCACTATATATCTTAAAATTTAAAGCATAAGACATCGTCTGTAGGTGATGTATGGATTCTTTTTATTGGTATATTGTTTTTAACATTCAGAAGTTCTAGGCAGTTTTCTAATTATTTTAGAATTATGGTATTCATAGTTTTTAATTTTTCTTATTTTACTATGAGAACTACAATTCAAAATTTATTTCCACATATCAATTCTTCATAAGATTTTCTGTTTTGCCAATTGTTTTTGTTGTATAGAAACTTACTTCTGATATTAATAGCTTTCTGGTAGTTATATGGCACAGTGGAAAGAACTCAGGGCCTGAAGTCAGAAAGATCTGAGTTCAAATTTAGCCTCAGACATTTACTGGCCGTGTGATCTTGGGCAAGTCACTTAACCTTGTTTGCTTTAGTTTCTTCTATTTTATAAAATTTTTTATAAATTTTTATAAATTTTATAAAATGAAATGGAGAAAGAAATTACAAACAATGCCAAGATATTTGCCAAGGAAACCCCAAATGGATCCCCAATGACTTGGAAGCAATTGAAAAAATGAATGAACAACAACAATTAAATCCCTTCTAACCTTTTTCTTAAAATTTTCACTTTTCTTGTAATTACAAAGAATTCTTTATTTTACTCATTGGTTTAATGTCTTATGCATTATAAAATGCATTTATGGAAGGCTTTAATCTTTTAAATATTCTAGTACTCAGCCTTCTAATTTTAATATTCTCTCAATTGAATAATCTTCTTATGCTTTAGATTTTTGATTGAAAGGCTTCCTCTTGAAACTTATTTTTGGGTGGTTTTAGATTTATCTTTATTTCCCCCTGTAGTTTACTTTTTTTGATACTTGTTCCTTTGAGAGCATTTAAAATTCTAGGACTAGGCTGAAATGCTAACCCAGGATCCTTTTTAGTAAGGGAATTCACAATTTACAAACTTTGGTATCTTCCCCAACTAGCTTTCTAGGGGCAGGAGTTTCTTGACCTTGTCTTTTTTTTTCCATTTCCTTTAAGTCTGGTGAATCACACACATTGGCCTCCCCATCTTAATTCCTGTTGTTTTAGTTTTCCCTTGAAAGAGGATGCAGTGTATTTAGCAGGTGGAATGTCTGAAACCTTGGGATTCCCTGAGCTAGAGCTCACTTCAGTCAAAAGAAATTGTTATTTTTCTCCTTTGATTCTTCCTTTCCTTTTCTCACCTCCTCATGTCAATATTTGCTGTTTCCTGCAAAAAGAATGCAGAGGCACAAAAAAGTGCAGGGCTTGAGATAAAGCAAAATTTTGGTATCGGGAGAGAAATCCTTATGTGCATCCCAAAGAACAATTTCATAGGTTGACTTTCATATTCTACTAGAGAATGGTGTGTGTGTATGTTTGTTGGAGGTGGAGGGCATGTATGTTAATGAATGATGATTATTCTGTACGCTTAATTTATAAAGGTTTTTAGATTTTGGGGCTTCTTCTTGTTGTATGGGTTGAGCTGTAATTGTTAAAGTTGGGTATATAATTCCTTGTGGGGAATTTTTGTGAGAATTAATGGGGAAAGGTAAAAATGGCCAGCCCTCTGTCTAGTTGGAAATGTGATCAGGAAGTATTTTATGGTTTATATTTAAAAAGAGAAGGTGGGATAAACAAGTTCATTAAGAAATTAAAGGAATCAAGACAAATGATTTATTCCAGATTGCTCTCCAGAATGGTTGAATTCGTTTACAACTCCACCAACAATGCAATGCATCAATGTCCCAGTTTTCCCACATCCCCTCCAACATTCATCATTATTTTTTCCTGTCATCTTAGCAATTCTGACAGGCATGTAGTGGTATCTCAGAGTTGTCTTAATTTGCATTTCTTTGATCAATAGTGATTTGGAACACTCTTTCATATGAGTGAAAATACTTTCAATTTCATCATCTGAAAATTGTCTATTTATATTGTCTGTTCTGATCATTTATCAATTGGAGAATGGCTTAATTTCTTATACATTAGAGTCAATCCTCTATATATTTTGGAAATGAGGCCTTTATCAGAACTTTTAACTGTGAAAATGTTTTCCCAGTTTGTTGCTTCCCTTCTAATCTTGTTTGCATTAGTTTTGTTTGTACAAAGGCTTTTTAATTTGATAAATAAAAATTTTCTATTTTGTGATCAATAATGATCTCTAGTTCATCTTTGGTCACAAATTTCTTCCTCCTCCACAAGTCTAAGAGATAAACTATCCTATATTCCTCTAATTTATTTATAATCTCGTTCTTTATGCCTAAATCATGAACCCATTTTGATCTTATCTTGGTATACGGTAGTAAGTGTGGGTCCATGCCTAATTTCTGTCATATTAACTTCCAGTTTTCCCAGCAGTATTTGTCAAATAATGAATTCTTATCCCAAAAGTTAGGATCTTTGGGTTAAGACAAATGATTTGAAAAGAAATTAAGAGTTAGTAGAAAAGAAGAAGAAAAAAAAAAATGAGTATTCCAAGTAACAATAGGGTGGGAGGTTGTGCCAATATGGATAGAGGAGATATGGAAGTACCCTGTCAAGTCCATAAGCAAATCATGGAGGTATGGTAATTACTTTAGTTTTTCATTAGTGTGGGGGTACTGGAGTATTGTGATTGGGACAGGGGACTAAAAGAACAGACAAACCCCTGGAAGGGGAAAACATTATGCTACTTAACAATCTGATGAGATGGAAGCTGCATGTCCCTAATAAAAGTCAAGGGCTTCTTAGAGAAATATGATAATTACGTGATTGCCTTCTCCATAAATGTGCAACCCCTTCATAGACAACACCCTACTCTAGGAAAAGTGAAGTCTGATTTTCTAATGTCAATCCAATCCAAAATGATAGACGGTAAACAAAACCAGTGATAGGATTATGTGGCCTTAAGAATTGAGGGATAGCAGGTTAAAGTCAAGAAGTAGAATTGAGCTTCATGTGTTGGATATCTGAGGAGGTTTTTTTTTTTTTTTTCCCTACAAAAAACTGCCTCCAGTTGACCTCACTTCTTTCATGAATTGATATTATTCAGAACAGTGCAAAAAAAAAAATGAAGGATATCTAAGATTTCTATATACACTATAACAGAAATGGGGTAAAAAAGAGGGTTCAAATCTAATATTCAGAAACCTTATTGTTTAGAAAATAAAAAAAGGAATATTATAGCCTATTAATTAAAAAATAAAATTCATAATGTGCTAGAAGGGGAGAGAAATAATGAGGAAACTAAAGCAAAGGAAAACTTTTAAGAAAAGAGTGCAGTAACAGCATGAGAGAAATAAAAACACTATATATTTTTTTTTTTGTTAGGTAACATCTGAAGTATTATACCTATTTGCAAATAACCGATTTAAGAAAAGACCATTGAAAAGTGGAGTGTATTCAGAGAATGAAAATCATAATGGTGTCTAGAAATCATGGCATGAGGAGTAGTTGAAGGGCTTGAGAGACATTTTGAGAATAAGTAATGACAGTTTTCTTCAATTATGTGATAGTGTAGCATATGGAAAATTAAGTTTATTAAAAATTAAATTTATTCTGCCTGAATGAATATATTCTGTCCCAGAATATAAAAGTAAAAGCAGTGAGTAAAAATTTCATGGAGATAGATTTTGATTCAGCATAAAGAAAATAAAAATTTTCTAACAATTAAAATCATTTAAATTTGAAATTTATTGCTCTAAAAGGTCATGTTTTCCAATTACTAGTAACTTTTAAGCAGAGACTAGATGACCATTTTTGGAGGAAATTATTGAGGGAATACTTACTGGGTTGATGATTTTCAGTGTCCCTTTTAATCTTCAAGATTCTGTACACTGTTTTACTTGCTCTAGGGGAATCCTTCAATTTAGTATATGAAGTTCAGAATTCAAACAATTTCCTTTGTTTTTTTAAATGTTTTCAAAAGTACAAACAAATGTCTTTCATCTGCCAATTGTACCTAGTAGCAAGGGAAAGCTGCTAGAAAAGATGGAAAGGCTAATTTAAAACCATATATTTAGTAGGGCTAAACAGACATAAAGTAGTATGATAGGAAAAAAAAAAAATCTATCCAAGTAAGCTACAGAGGAATCTGCTCTGCATGTATGTGATGTAAATAAAATAATTTCAAGATGTAGGTGGTAATGATGCTTGGAATATGATCTAAGTACATATTACATACTTTTCTCCTGTAAATACTTAATCACAGACTTCAGGGGAATCCCAAAGGTCATCTAGTCCCACCTATTGCTGAATAAGAATATCCTTTTCTACAAAAGGTCCTCCAAACTTTGTTTAGAATATACCCAGAAATAGAAAATACTACATACTTTAAAATCCCATTTCATTAAAAATCTGAAAGTTCTGTTAATTCCTTAGAAATTTTGTATCCTATGACAAAACCATGATTTCTCTATCCTAGTGGTAATTCTGCAGAAAAAAAAATTCAATTGTTAGGAAGTACAGTATGAATAAGTATGTTTTAAAAAAAAAAGATATGCAACTTCAATTTGTTTTAAACTTCAATTTTGTTACTAAACAGTTTTTTATAAAAGTTTTGTTTTTCTGCAAAGTAAGCAAGCACATTTCCAGTTAAGTTATGGAATTTTTAATTGAAACTGAAGGAATTGGACTATAAGGGTGTCTCTCTGATAGAAAACAGGCTCAGGGGGTTCTTTGGATACTTATTGGGAAAGACTACAACGTCAACAAGTGGAGAGAAATGCTTCAATCACATTTTAATAAGATACAGAGAATACAGAAGCAAATAGCATAGAGGTGGAGTAGGGAGATAAAACAGGAGACAAAATGGAATCAGAGGCTGGGATGGTAGAAGAAGGCAGACAGTGAGGTGGTGAGAATGGGATGGAAATTAGATACAGAGAGCCACTTATGTACCCATAGAACAGAGTTGGGTGCATTTGAACACCATAAACATGTAACAGATGGAAGTGTTGGGGCAGGGAGGGTAGAAGTTTGGAACCTCTTTTTTATAGGATTTTAGTGAGGATTGACTAACTCTTATCTAATATCACTTTAAGGCTAGTTCATTAACATATCCGCACTATCTCAAAGTTATCAGGGCCACTTAAAGATTAATTAATTAGTATAATTTGCTGGTATTGTGTTAGTCTTATAGATGTTAATAGATCATGAGGGACTGGTAAGACTGAGAAGACTTTACAATAAAGTTTAGATGGCTTCCCTTGATTTAGTATCAGTATGTGGCTTTAGTTAATTTATGTTACAATTTCCAGTGACTCCTAAACTCCCCTAAATTATGAGACAGTTGTCAAGTAACTATTATACTCTCTTAATTTATGGAACAATCTGTAACTGAATTGCAATCTTGTTTGATACTATTACTACTTAATATTAGCTACTTAAAAACTTACTTTACTAACTGAAAGAGGAAATGTGGTCAGTAGACTAGAACAAAATGCAATTTTTTTCATTATTTTTCCTAATAGTATTTTATTTTTTGAAATACACATGTAGTTTCCA
This sequence comes from Antechinus flavipes, assembly GCF_016432865.1. NCBI lineage: Eukaryota > Metazoa > Chordata > Mammalia > Dasyuromorphia > Dasyuridae > Antechinus > Antechinus flavipes. The sequence goes on along the minus strand of NC_067399.1, from coordinate 129,684,432 downwards.
AAATTCATTTTTTAAGACTTTGTGTTACAATTTTCCCCCCTCTCTTACCTTCCCCTCCCCAAGACAACAAGCAATCTGATATAAGTTAAACATGTACAATCCTTTTAAACATATTTCCTTATTTGTCCTGTTGTAAAAGATAAATCAGACCAAAAGGGGGTTAAAAAAAGAAAGAAATAGAAAACAAACAAACAAAAAAGGTGAAAATACTATGCTTTGATTCACATGTAGTCTCCATAGTTCTCTCTCTGTAATGGGATAGTATTTTTCATCCTAAGTGAATTAGAATTGTCTTAAATCACTGCATTGCTGAAAAAACCCAAGTCCATCAGAATTGATCATAACATAAAAAGGATACAATTTTAACACAAGAAGCATAGTTTGGTAATGATATATGTTCCTCTTAAATTTGATATATAATTACTAATGAGTTTGGTAAACACATATAAAATTTATTTCTGTATCTCCCAAATTTGGTAAACTGCAAACTAGTAATCCAAATCTATAAGCACTTGCTAATGATGTTAGAAAAGTTATGTTTTTGTTATGTTCTTTTACCATAAGTTTAGAAAAGTAACAACAAAAACATACATGGAATTTATATCCTATGACAAAACCATGATTTTTCTCTCCTAGTGGTAATTCTGCAGAATTACCTTGGCCAGAAAAATAAAGCCTATTCAGCTGCCAGTCTAATTTTGGGAGATTAGCAGAAAGGACTCCTTTGTTCCACAAAGTTAGAGATTTGACCATTCCACATAGATATATTTATCCAAGAATATCAAAGTCCTGAAGCCCCATGGATATACTGTGAAATAAATTTTATCTTGCATTCTTCTTTCCATTGTTCTAATAATATATTAACCTTATTTAAAATATTCATCCAAATATTCTGAATATCCATGCTTTTATCTGCTACTTAGAGGAAGTCTTATCATGGGAGAAAGGCTATGTCTTTCCTAGACCACTGATATGTCAATAATTCATCTATTTGACTCCTTCAATTATGATCCTATGAAAATTGTTGCATTCCTTGCCTCTGTGTAAACTTCATGACTTCACATGGATCATATACACAACTATAAACATCAAGTGTTGGGCTGTCTGTCTATCTAAGAATTTAAACCGTTGACAAATCTAAGATCAAATGAGCCTCAGATACTTCCTAGTTGTGTGATTACTTAACCTCTATTTATTTACCTCAATTTCTCCAGCTATAAAATGGGGATAAGAATAGCAGCTTCCTCCTAGGGTTATTGTAAGGTTCAAATTAAATAATATTTTTTAACTTTAAAGCACAGCACCTGGCATATAGTAGGAACTTCATAAATATTTATTTCCTGAATCTCTCTTCTTCTATAATAGAGCAATATAAAGTATACTGAATATGGATTCAGAAAACCTCTAGATCAAGATTCATCTCTGCAGTTAACAACATGTATGATTTTGAACAAATTATATGATTGCAAATTAAACCAATTATATTGAAGTATATTTCTTAAAATATTATCCAAAAAGATTAAGTTCATGGATTTTAGTTCAAGAACACCATAAAGTCAGCTGGCACCATCAAAATAGCCCTGATTTTTGAGATAGAAGACCGTAGTTAGAATCTCAGCTCCAAAATGTATTAGTTGTATGAATATTGGGAAGATACTTAAACTCATGAGACACATCAGGTGTCTCAGTATGTAAATATGTGTACTGAGGAAATAATTTTATAAGAAATGCCTTGCAAGCTTGTCATAAGATAAATGTTAGAAAAAATGGTGTTATATTAAAAAAAGGAAAACTTACTGGAAGTCCATAGGTACATGTATTTAAATGCCAATTCTAAAATTTTCTGGCTGTTTAACTATAAGAAAGTCACTTAACTTATAAGAATCTCATTTATAAAATATGAACATTTATAAAATATGAACATTATTTTGATCAGGACGATTAGGTAATATAGTAGACAGAGCAGTGAGTCTGGAGTAAAGAACAATTATCTTCCTAAACTCAAATCTAGTCTCAGATCCTTATGAATTGTGTGACTCTGGACAAGTCACTTTACCTTTTTTTGAGTCAGTTTCTTTATCTGTAAAGTGAGCTGAAAAAGAAAATGGCAAACCACTTAAGTGTCTTATCAAGCAAATCCCAAATGGGGTCAGAAAGAGCCCGAGAAAACTGAAATAATAGAATCTTTCAGATTTGGTTATAGTGCAGAAAGAGTTATAAGACATCAAGTACTATAGCTTTATTTAAACCATATGTATTATTATCCCTTTTTATTATAGAGAGCTCAATTTCCCATAATACTTTGAGGTTTTTACTTAGATGAGGCAAGGCAGGCAAAATATTCTGTGATATTCAGGAGTCTGAATAATTCCACAGATAATAGTTGAAATTTTTATAGCTTATAAAGGCTCATACAATGCTTTATACAGTGAATAGAGCATTGGCTAAGACTGAGGAGAACTTGAGTTCAAATCTGAATTTACTAGTTTTGTGAGATTGGTTAAGTCTTTTATTCTCTTGGCCTCAATTTCCTGAAATACAAAATGGGGATAATAAATAATAATAATAATAATAAAGAGTAAAAGTAACCATTGTTGGATCCCATGCTTGTCCCATTCTCCAAACAATGTTCTTTCAATCATATCACATTGCTTCATACTATGGGCATTTGATGATGGATAGCAAGCCTCTGCTTTTTTTCCAATCCTGGATAGGTTTGTCTGATACCTACTTCCTCTACTGGTATATGGTAAAATATTTCTTTAAAAAATAACAATGAATTACCACATCATGAACTAATAAGAAATTTCTTCCAAGTCCCTTCTAGAGCAAATATTCTATGATTTTATGTGGATGAAAAGTCTTTGATCTCTACATAATGAAATTAGTTCAGTTTCTGTTCATTTCTGTTAAATGGATGGCCACAGGGACCATCTATTCCCTCTTTCTCTTAATTATTTGATCTCTGAATTAAGATAGGATTGTGCCTCTCATTAAACAAAAGACAATGATCTGAAATGATATTTTAAACCAAATATTTATAAATTAAGAACATTTTCATATTAAAATTACATTTTCATATTAAAATCATTTATTAAAAGGTTCTTTTTCTATTTTGAAATACACAGGACATACACATATTATGAAACACTGATCAGAGTGTTGGGTTTACTTTCTATAGACTTAGTTAATTAACTTGTCTCTCAGGACAGAATTTAATCTTCCTGAGGGTAAGGACTTTTTCATTAATGTTTTCATATGTGTTGTGACCTAACACACTACTTACCACAGAGTAGGCAATTAATAATGTATTTATCAATTGATTGTTAATCTTATATTATCTCCTATTATCTTTGAGGCCATGGATAAGGGACTTTGCCACTGATTCATTTTGCTTTTTCTCATTTAAAATGAGGCAGTTGGATTACATCATCTTTGAACTTTGAAATTCTAATAACTTTAGTTCAGACAGCAGAAAAAATGTTATTAGAAGCAAGATCACTTAAACTCTTGAAACTTCCATTTTTTTTTTGTTTTTTTTCATTTGTGAAAAGAATTTAATACTTACACTACTTGCCATGGAGAGGTAAAAGGAAACCCCATTGTTATCTCTAGGCACCTACTAAAGAGTTAATATATTTTATCAGGTATGTTTAATAAACACTTGTGAGCATAGATTTCGAGCTCAAAGGGATTTTATTGGCTATTTGGTCTATCTACCTCATTTTCCAGATGATAAAAAGAAGGTTCAGGGAAGTGAAACTCAAGTTTATGGGTCCTCAGAATGTTTCACATTGCCGACTATAATAATGGCACAAACTAATCAGAATACAATTTTGTTTAAAACAAGTTCTTTTAAAAAGAAATGACCCACAACAGCTATATTTGTTAGAAAAGTTTTATATTTCTGATAATGACTTGAGATTTTCTGAAAACTATATATATCTGTAACATGTATCTGTTACATCTGTAACAACATTACAATAAAACCCCTCGAACTATGTCATTCTTTAGAACAACCAGCAGATGGCAGCACATCCTTGGAAATTGGCCAGTAGGCAGTTCCTTTTTTTTTTTTTTTTTTTTCCTGAAAATTTTGAAGCAAGGATTGCATAAAGAGGAGAGGAGAGGAGAGGAGAGAAAGAAGGAAGGGAGGAAGGAAGGGAGGAAGGAAGGAAGGAAGGAAGAAAGGAAGGAAGGAAGGAAGGAAGGAAGGAAGGAAGGAAGGAAGGAAGGAAGGAAGGAAGGAAGGAAGAAAGGAAGGCAGGCAGGAAGGAAGGCAGGCAAGCATGTTACAGAGAAGGGAGGAAAGGAAAGGAGAATGGAAGCAATGGAGAAAGAGAGAAAAGAGGGAAGAAGAGAGTAAGAGAAGAAGTGAAGGAGGGAGGGAGAGAAGGCAGGAGAGAGGAAAGAAAGGAGGGAGGAAGGAAGGGAAGGAGAAAAGGAGGGAAGGAGGAAGGGAGGGAGAAAGAGAGGAAAGGAAAGAGGGAAGGAGAAAAGCAAGGAAGGAAAGAGGGAAGAAAGGAGGGAAGGAAGGGAACCAGATACAGTGATGGAGACATAGAGACAAACACAGAAAGAGATAGTTGAGATAGATACAGAAACAGAGAGACACAGAGAGACACAGGCAGAGTTAATAGAAATAAAGGCAAGAGACAGATACAGAGAGATCTTCAATAGCTTATCCAATGTCATCAGTAATACATGATCTTCTATTCAAACTCCATCTGTCCATCATTGCCTCTTCTGAAGGAAGGGAAACTACAGAGTTAGATACAAATAATTATGATAGCTCTGGAGTTTTTTTTTTTTTTTCTTTTTTAATATAATCTCTACCGCTTCTTTGGAGTCCTAAAAATCTTTTCATGGGGATGAATAATGCAATCAGTCTCCTTCAGCAATCAGGCCAGCTGAACACCAAGCCGGTGATTTCATCATTTCATCTGAATGGCTAATGCCTACCCACAGAAGTGGCAGGAGGAAGAGTATAGCCAGGTTGGGTCCTGGCATCTCACGCCCATGTCAAGCCAGGACAAGGCTTTGGCCAGAGTTTCAATACGATAATTAGATCCTCCATCTCCCTAACCCCTTACCCATCTCCTTTGCAGCTCTTCTTGTAGGCAAAGAGTGGGGGTGGGCAGGGCGTTAGCTGAATAGCACAGTGGAATTACTGCATATTGTCCCATCTGTCGTCTTTATTATTTCCATGTGTATATGTGTGTCTAGCTAGATTGAAACATCCTAATTATAATCAACTGCTTGCTGAAGCCCCTGGGTTGTAGGGCCAACTTGGAGCCTCAGCAGCTCAGCTGAGTTTTTACCAGTGGCACATCAGATTAAAGCTAGCATCTCTGTACCAAACTCTGCAGCTAAAGCATGATTACTCTGCCTGTTTCCACCTCCTCCTTGCTTTCCCATTCTCTTCTGGCTAGAGATCACAGGCCTGGCCCTTAGATCTCTATCCCTGGCTTTATGACACCCCAGCAGGACTCCAATTAACTCAAGTAGTGTCAGGAATTCTCAAAAAAAAAAAAAAATCCAAGCCTGAAACTACCCTCTCAAAATCAAATTCGTTTTAATTTACTTGAATAAAAATGTTAAAGAAATGCCTGCTGTAAGCCATATTCTAGAGACTGTAAGCCTTTGAAATTAGGTAAGAGAGCCTGAGGCTCATTGATTATAAATATAGGGGCTAGGATGCTGTCCTAGGGCAGACCCCTAAATTATTATCTTTTCACAGCTTTTGCCTTCTCTTATTTTTCCTCATTTACTTCCCTTCCCCCAATATAGCTCAATAAGGTATACCCTTTTCTGAAGTCTCTGGCTTGCTTCACAGGACTGTGATTTTAATTGTATTTGTTTAAAAGTTGGTTATGGGTATAATGTCTTCAATGTGGAGTTTGAAGGCAATTGCAGCAGTTTGCACTAAATTATTCATCATCTTTCTCATCGTATTCTTGGAGTTAGGCTCTCCTGTATATGTAAGATATTGAACAAGAGATTTTTGTTTTTGTTTTTGTTTGTTTCTTTGGATTTTTTGCCACATACAGACGAGAACCAAGATGTTATTTTGAAGAAACAATTATCAGGAACATCTGAACTCTTTGGAATATCTAAGAAAAACAATAATGGAAAGGTGTCTTTTAGGCAATTTACAAAGTTATGCAAAACTCAGGATTCACTGATGTAGATGTGATCTTGGACTCTTAAAGGTCAGATCAATAGAACTTGAATAGGTTCTAGTAAGTTGGAAACATTTCAAATAGGCTTAGGTTAGGACTATGCAAACTCCCCTTGGAACACTCATCCTCCAATGACCCATTTAATAAAATACAGCCAGATTCATCATTTAATTCATCTGTTTAGTCTAATCAATACACAAAGACTTTCTATTAAGGCTTAACAAGGATATTTCTCACCTTTGTTTCAATCTTGGAGCACTTTATATACAACTTTTAACCTGTGGAAAGAATGCATGTGGGATAGGGT